>NW_008355390.1:991807-1029006 GCF_000622305.1 Nannospalax galili
AGATAGATAGATAGATAGATAGATAGATAGATAGATAGATAGATAGATAGATAGATAGATAGATAGATAGATAGATAGATAGATAGATAGAGAGATAGATAGAGAGATAAATGAGACTTCCATAATGAACAGCAATCAATAATCAATATTGAAGTTGAAGTTCAGAAGATAAGGTTTATTTTCTGCACAATTTTTGACATACGGCAAGATGAGGGAATACCATGTTTGGGGAAGAAATAATAAGAGATTGAGGAAAGTAACATGGTCACTAGTTCATTGGTACTAAATTCAAGAACTTGTTCACTGTACTCTTCAGCTTTGACAAAAGTTAAAAACTATTAATACTAGGCTTAAGATTTTTTCACTATATTTTCAAAGAATATAAGATTCTTCTCCTATCCATGGATTGCACTGCATTTTAGACATGAGATTTGCAGGCAGGACTGAGAAAGCTGATTCGCTCTCAGTGTTTGGATAGCCATGGTTTAATGACTGTTAAGTGATATTTGATAAATAGCAAGTCAATAAGCTTTATTTTTTCATAAAATAGTTAATATATTTCATAAGTAAATAGCTTATGCTATGGAAGGAAGAAATATTTAATCTAACACTAACTTCGGATAATTCATACTTAGAAGACAATTTAATAATCATGTGACTTTATATTCATCTATACCTTCCTATTTTGAAATTGCTTTTACATGGATTATTTTAAATGACCTTAATGATTACATAAATACCAAATAGATAGAAAATATTGGCCCAGTTGTTCAGTCTTGGACACCCAAAAGGAAAGTATAACCAAAGATTGATAGGATCAATGTAGTTTTTTAAAAGTCCACGTGTGTGGCTGGAGGCTACATAGCAAGAAACAATGCCAGACAGGCAATACCTTCCTTCGGGTTGTTGGCCAGGTAGCCCAAGGAACTCCCAGACAGTAACCCAGCGTGGAACTGGGAGAGTGAAGAGCAGACCCCAACCTTCTCTAGGGGAATGTTGACAGCTGATTGCTGCTAGATGAGGAACAGATCCTAGGGCATGGATCTCTGGATGGGCTGACTAGATTCAGCAGATGTACAGGCACTGGGGAATGGCTGGGGGCACCAACAACACAGTGGACAGTAGTGGGGATGACAGGGATATGGGCACCAGTCGGGGAGGGGGGGACTATGGGAGGGTGCCATTTGGGAAGTGGGTATATAGATGAATAAGATTGTTTGGGATGTTCTGTATGAGATACACACAAAAAATCAACAAATTAAATAAAAAAGACTCATTGGGCTGGACAGGTGGCTCAGTGGTTAAGAACAATGGTTGTTCTTGAAGAAGACCCGGGCTCGAATCCCAGCACCCACATGGCAACTAACAACTGTCCGTAACTCCAGTTCCAAAGGATCTGACAGCCTCTTCTGACCTCTGCAGTCATTGCACAACATGAGTGCATTTACCTACATGCAGGCAATACATACGTACATACACATAAAACAAAATAATAAAAATTTTTAAAAGATTCAAATTTGAGGAGGAAGCATAAAATTTTTCTTCATGTTAATTAGTACAGGTAATAAACATTACCATTGAAATTTACCTGATGACTTTATATACATACTCAGGTGCCAAGGATCTGGCTGTAACTGACTGTGACTAATAATAATCTGATACATAGAGATTAAAGACACATGTGCAAATATCTAAGCGTTAGTAGCATTAAAAATGTAGGAAACAGCATATTTTAAAATGAAATGGATATATTCTTTAAAGGTTAAAAACTCATTCAGTGTTATGTCTTACAGAGTTTGTACTGAGCTCAATATTGTATAACTGTATTAATTCAACTATGAACCTAAAAATTTACAACCACTTTTGAAAGTCTGGAAGAGCAGACAGTGCTCTTAACTGCTACTGCTGAACTATCTCTTCAGCAGAGACGTATTCTTGCTCTGCAAATTGTTACTGAATATGTTAAAGCTGTAATGAGATGCTTCCTCTAATCATTTGGTTATTAAATTTAGAAAAAAAGAAAGAAAATATTGACCCAGATAATTGTAAAGTCAATGGTATCCATGCGAGGTAAAGATTCCAAGGAAAAAAATATATGAATCTAAAAGAATGAACAAGATAAATTATTTCCGGTAATACATTAAAATAACATCGGTTCTTATAACCAAAATCTCATGTACTAATTATTTAGTTTTTTGCATTGATTAAAAACATGGCCTTTCAAGTTAAAATTCTTGGTTTGAATTTATATTCGCTGCTCATTAGACATGTGATTTTGAGAACTTGTGCAACATTTTGTACCTCAGTTTTCTCATCTGTAAAATTAGGATAATAATAGCAGCATTGGACTGAATTGAGCGTTAAATGAAATATTATATACTGTAGAGTGTGTCATGTCACATGCAGTTTATCCCCCAATAAATATTAGCCATTAATCTGAATCTTTTTTGTTTCTCTTCTTATGTCAGCATCCAGGCACAGAGCTACATCACTGTTCACCAACAGTAGGATTTTAGCCTAGTGCATGCAACTGCACTTTATGCTCTCTAATATATTGACACTGTGCTTAATATTGCTCATGTTTTAATAGATGGCTAAATAGAAACACCAGGGGGCTGAAGAGATAGTTCAGCAGTGGCATTTAAGAGCACTGTCAGCTCTTCCAGAGGACTTAGATTTGATTCCTAACACCCACATGGTGGCTAACAACCATCCATAACTCCAGTTCCATGGGATTCAAAACCCTCTTCTGGCCTCTGTGGGCTTTGCACAACATGGGTGTACTTACATACATACAGGCAAAGTACTCAAAAACATGAAATAAAAATAAATAAGTAAATAAAAAATTTAAACTAAATTTAAAAAGAAAGAAACACCAGAGTGCATAAGTGTTCTAATTCAGCATCATCTATTCCTTTTCCAACTTGCAATAGTTGATTCATCCCATTACCAGATTATCTAGTTTTGCTACATAAGCATAGATCCCAATGTTTATCCCTACTTTCCTTATTCAAGAGTAAATTTTAGAATTAGAAACAGAGATTATGATATTAAAAATGTCAACATAAGGGGAGAATATGTCATTACATCCATCTAGTTTATTGCTACTTTAAAAAGTTTGGAAAAGACAACAACAATATTCGGATGCCATATGTCAAACCATGAGGTAAAGTCTCATTTTCTTTACAAAAGATATTGCACATTTACTCATTCATTCTCTGGACTCAGGTGTAATTTGTTGGACAGAAGATGCTGGGCAAACTCCACTTTCGTTGCTTTTCAGAAACATTTACTCCTAAATGGACACAAGTCACTTCACAGGGTTTAAAAGATTTTGAATTATATTTTAACTACTAGTTTAAAAGGAAATACCTCATTATTGAGGTAACTGGAGATTGCATCACACTAAAAAAGATCAAAACCACTGGTTTTTTTTTTCCTTAAGTTAAACTCACTTAACCTAAACATAGCTAACAAAACCTATTCCTTAAAATTAATTCAATTTCTTAAAAGTCATGGGAAAGTGAACCCCATAGTCAGGTTTCACCATTTTCCTAGTCAAAATTGCTAGTATTTTAAACAATGACTGGTTAGTAGGTGATCATGTTATAGCATAGAAAAAAATACAATTTATTAGATCTAGCCTTATTCATTTTGACTTATAAAATAGAAGTCATGCATAGAGTATTAGGTTACACAAGAAAATACAATTTATGTTTCTCCTTTAAAATGATATAACCTTATCTCAATGATTTTTAAAGTAATGATTATGTGGCAGAATAGATATACTAAACCACTCTTTCTGAATACTAGGCTCCAGTTTGCACTGTCCTGGGAATTTGAAAGTGTATATTTTACACTGAAAAAATTCTCTTCTCTAGGATTTTTACAATATCCACATTTTAGCTGATATCCACTCTAAAATTTCTAATTTTCCAGATATAAAAAGATGTATATATTTCTAGTTATTTAGTTTCCTTATCACATCATGTGAAAGCAAACAGTTTGAAACAGAATTTCAAAATCTAATGATGATTTAAAAACTTAATAAAAATATTTCCTTTTGCCAAGGAATTGATCTCAATTTATCAGAAGGACCATAGCCAAAAGTAAACTTAAATGGACACATAACAGAACATCAATTATATTTTGGCATTATGCTATCAGAATATACTAAAACATCTGGAAATACATTCAAATGGTTATTATACTAGTTTAGAGATTTAAAAGTGATATAACAATTTTAAAAGTAAAGATAAAACTCAAGACTCTATTTACCGTGATTTACTACATCTTGTAAAGCATTTCTACCTTGATTAATTTTTCTAAGTTTTCCATAATTAATTCTTCTGTATTGTTACTAGTAGAGTTAGATGCCAGAAATTGCTTATCATGGTTGCTCTGTAATTAAACTAGACAAATTTCATTTTTTAAAGTTTTCAAACATCGAGCTATATTAGCTGTATACTATTCTGTATTTGAAACACAAAATCAGTTGCATTTTCCTAGAACTGATTATGAAAAAGTAGATAAAGCCATGCTCATCTTTTCTGAGCTTTATTACAAAAGGCATTGAATAAACAGCACATCATAGATAAGGGAAAGCTGACATCAACTGGTTCCTGCTGGTAATAGTTGGCAGCATAACAGAAATCTCTGGGATTTTTGCAATTTCTGGAATGATTTACAATGTACTTATAATTCATTAACCAGAATATGAATTTCATATTTAGAGTAGAATTCATTTTTCTTAGACCTAGGTGTTTAAATCAATTTAATGTATTCTCTGCCTCCAAGGTTCTAGTGGCAGGAATGTCCATGTGTAGCTCTCCAGCAATCTTAACTGCCACCAATGCAATGCAGGAGTGGAGGTGCAGAGAGAGGGTGAAGAAGTGGGAGACCTGGCCTTGATGATTGGAAAGATTTTACAGAAGAAGGTACTTGCTCCTTGATGCAAGCATTTCAACTGTTAAGAAATATGAGGACATTTCACAGAGAGCAAACCTGGAGATGCTAACTGTGTATTCTTTGCAAATATAAGAAAAATTGAGATAAATTAAATGATCTGATTGAGATCATAACACAAGAACGAATAGGGGCCATTATTAGAATTAACTCCTGGGACAGAATGGTTCCTGTTCAGTCACTTGGTTTCCTCCCCCAGGGGAAGTAATTCTTCTGCCTGCACAGTGGTCTCCATCCTCTTCTGGCACTCCATGTTGCCACACCCTTTACAGGATTTGGCAAGGATGGACACAGAAAAACACAGAAAGCCTTGTCTTCATAAAACATCTCAGCTGTTTCTAAGATATCAAACAAACACACCCAGGTATATTTCTGGTCCCTTTTCCTCTACATTCTTCATCAAAGCCAGTGGAGTTTGTGCTGTTGCCACATGGCATATTCAATAAAATTTTGATACATTCCCTTAAACCTTCCATTTTTAAACTTTAATTTGTCAACTGTTCCCAGTTCTAAGAGATCGTAATTTATAACATGGGGGAGGTTGCAAATTTTTGGCTGAGAAAGTTGTGCAGATGTTTTTCTTTAAGGGGGAAGACTGTGACTGGCCATATGAGTAATGGCTGTGAGTCGGCTAGAAGCCCAAAGTTCTCTTATATCAGAATGTATAAAGCATTTTCTTACTGAAAGAAGGCCCCCAGTAGGATAATATATTATTACACATGATTCAAATTACAGGATCTGCAGCAGGGGAGCTAGTGACTGATTCAGGATAGTTGCCCCCTGAATACTGATGACGGGATCATGGAATGCCTTATGAATTAAAAGGGCTGTGGTTTCTTGTCTAACCCCTTCCTAAAGTGACTATGCCTATCATTGTGCTCTTTAAGCTTCTGAAACGAATCATGCACTATGAAACCATTGTCTGTGTTTTTAAAATTCCATTTCGTTGAATACTTACATTGAAAGCATACTTTTAAGAAAAAAATAGACAATGAAGCGCTACCATGTCTGCTAGAAAACCGCTTGCCTTTAATGCCAATAATGCAAGAAAGATAGGACTTAATAGAAATTGCATTGAAGTGTGACCCAGTTTTGCTCTTTGGAAGTCTGTAAAGCAACCTGAAATCTTTATGAGGCACATGTTTCACACTCTTTAGATATCTATAGGACAAATTACCTTATCCTTGAAAAAATAAATTCAAATGTGCGAGAAAAGATTACGCTTCTAAATGTTCTCTGTAGATAAATGAACTCCTTCATGAATATGATTTCATTTGGTCTACTCTGGTTATATAACAGTTCCATAAATTTGCTAAATGTATTGCACTGTAAATGGATATCAAGCATTTTTACAGAAATATTAAGGCAGATGTTACATATTACACCTTCTGAAAAACAGTTTTGCTGCAACATATTCTGAAATAATATATAAGCCGTTCCCTGGACTTCTTTTCAAGCTGGCTCTTGTATTCAGTATTTCTAGTAAACGGATGCAAATCAGGTGCATTGTGCTGCGGTGGAAAGGGGGAGATTTGTCCAGAAATGACCTCAGTTCTATTCATTAATAAAATGACATGTTGGCCCAGAGCAGTGAAGAATGAAATATAACGAGTGAACTTCCCTCCACAAGACAGATGTACATAGCAGTATTTTGGATAAAGCACTGTATGCAAAATGGCCACTGCAGCATAAAATCTGGAAACATGAAAGGAAGCCCTAAGACGCAGATCGCTTAGGAAAATCGCAACAGCCATCAAGGCACGCTAGATTCTCTATGACCTTGTTCAGCTCTAAATCCTGAACTGAAGAAAATACATATTTCATTAAAAATGACATCAGATAAACAAACAAAGATTTGTTTTTACTCTAAGCCTTTTTTTTTTTTTTTTTTTTTTTTTTTTTAAAAAAAAAAAAAAAAAAAAAAAAAGAGGACGATAAATCTTTCACTGTGATATATCAAAATAATTAAGAAAGCGGCGAATTCTGCAAGGTCAAAACAAAATAGGATTTTACTCAGAATCCCTTCTGGTGACTGCAGTCACCAGTTTAGGGTTTAGGAGTTGGGAAAAGCAACCAGAGAGATATAAAATAGCCACATTTTTTGCATAGCGTTTTAAATTATGCCGACAGAATAATTAATGGAAGGATCTAATATGGGGGGGATAAGAAGAAAGGGGGAAGGCTATGTTAAACAAAGTTCATTACTGCATGATGTAAATGAGTTTCTCACCAGTGATGTCACTGATTGGCTGAGCTGCAGAGCTGGCTTCAAGCATGGCGGGATTGGCTGCTAGCTCTTCTGGTGCCTGCCTGCTTGGGCAGCGGTTGAACCAGATACTTTCTGTCTCTCTTGTTGTCGTTTGAAGCAAATCTTGTTCAGCCCAGCTGTGTCTCCATAGTAGTGGCACCCTAAGAGAGAGTCTCCCTCCTGCTTCCCACAGCTCGTCTGTGAGGCGGTCGCTGCTGTGAAATACCAGCCCTTGGCACCAAGCCCAGACAGCATTCTCAGATCCATCTATAACACACATACAAAAAGAAAAATAAAAAAGCAGTTCTTTCATCTGAATTGCATCCTAAGGAGGATTAAGAAGGCTTCTCTTGCTACTGATTTGTGTTCTTTCAATTTGATGGTTAAAATAGTTTTTGAAATACAGTATCTTCTCATCTGCCATAACATACCATTGGCTAAAATTGGTTAAAAAGATAGGGGGAATCCCCCTTTCCCATGTTACCTTGATTACAGAAACATAATTCTTCGTTTTCCTCCTAAGCACCGTAACTGATGTTTTAGGTCCCCTACCGGAATTTTAAACTCTCACCAGATTTCTAATTACAGCCGAGTCATTATTTTCAGGTTAAGACATGGGATCTTAATTAGCATTCTTTTTTAGCTATGCGAAATGAGACAGGGCATGAAACAGAAACAATCTATGGAGAGGCAGAGACAGAAAAAAATCTGTGCAGCTTTTACAGTTGAGCTGACACCCCCTCCTTCCCAGCTCTCCCTCCACCCCGCTTGAAAAACAGAATGCAGTCATATGAACTTTACCAGACAATGGAGTACCTACAGGCTTTCCCCTAGACAAGTCCTTTATAACCAGCCAGTGCTATGTGCTGCAGACAGTGGCCAATCGGCAGGCTCCTTTCTGCAGCAGGGACACAATAGGTGCATTGGCCACACTGTCCTCCTGGACCCCGACAGCAGTTCAGGTTCATTTATTGTACACTGGAAGGCACATATGTCTTTAGTATTCGCTGTGAAATTATCTGTGCGGCTGCCTTTATTTCACCATAATTACATCAACCTAATTACTGCGCAAAAGCTGCACGGACACCATTTGCACAGAGTGGCGCATAGGCATGCATACTGTAAAAATATGCATGAACATGCTTAGTTATTTCAATAATAAAAATCCACCAATTATTTTCTTCCCCGAGCTTAATGCTTCCTCCACAATACTTGGGTGAATACAGTCATCATTTTTCCCTTCAAAAGAAAAAAGTGTGTGTGCGTTTGTGTGTGTGGTGTAATTTAAACATTAGTCTAGTCATTTATTGATGTGAGCTATGGGAGTGGAACTTAGTCAGCAAATAAAAGGTTATTAAGGACCTAGGGCATTTTCTCTGTATCACTAGGCATTGGAGTGAAGAAATACGAGAATCTGCATGCATCCTCTCAATCATGCTTAGATGCCGATTTATTTGCGGTCCCACCATCAGGAGCATCTGCATAAGCATCATCTGTGCATTTCCACACTTCATAATTATGGTATGCCTTGCAACATCAGTTTAGATGCTTGAATATTTAAATTTTTGCTTTTTCATTTTGATCAGCAATATCTAGCATAGTCTGTCGTGCAAATTGGTATTTTTTTATTTCATACATGTTGTATTTACATATTCATAAACAGAATAGCTGTATGGTCACCGATTCTGCAGTAGGAGATGAAAGACATGATCCAGCTTTCAGATGTTTAATTTCTAGAGGAGAATGCTAGCAAATAATGACCAGGAAGAGATGCTTGGCCATTTCATTTAGAGGTACCCCCACTGTAAAGAAAAGGATGTAGGTAGGCAACTTAAAGTAAATATAAAGAATTTGAAAAGGAAAGACACTTTTTATTATTCATGACCATTTGCCCAAACTGCAATGAAACAAGGTTTTTACAATGGAGTCTTCTAACTCAGGTCTTTCCAGGTAAAGGACATTTATTTATAAGTACTTAAAATATCAGGAAAGAAGATAAGCTCAATTCTATTTATTCTTATTATTTCAAAATTTCCATATTCCATAGTGCAAATTAGAATAGTAAACTCATGCAGTAACTTATTTCATCAACGTTTACCTGTGTTGATTAGTATGTTTTGACTTTCAACTCATGAATTTCTAATTGAGAATGGAATTCATCATTACAGTGAGTATGTGAATAGAAACAGTAACTCACTTATAGTCAAACAAAATGTGCACATAATGCATTACATATCCACACCAGAGAGGAAGAATCCCAACAGATTCTCATGAATATATATTTTATAATCCTCTTTTTTAATATTTGAAAACTTTCTGTCAGAAAACATAATTAAATTGTATTTTAAATTTTATAAGCATTTTACAAAGAAAAGCACAGGTCTTCTTGTCTATAAAATCCAAAAATGAAGTTAAGGTAAGAAGGATAGGGGTGGGTAAAATCTTAACTAGACTGAGAGAACACAGGGTCAGTTATAAACAACACAAACAATATGAGATAAAATGACATTTTATTTCTGAATTGTCACATGCGTAATAAAAAACAATGAAATGAAAAGTGTAAATTAGTTACCTGATACATTATGTAAGATTAGTCCCTAGGTGACTGAAGAAAATGTTCACAGAAAAGAAAAGCTTAGGTAGCTACTGTCTACTGTTTCGATGAGTTCACTGTCAAAGTTCAGTTTTCCTGAATCTTTGATAAAATACTGAAATGTAGTCAGTATCTTAATTGAATTATGTGTAACCTCAGCCCTCTTTTTCCTAGACCCTGCTCTTACACACACACACACACACACACAAACACACACACTCATAAAACATGCACACATACACCCCATTGTGGTTGCAATTGTTTTTCAAGAACTTATAGTTCTTCTTCCTAATCCTTTTAATCGTTTGGTGTAGTATTGTTTTTGAAAACTCTGAGAAAATCAAAAAGTCATAATTAATTACTAATGGTCCATTTGGCCAAGTGAAAATATAAGCAGATTAAATTCTAACAATATCATAAAATTTAAATTCCATTAACACATGGTGTGTGCTTGAAAATTTGGGGATTTTACATATATATATATGATTTTACTAAATATATTTCTCTAAGCAAGATAGGTGGATGGTTTTTATCTGACTTATTTGAACCAATAGAGATAGTGAGAATCATGAACAAGGGAAGTCTTCCTTAAATACTGAGACTCATTAATTCAGGAAAGAAAGAACATTCCTTGTATTATCAGATGTATGTGAATACAGCATTACTCTTGCTAATTTTCTTCATCCACTAACCAGAGTTTGCAATTGTGGTATTTTAATAAATTATGCAAATATGAGATAATCCTGTAATTAAATCTTATTTGGAATCATTTTTAATAGAGAAGTTAGACCCAGCTTACAGTTGAGACAGTTAAATGACTCATTTTAGATACGACATCCAAAGAAAATTAGTAACTGGTTTGTGTATTTCCACCCTTGTGCTGCCAACCTTATTAAAATACAGCTCTGACCTGCTGCTGTCAGGATAGTCTTAATTGGTTGAGTTTTAATACAGATAAGAAACTGATGGCCTCCTCCCCTAAGATCACAGGCACTCATTTATGAGCTGACTGCATGGAGAAGATGAGTGCCATCTGTGCTCCCAGGATCCAGGACGGCAAACTTCTTTATGAAGATCAAAAGCATAACCTTAGATTTATAATCATGATGATCTCACCAAAAGAATCAAGTCAGCACAAATTGGCCATAAGAATGTAAAATACCAGCCAATCATGTTAACTTTATAAATAATACAATGGCTTCTACAAGAAGTGCCAACTTGGAAAGAAATGCAAGACCAATATATTAAAAAGCAACTTGTTAGTCTCCTAAATGACTCATGCTTTAAAAACAACTTTACTATGTTTAATAAGTATGGAAAATATTCATAGTGTAATTAACATCCAGAAATCGACATTTATGTCTCTGCCTACACAATGAATAGCATTCAGATCACAGAACAAGGTAAAGTTCAACACCAGAATATTCTCTTGGAAGCTTTTGCTACCATAAATTCACAGCTTAAAGTTTCAGTGTTTGTGTATTAAATTCCAAAGGTGCTAACCTTAGATTCTTTACTAATGATCATCTTTCTGGGATTTGAGACCCTTACAATTTTAAAAGGTGTTACTGGTCATTCACCCAGTTCACCTTCCCTCAGAAAGACTCTTTTTGATGTAGAGTGCCAGGTAACTTTGTTTACACTGACTTCAAAAATGTTAATGGTGCACAATATTGGTAAAATTCATGACACTTCAGTTTTTAAAATTTATTTCTCTCTTAAAATTTTCAGAATTGTTTCAATTGGGATTTTTAGAAAAGTGCTTGTCAGTAGTATAATATAATAAATCACAGTATCTGAATAGCTGTAATATATTCTAAATAAATGAATCAACTAATCAGCAATACTCTATTAGAAAAACATCACAGGTCTTTAACAACTGTAGCTATGATGGTTATAACCACTATGATTTGTTATATAAATTGCTAGGAATAACAGAAAATGTACTAATGAAATAAAAACATTTAAGTTTTTCATTTTTCTTTGACAATTTCAAACATGCATATCATGAATTTTTGTCATTTCACTCCCAATTGTCCCCTATCATCCCCTCCCTCTCCCGCTGAGAAATTTCTACTTCCAACAATCAAAGGAACAATGTCTTAAACATTGCTGGCCAGCTCCTTTTCCTATAAGCAAATTACTGTACATTATCTGAACTGCTCTTAAGTAATCAAATGGATCCTTAAAAGAGGAAATGGGAAATAGAAAAGATTTAAGGGAACTTGCAACTGTTGAAAAATGATTTAGATGCTGCATTGCTGGTTTTCAAAGCAGAAATAGAGACTATAAACAAGAAATGTAGGTGGTCTTTAGAGCCTGGAAAAGAAAAAAAGAAAATGGATTCCTTCCCAGAGTCTCCACACAAGCTTACATGTCACTTAGCACCTCAAGTTTGGTGTGGTGCTGCCCATTTTAGACTTCCAGCTTCAAATCTGTCAGGTTATAAATTTATGTTGTTGAAAGCTACTCTTTGTGATAACTTGTTAAAGTAATTATAAGAAACCAGTAAACACTATCATTTGAGTAAGGAAGATTTTAGATTTAATCACTCTCCTCCCAAATGATGGTAGAAGATGTAGATTTACAGAACTTGTAATTTTAAGGAATGAAAAGCATTGTCCGTTATGGTACATGCTCCAAGCTTGCTTTGTCTGGATGTCTATGTAGGATTCACTGAGGTAAAATAGCTAACCCAGCTGTGCCTGGTGGAGCATTCTGTAAGTTCTCAGTACTGTAATTCATACATCTAAACGCTTTTCCCTAGACACAGTATTCTCATGCTTATAGCTTCTTCTTTCTAGCTTTGGACTTCTGTTGGAAAACAAACAATGCCACAGAATTTTCTACCAGAGCCTATAGGAATGTCTATTCTTCTAACCCTGTGGTTAGAGTGAATTGATAGATTACCCTAGCCTTTCATTTTCATAGCACTTGGGTGTTGTTAACACCCTCCGTATCATGCTGGTGTGATTCAGATCACAGGGACTTCAAAGAAGAATACAATTTTCTCAATCCAAGTTCAGTTAATCTCCATGGCCCTAGAAAGTCTACCTTTTCCTCACAACTAGCACTATCCAAATTATCTAGGAACATGTTTAAGGAAAATCTCCATTGGGACACATCTTTCTAACATTACAGGTACTCTTTTATTTTTTTAAGGTGGGTAGCAGAGAGGAAAAGAAAACAAAACATTTTCCAAGTGTAGTGCAGTCAGATGATTGATGACTGAACTATCATATCTAAGAAAACTGCAACTTTAACCTACAGTAGATAAAGACAAAAGTTATCCCTAATGAATTCAAGAATCAGAGGCACCAGATACTTTTGGAAGTGGAGATAGACGGGGTATAATTAAGAAACTGGTTAGACTATATTTACAAATAATTTACTCCATGATGGTGGGCAAAGTTATCTACAACATGAGAATGAAGATTAGATTTTTGGCACTCCAAGGATGTATGCAATGTTGATACTGACTCTTCCCACACCATTTTCTTCCCTAAATTGGCTCTTAAAATGCTAGCTTCCCCATCCTTACTCTCAAAAAAGATGGTTAGAAAGCTCTGTAACACAACATGACTTTAAAAAGCACCAAACTTACCCTGTAAAAGTAATAACTAGTAATACAATAAAAATTACTTTCTACATCTATAGTATAACTCCTTCTCCATGAACTGGCTATTTATCATCACTCTATAAATGTGTGTATAAAGTGGTGGCAACAAAATATGAGTAAAATTAATGTGCACCTCTTCTAGGTCTGGCACGTCTATACTTTGCAAATAGATTTTCTCAAAACCTTTCTCTCATCTAAAAATCAGATAAAACTTTGGGGTGAACTTGACCATCATACATTACACATGACAATGCTTCTTTTTGTCTTGACCAGTAAATGATTAGGAGGAAGACAGAGGTTTCCAACATAATTATTGTTTCCATACTGGTATATGAGGAAAAATACTAAGGTTTATTAGATAGAATAAGTAAATAGCATATAGAAAAATTATGCCAGGCAAATACATTTGAATTAGCCAGATTACATATAGTGACGCTGGGTTGACACAGTCATTGCGCACAGTGTTTCTATTAGCTTTGAAGACCCTGTTTCTTGAATCATAAAACCAAATATAAAGGGCACCGATATTGTAGGGTAGAAAATTCAAATGAAGACATGTCACAAGAAATGAAGCAGGATGGGGGGAACAAAATTAGGCCGGAGAGATATACTTTTAAACATGATTTCTAATACCGTTAGAAAAAAATGTGAAAATTGTTAGATCCATAAGGCAGGAAGATGCTACCTTAAGAATATTTAGGTAACAAAAAGGCTATTAAAAATTAAATTAAGTTGATGTTAATAAGAAATGCAAATCTAGGAAGAAGCTGTCAGTTAAACTTTCAGCAAGATCCTTTCCAAGTAAGAAAATGATGAATACATGACCAGGAAGGGAGAGAGGAAAGGGAAAATCTGGAAGACAGTGTCAAGACAGTTAAATTTCAAGCAATAGGACTGATTGAAAAAAATAGACTATTGACAAAGCAAGTCATTGATAGCATAATTCAGTATGTATTCTGCAACTCAAGAAAAAGAATTTCCAGAAAGTGTCCCCTGTGTTTCCAGCAAAATAAATGGCCATGGAATCACTCCATAGTATATTATTAAATAATTTCTAAATGCTTGGCAGGAATCTCTGGTTATGACCATGGATGAAATGGCTGACACAGTCAAATGTTCCTAGTGGAAACAATTATAAAATTGAACAAAATATAGCTATTAACTATTTGTAAACTTTGGAGCACAGTCATTGCAAGAAAGAGCTGACATGCTAGGAAGGACCCTTGGAAAAGACAGGCTTGTGCCAATAGCACTCCATATTTTGCCCAGATTTTTCTTGAATTATTTTTCCCATTTGAGTACAGAACAGACCCAAAATAGAACAAATCACTATGGGCTTATGGACGCCTACTGAGTTCAAACTCAAAGTTGGAACTGGGAGAGGGGTTGAAGTGTGGTAGGTAGTCTCACAGGGAGGAGAAAACAAAAGATTTTAGATCTTTAAAATCAGTATGTTAACTTTCCTTCAGGTCAGTGACAGGCATCTGTATCACTGCACAGGGTAAGAATCCAAGAAGCACAGGTGGAAACATCTGGGAAGCTGAAAGTGTAAACAGAGGTTTCAGCCAGCAAGTGCTGCTGGGAAGGTAGAGTGGGAGTCAGAGCCCCATTGACACAGAGGACAATCTGAGCTTTCTGTTTAGTGCTTTAATAGTTTCCTCTCTAGAAGTTAGAACCTTGACCAAGAGGTATGAGATTAAAGGTAAAAGTAAAATAAAGTAACCTTTAAAAAGTTCTAATACTAATTTTTGAGTCAGACATGCTGATATATTGTGCTATTTTTACTCCAAATTTCCTACATTTAATACAAAATGATCAAGCATATTTATTTTTAAAAGGACTAATTGGCTTAGAAACACATGGATCATTGGAAACTAGAAATATACTCATACTTGACTCAGAATCAACATGTGAGTACTCTAAAATAATAATAATTGACATTTCATAATACTAGAGAAAGCATGGAAAGCCTTAGTAGAAATAATGTATCATTAAAAAGTACACAAAAGATCAATTTTTTAAAAAAGTAACTAAGTGAAATTCTAGAACTGGAAAAAGCAGCATAATGTGAGAGTAATTATTGTGGTTAGTAAAATACTGGGCCCAGAGGATCAGCAGGGTGAGAGAGATCGTGGAGATAGAACAGACGGAGATAGTAAGGGACAGACAGACCCTGGGAACGCATTTGAGTGTAGTGCAGGTTTTAGAAAGTGAAAGTGAGAATACGGAAGAAGCACTATTCGAAGAATCTCTTGCCAAGCGTTTTCCAAACTGATGAAAGACGTTAACTTACAAATAAGTCTAATTATTAAAAACCAAACATGAAGAGAAAAAAGAATCTTAAAAGGAGAGGAATGAAAATCACATTCAAAAAGAAAAGACATAGGAAGAAAAGGTGGGCTGGCTGGGAAGCAAAGGGAGCCATCAGGAGTAGGAAGGGACAAGAAGGAATAATGGGGGTGAATATGTTCAAATTACCCTATGTACCTGTTTAAAATAACATGAAGGGCTGGAGAGATTGCCCAGCAGTTAAGAACACTGGCTGCTCTTGCAGTAAGACCCTCTTGGTGGCTAATAGACATCACTAATTCCAGTTCCAGGGGATCCAATGCCCTCTTCTGGTCTCTGAGGACATGGCATGCACATAATGCACTTAGATATATGCAGATATATGTATATCACTCATACACATAAAACAAATTAATAAATTTAAATAAATAATGAAATCCATTATTCTATTAATTAAAATATGGCAATAATAACATTAAGATATATTGAATGATGAAAATCAGAGTGCAGAATATACATTTAAGGTGCTCAAAGACAGAAACCCCTGCCAACTTAGAATCCTGTATCTGTTGAAAATATCTTTCAAAAACGATGTCAAATTAAGCAATATTTTAAGAATATAGTAGACTTTTCTACTCTCAACACTGTACTAGTAGAACTACTAAAGATCTCTTCAGAGATCTTAGTTTTATGCAAGCATCAAACTAATTAGGGCTTCTGCTATTTAAAACACTTCCAAAGAAAAATTCTGGCAAAAGCATTAAAAGCAAGAAACCAAGAATAGGATTAACAACACTCTTATTTCAGTAGGAAAATGGTAAAGGATGAAATTCAGGTAAACCTCCAAGTCAGAGATGCTGGGATCTGCAGCCTGGTGTCTACAATAGGGAAAGAACAAGTACCTAAAAAGTGAATTTTAAAAATAGAATAAAAATCATAAATGTAAAAAAAGGCAAAAGATAATAATAAACCAAGAGAACTAGAAGAGAGCTACTGTGAGTGTTAAGTGGTATGAAAAACCAAATGTGAGTTCATGTGTCTAGCTGATGGCAATATAACAAAACTTACAGAACCAAACAGAGGAAACCTCTCTTTGACTTTCTGGTCAAGGTAGTCCAAGGGACTCCCAAAATAAAACATATTTTTTGCTATAGCCCTTGAGTGTCTCCCAGAACTTAAAGGTAAGATCCTATTGCTTAAGACAGGACATATTTCAGACACAAGACTTGAAGCAATGGAGATGGAACTGGTATGGAAGCCTTTTACTTTGGGAATAATAAACAGCCATCTAATTAAAATTAAGGTCCACTCCAAGGGAGGAAAATCATGAATGGTACTGTGAACATAGTCAAGTACACAGAGCTGGAGATGTCATAGACCCTAGAGAAAAACTTACCTCTTCCACTTCCCTAAATGAAGACAATTATTTTTACTATATTCTAAATATATTACCTTATATTTACAGACAAGTCTATCTCTCACCACTCAATAAAGGAGCTTCTTTTTGCAAAAGATGGAGACTATTACAAAGTTCTACAGCTGGTCAACTTAACCTCTGACTTCCAAACATACACACACAACTAAATAAATGAAAACAATGGAAAAGAGACTGCTGAGAATATACAGATATCAGACAAAGTAAAAGTTATGGCAAGGTGTATTATGGAGAACCAACTCGACATTTTAGAATAATAAACATGTACATTCAATAGGAAGGTATAGCAATTATAAATGCACAATAATTTAATATCTCAATTTTATATTGCACAAAAGATATTTCTATGAGAAAGATGATTTTTAAGAACAAAATTAAACAATATAATTTTATTAATGTAAGGAGAACATCTCAATAAAAATCAATACATACATTTTCCTTATTGCAATTACATGGAATATCATTTTCACGACTATAACTGCAATATGTGATGGATCATAATATTGTCTTCCTAAATTTCAGGTGACTATAATCAGACAATATATTTTATACCATCAAAATAAAAATAAACTACAAATCAGTATCAGAAAAGTAGCCATAACAACTCCTCAAAATGTTCAAATAACAGAAAGTTAAGTGACACACTTTAAACTTAGATGATGTATCTAAGAAAGGAAAATGAAAATTAAAAACAATATTTTTAACAGCATATAAAAACATATGACTAACCCAATAAGGGATATAAGTAAATATAAATGATGATCAGTGAAGCTTTACAGTCTCAAATGTTTATATTCATAAAGGAAAATATTAATACTTAAACTTTCATTCAAGAAGCTAGATTTTAAAGACGTTTTCATTAATTCCTTGAGAATTTCATACAATGCATTTTAATCATATCCCCCCTCTTCCATCGCCTCCCAGATTCACCCTCACCCCTACTCACCCAAATTCCTGTTCTTTCCTTTTTCCTCAAGTCCAAGCTGAGGTGGTGAATTACTACAACTAAACTAGATTTTAAAAATGAATAAAAAGAAATCTGTGAAAATAGGAGAAAAGGCTGGAGAGCTAGTTCAGCTGTAAAGACCACCTGTTGCTCTTCCAAAGGCCTCAAATGGGCTTCCCAGAACCCAATCACAACCACCTGTAACTCCAGCTCAGGGGGATCAGGTGCTCTCTTCTGGCTTCAGTGGGCACCTGCACATGTTTCGTCCACTCACACAGATGCATTCATAAAAATAAAAATAATTTTTAAGAAAGGATATTAGGAAAGAAAAATAAATATCGTATATAAAAATCAGCAAAACAAAATGCGGTCATGAAATAGAGAAGAGCAACACGCATACTGAAGACGGAGGCAGTCTACTAGATGTGTGTTACAACCCATTATGAGATTGTTTCTGAATCTAGTCAGATAAACGTCATCACAGTCAAAGAGAGAAATACATGATGCCAAACTAAGAAAATCCAACACAGAAGAAAGGCAAGGGAAATCTCAAGAGGAGTCAGAAGACAAAGGCAGATTCTAAAGTGACTGTTGTACTCTAGATATGGGGAGAGAACAAGACCAGGCTGGAGCTGAATGCATCAGAGAAAGAGTGGAGAGCTGCAACCAGAGACACCACTTTAGACCTCCCCTCTAGTCTCTCATGCGTGCGTGCGTATGCGTGTGTGTGTGTGTGTGTGTGTGTGTGTGTGTGTGTGTAGTGTACGTTCATGGTGTATGTGTGTATGTGCTGCATACACATTAGTTTGGATAATTATGGAGGACAGTTTGCTGAATCTGAAGCTCACTATTTGGCTAGGCTGACTGCCCAAAAAGCTCCTAGGATCTGCCTGTCTCTATCGTCTCCAATGCTGCGGTCACAGGTTTTTTTACACGTCTTAGGGATTTCAACTCAGGTCCTCATGCTTGAAGAGCAAGCACTTACCACTGAGCCATCATCCTAGGCCCATATTTTCTTTACTTAAGTAATGTTTGCTGTTGACTTTATATGCGATAATAAAATAATGAAACTTTGCTCTCTCCTTTTTTTTAAACCATTATCTGGTCTCTTGAACATCTTCATTCACTCAACATCAGAATCCTGCTTTGAACTCTGGAGAACTGGAGTAGGACTATTAAAGATGAGAAAATTCATTGTGCCCACTTCCCTATTATTCCTGACAGCTGTGGAGTAGCTGGGCCAGGAGTAGTATCTACAATTAGAAAATAATCTCCCACTACAAAGTCACAATTTATTGCATGTAATAAAACAGAATCCTAACATATAATCTTAATACTAGTCAATAAACACTTTCCAAAAATAAACATTTGTCAAGCACCATCTTTAACAACACTGCAATTCATAAGTGAAAGTGAACAGGAAACACTTTGAAGTATAAATCATATATAATATTTCTTTTTTTAGCACTTTGTTTCTGTAAAATAGAATGAGGTTCAGAGGGAAAGGGTGACTTCTTCACAGTACTCAAAATCTTATACCATCTTGAGCTTTGTCTCAACCACACATAATCTCACAACACCATTCAAACATGAAAGAAAATGATGCAGTTACCTAATTTGAAAACTGTTGATAAAATACCCATAAGTAAATATTAAAAGCAGACCAAAAAACAAGCATGAATCCACATCTGTATGTCAACGATAAATCTGTGAACACAATTTCTAAAATATCTTTGAAGATACCTACTAAAGTACTCAGAGTGGCTGCTCCTAATGTGAATTGGGAAAGAAAATAAAATTTTATTTTTTAGCTGCATCTGTAACAATATTCATAATGAAGTGAATTGTTAAAAAATGGATAACATCAACTATATAATCGTTTAGCTTCATGATTACAAGCATACAGGTAAATACTTGGCTTTTCTGCTTGTTTTCTCCACACACTTCTATGTATTTATGACAATGCAGATAATTCTTCAATTAGTATTAAGTTGTTAGCACTTTCAACTTCCCTCTCTACATGGAGGTTCAGAGACATGAGTATGTGCCCTCATTCTCCTCATTCTCCCTGATATAGTCAACTGAGTACTTTGAAGGCAGAGATTCAATAAAGCTAACAGCAAAGTAATACAATAGAAACAACACAGCCTTGGAACAAGCTAATTTTGAATTGTTGTGATGCTGACATTGAATAAAATCACTTTCTTGTGTCCATGGCAAAACAAGTCCTTGAAAGATGTTGTTTTCTTCGTCTCCTGGATAAAAAATGCCATTATGTAAACAATATTTAGAATTTTTTTCTAAATTTATATGATTCATATTTCCTAAGAACAAAATATCATGAAGAAATATTTAGTGGCAAAAATCTAAGACACTTTAAAATTCCTTCTAGAATTAAGAAGAGATGAATTGTTCCCACTTATGAATTCCTTTGAAGCAGATTAAGGTCAGAAAAGAGAGGCAAGTCTGGCCCATCAGGATCCCCTGATGCCATAGGAATTGTCAAACATTTTACCTGCGTCAAAAGGCAGAGTTTGGCCAAAGGTTGTCTTAAAATACCTGATTTTAAGATTGATGTTAACTCTTCAAAGACTATTTTTTAATTGTTTCTTGGTAAGAGGTTATTAATACAACCCATCAGAGTGTCTGAATCAAGAGCCACTGATAGGCAATTAAAGATTGTATCATGCCATCACATTTTTCCTACAGTAGACAAAACCTGTAGAATGTATTATAAATGGTTATGTGTAAAATTACACAGTTGTAGTCATTTCACCTGTGCAACTTGGTTCCCATCCTTGACACATATGAAACAACCCAGGGTGGAGAGTAATAGCCCCTCCCAGCAACAGCTCTTCCTGAGGTCTAGCCAGATCCAGAATGAGATCACTGCACCTTCCTCTTTGTTGGGAAAGGAAGTCTTATTTATTTGTTTGTTTGTATTTTATTTATTTATTTATTTATTTATTTACTTATTATTGCGCACTGAGGTTTGACACAAGCAGGAGGTATTCAGGCTCATTAAATCTGGTTTTGTTGTTGACATTGTTGTGGTTTTTGTTGTTGTCATTTCTGGAAGAACTCTTTTCCAAGGAAGAGACTATCAGTTTTCTTATCCTCTCAACCTAAAAATGAATTTATCATCACCTGAATTAAATTTATTTCAGTGACTCTCTCTAGGAGGCCTCTCTACATCAAGTAAAGTTTTCAAAACACAAACTCCCTAAAACTATAACCCTGAAGCCTCTCTGAAAGGCCCTCATAAATCACAAGAGCTAATTCTTCCTAAATATGGCTCTGGTTACCTGCACAAGACCTACTCAAGACTGGGCTCCTTCCCATTTCTCATGTTGGGGTGGGGAGGACTCAAGGGACACCACCCCTCACTGAGGGACTATGAACAGTTACTGGATGCCAGGTGTGGCATATTGTTTACTTCAGTGAGGTAGCCACTGATAACTTGCTCAACTGTCAAAGAAGACCTATACACTCACTCTCATGCAAGCAACCATAATTAAACTTAGTGGATTGTAAAACAACAAAATATTATGAAAGTAGTACAGGGGCTTGTTGAGAAGTGTTTCAGTGGGAGAGGGAGGAGCATGTAAGAGAGAAATGGGAGTGAAAATGACCAAACCAGTATGTATTTGTATGAAATTATCAAATATTAAAAGAAATTAATGTAATTCAAATAAAGAAATTTGTGGAACAATTGAAAGTAACTTGTGGAAGCTCGTAAATGTATACTTTGGTATAAAAGTTGTGTAAAAGTAAGAAAAGGAATAAATTAAAGAGGATCAGAATTAAATTACTAGATAAAAAAATTTTCAAAAGTAGAAATAGTATCTGGCAGATTGAATGCCGAAGAAGACAAAACAAAACAAGCAAATGCAAAGACACATTGAACCTGCTTGCAGCTACCAGCTCAGAACACCTACTCCACTGACATATCTGTCTTTGGCTCTGGAAAAGTATGCACCTGTGTTCTTGCACAATAGAGAAAAATTCTCCAAATCCTTATTAATAAGAAAGCTTTCTGGGACTGGGGAATGGGCTCAATTGTTTAAGTGCTTTCCCTGCAAGCACAGGGACCTTAGTATGATTCCCAGAATCGACATAAAAAAGCCAGACATAGTGATGTATCTTTGTATTCCCAGCAGTGGCTGGTGAGGCAGCATCAATTGGACCTCTGGGGTTTACTGGACAGCCAGCCTTGCTTACACAGTAAGTTCTAGGCCAATAAGGGAAACTCTTAAAAAGGTGAGTATTGTGCTAGTTATGACATATGGTTGTCCTCTGACCTCCATAAACAAGCGCACAAATGTGCATGCATCCCTGCATACCCCCACCACACCCAGCATTCCTAGTCCTAGACACCCTCATTCAATTACAAAGTCATAAGGAAGCTTTTAAAAACCTTTTGAATGATCACCATCAGAGAAATAGAAAGCTCATTTCATACCTGGCTCACTGAAAAGATTTCCATCTATCACAGTGTCAGAAATTCAGGCTTGCCACAGAACATTACAACATGAAATATGATGCTAAGCCCTGGACACTTCCATATACATCTATCTCCCACTCATGACATGTGTGTGACTTGCACATCATTAGAATTCAACAGTCTTGAAATAAAATATATATTTTTAACCTTATGTGTACACTACATTGAAAAGCTGCTAATCCCCCTGTGTTCTCTGTTTCCCTTTTCTTAATGGGTATTCTCATTGATTACCTAATCTTGTTACGTTTTTGTTAAGTGTATTAGTATGTTTAGGATGTTAAGTGGAAGAGTCCATCCTCATCTTCTCAAACAGTATATTTTCACCAGGTTGACAGATTAATGTCCAAGAAAAGAGCATTAGCCATAGTCTCCTCCCTGCTATTAAAGTGACATATGACATGAAAATAATTTAAACTGCTGATGCAAGACTTTCCAGAGCAATACTTAAGGGAAATGCTCAGTGGAACAAAAGTCCACATTATTATGTTGGAGTAAGGCTTGCTTTCCATTTTCTGTATCTTTTGGAGAATCCTCATATATTGGTTTGTTTATCAGAGAGGTCTTTTACATAACACAGACTTTCATCAAACTCATAATGAGCCCCTATCTCTGATTCTCACATGCTAAGATTATAGGCATGCACTACTATGCCTGGCCTTTTTAGAGAAATCTTAACAAGCCACATCTATGAACCAAGGAATAGTGTCACCAGATATCACTGCTACTGATAAATTGCTTATGCATTTTTTGAGACTTCAGTACTTTGGGTAACAAATTTCTGTATTCTGTGAGCCTTCCAGCTTTAAGCTCTGTTAGTCACAAATAGACTAAGAGATCATCTCTCATGATAGCATATATAAACCTAGGTGGAAAGGAAGAAGCAAAGAAATGAAACATTTCAAAGAAGGAGTACTGAAAGGGCTGGAAGCATAGCTTAGTAGAAAACACTTGGCTAGCATGCACAAGGCCAAGGTTCCCATCACAATGAGAGAGAGAGAGAGAGAGAGAGAGAGAGAGAGAGAGAGAGAGAGAGGAAATGGAGGATGCTTCCAGGTAAGTTCCAGCTCCATTGCTCCAAATCCTGGATCTGAAATATGACCAGTCTTCAGCAAAAGACTCTTACTTTAAAGTTCTGGGAGGTAATCAAGAACTATGGCAATAGCCTGTGTTATTATGGGAGTCTTTGTGAATACCCTGACCAACAACCCAAAGGGCAGTTTCTCCTGTCTGGCACTGTGTTTCTTGTTATATAGCCTTCAGGTGTACACATGTACTCATGTTCAGATATTGTATGTGTATTTTTCAAGCGGATTTTAAATTAATACATTTTCCTATGGCTTTTCATACACCTAAACTTTATTTCTCCTCTCTCTCTCTCTCTCTCTCTCTCTCTCTCTCTCTCTCTCTCTCACATCTAATATTCCTCCTCTCTCCCCAGTTAAAGTACACCCATTTTCCCCTTGATAATGTCTGTCTCCTATTATCCCCCTCTCTTAAGTTCCTTCTTTCCTTTTACCCCATGGTTCCTTACATGTCCTTCCTTCTTCCCTTCCCAGTTGAATACCTTCATTTTTCTCATTTTCCCCTTGGCAACATCTGTTTCATACTATCCTTGTCTCTCTGATTCTTTCTTCCCCTTTAGCTCCATAGTTCCTTTCCATTTTCCTGGCTCCTACAGTTTCATCAGGATATATACTCACATATAAGTGAGCTGTGTTAAGATCCACAAATGAGAAAGAACATATGTCACTTGTTTTGCTGAGTCTGTGTTACTTTACTTAGTATAACAGTTTCTAGGATCCATTTAACTGCGAATTTCATGATTTCATCTGTCCTTACCACTGAACAGAATTCCATTGTGTAAATGTACAACATTTTCATTATCCATTTATCAATTGAGGGACATTTAGGTTTTTTCCATTTCTTAGCTATTTTGGAAAAGAGCAGCAACAAAAATGAGTGAGTGTACAAGTATCTCTACAGTAAGATGAGTTCTTTGGGTATATGCCAATGAATGGTATAACTGGATCATAGGGTCAGTTCATTTTTAGTTTTAAGGTTCATGGAACATAGTAGAACAGGAGGTAGAGAGAATACTAATACATCCCTCAACTTTCACCAATGAAGCTTCCTCATGCAACAGAGTGTAAAGCACATGGAAAGCCATAACTGGTCAAGTAGTAGAGAATAAGACACTGCAGAGTACTTTTCCCTGGATAGGGCTCCTATATGAAACCTCACCCACCCACAGTTCAGGAACCATTGTGGAAGAGGGGCAGAAAGATGGTAAGAGCCAGGGCTGGTACATGAACATTAGGAAACAGAGGCTTTCAGGCATCTGGTAACTTGCTCATATGAACTTGAAACAATGGTAACAGCATGCACAAGACCCATGCTGACTCAATCAGACAAAAACTTAAATGGGAAGCAGGCTCCAATCATAGCCAAGAAACTACTAGCAGATCATTACTGTGGGGTAAGGAAGAGTTGATCAACTTTAAGGGAGTGACCCCCTAGATAGGCTGGCTAGACTCCAGTGATGAACTTGTGATGAGGGACATCTGGGTAGAAATGCTTGACTAGATAGACCTTAACATATATGATGAAATGCATGAAATTCAGTGTGTGGGGGAGTTTATAGGGGGTTATAGATGGGGGAGGGGGGCTAAATTTGACTAAGATCTATTATATGATGTGCACAAATCTCAATAAATGGAAATATACATAAAAGAAGAAGAAATAGAATGAAATGAAGAAAGAAGAAAGAGATCAATGGTAAAATTTTATAGGTGCTCAGAACTGGGAGAATTTCCTATTCTTCTTCTCTTCAAGCAAACTGCAGCTGGGAATTATAAAGCAATTTTTTCATATAGTCAATGGCTTTTTATGGATTGCCAAATAATTATTTTAGCATACATCATATGCTAACTACAATGCAATGATTGAGGATTCTAAGACAAGAAAAACAAAATCAGCTTCTCTTGTCATGGAGACAGATATTCAAGCTCAGTAGAGTTTGTATACAGTCTGTACTGCAGCAGAGTTATGACTAGCATGATGGCAGGAAGGAGAAGAAAATCCCAATGTGCCGTGGCTGGATCATAGCAAATCTATGACACAGCTGAGTCAGAACACATCAATTTTTTGCTCTAATATGAAGTAGTTTTTGTTTTTTCCACAAATCATTTGAATTGGAAAAAAAGATTCTCCTAAATTGCATGTATATAATATATTCTGGTCACATTCATCTCTCTGGCCTCTTTTTCACCCCCTCAAACCCCAGCCTGACCTCTCCTCAGGATACAATTGTAAAGCTATAGTAATTTATTATACAGAAATTTATAGGACATCATTTCAGATTCCATGGAGAGGGAATTTTATATGTTGGCCATAAGTACTCACTCAGGTTTTGCTGTGGGACAGGGAGATGAAGACATTGGTGCTAAGGGCTGGCCCTTTGAAATAGTAGATGAGGTCTAGGGTCTAGTTTCTCAAAGCAAGCCCTTGTTGAGTTAACTCCCAGTTAAAAGCTGTCTTTGATTTCCTTGGCAAATATATTTTGGGGATTAATTAATTCCTAATGTAAAGCCCTGAATCTCCTAAAAAGTAAAACTTTTGTAATATTGCTATACTATTTTCAAATGAATAAAAAATGACCAAATTATCAAGCATCTCATTTAAGAGAGATAAAACATTCATTTATTTTCAAAGAAGAGGTGTTTTTAAAGGTTATACCAAACAAAGACAAAGGCAACAGCAAGAAAAACAACACAAAGAAAAATAGTAAAGTTGGACTTATTTTATTGAAATATCATAAATAACACTGCTTATAAGGAATTAGAAATTAGTTCTATACTTAATATTCCATATATTTATAATGATTTTTACATCAAAAAATCCATTTTAAATATCCATTATACTTATTTTAATCAAGTAAACTTCATGAGCAAGCAAGGGTTAAAGGTAGAGAGATGGCATATTTAAGATCAATAGAATTCATCTTCTTTCCCAAAAGCAGTTTCATTGGCACTTTCTTAATCCTGCAGACTGTGAAATATATATATTATAAAGTAGTCTGCAGCAATAATGAGACCACAGGAGGGATTATATGTGCAGAAAATAATCTTGGGATGACAGAGAGGGAATTAGGAAGAATCTTATATTGGGAGGAGGTAACCCTGAAGCATTGACTTGCTGATAAGAATAATGTGATTCCAATGCATTTTTCTCATTTATCTTCATCTCTCATGCTTGCTTGGTTTGACAATTGTACTAACTGAAAGAGAAGCCATTAAAGCAAAACAAACTTGGCTATGAAAGGACACTAAGAAATATAAATGATGAGATAAAACATCCTTCAGACATGTCAGGCTATGAAATCTTAGATTTTTAGAACAACGTGTGAAAGGAAATTTGGGGTTTAATAGAAATTTAGGAATTTTAATTAAAAAATCGTATGCCAAAAATTACCTGAGAATGCCAAATGAAAACTAGAGAGAAAGGAAATCCCCTCCAATGCAAGACTTAGCGAAGTGGTAAAGCCACAAAGTACAAATCTAAAGAATTTCTTCAAATATAACACAATTAGAATCAAACTAAAAATCATACAGTCTGAAATATCATTGGATTTCCTCAGGAAAGTGTTTTAATTATATAATAAATAATGGAATAAAATTCAAATGAGACCCACTAAAAGCCTCCAACAGTGAAGAATTAAAGAATGGATATTACACTGGACTTAGCAGACACAGCCCTATTCATACCACTGTAATCAACAATCTTCCAAAGCTTTAAAGATGAGTAGGGTATACATGTCATTCAAAATGAACACCTAGTAGGAGACCGAATCTGACCCATGACTGCAAAGCAGATAAGATTGTCTGAATGAGTGAGATCCAGGGGCATGGCAAGTTTAGGTCATAGAAACAAATGCCAAATAGGTGTTGTTTCGCTATTCAAGACAAAGAAAAGCAAAAGATACTAGGACAAATATTTGGAAGCTTAAGAACAAAAAATATCTGCATAAGCTTCAAGGGTTTTTTCTCCAGTGTGTACCAGGAATTCAATCCAGAGTGGTCCCAACAATGATATAGTTATTGCACCAAAACAAGAGACACCAATAGACACTACTTACTTTGAATATAGAGGAGTAACTTTCAAAGGCTAATTTCTTTATCCATGACGACTGAAGGTTACCATGACCCACAGCTGTGAAGTGATTGAAAAGGTTCCTCCAATGATTTTGAAGTATAATAAAATAAGGTCCAGAAGGCCAGATGCTTTATGAATTATAAATAACTCAACACCCCAATCAGATACATACACAAAGAAAAATTGTAGACACAAAAATTCCACAAAGAAAGATGTCAGATTGAGAATTTGTCAGCAATGGTCTTCGAGGATTAGAAGGTATATTATTTACAGATCATAAATTCAGACAGCAGAAAAATAGTATAGTCACCCAAAACAGCCATTCTTCAGAGAGAAAGCACCTTGAATGCCCAAGAGTAGTAAAACTTAGAAATGTGGTTCTGAGGAAAGGGCTTTAACAAGACTTTTGTCTTTGGGAATACCTGAAGAAAACTACCTATATAAAGAATTGTTTCTGGACAATTGCTTGTTTTAGGATAGTGATTGCCTGTCTATGAAGTCCACTTCTGTTTTTAAGTTTCAAAGGGAAAGTTATCTAATGGACATTGCTGTCCATAAAAGGTCATATATATTCAACTCCAACAGGACATTTGAAAACCGATAGCTGAAGCAGGGAGCTTTGTGGGCAGAGTGAATGAGAACTCCCATGAGAGACACTACTGTTAAGGGCAAGATCCAGCTTCTCTGACGCCATTGTGATCTTAAACGCAAGACCAGCCACTATAATCTTCCCTGTTCAACATAAATGATGGAATTCACAGACAAGTGATCAAACTCAGGACATTGGCCCTATTCATCAGATCCCTAAAGTCATCTTCCCTTCCAGTAATTATAGAAAAATGTGCCAAAGATCCTCATGTACTGTACTCCACCATTTCCTTGTCACTTATCCTTACAAAACACCAAGCACATAATAGAGATAGAATTATTCTTGCATGAAAAATATTACGTGAAGAGAAGAAGCATAGAAATAGAGTAAGCGTATACTTTCTAACCCGAGGTAGGATTAGGTAAATGAGCTACATGGCTATAGTGGAAGATAAGCTGTTTATAAGTCCAAAGATTATGACCTAAATCTGTGTAAGTAGTGGCATTATGAGAATCAGGTGAGAGTTTTCTGGCATGTCTACATGACTTATAACTCAAGGGTAACCTCTATTTAATGGAAAGTATGATGCAAGTCTTCAGGATCAATAATTTTTGGACTCTCTTGGAAAGAAAACTTCATAATTCAGAGATAAGCACCAATTACCATTTTTTTACATGGCCTGTGTGATAACTATTTTATTTGTCAATATTTACTTGGCCAATAAATGTCCAACTATGTAATGCCACGTATTATACCATGTATTATATAAGTGATTGTAAAAATTAATCATTTAATTTAATAAACTGAGACACAAATCTAATGCTTCAAACAAAATTCATGATGTTTAAGGAGAAAAATGAAAGTATGTATACTAACAAAAATATGTAGATTGTTTGCCTTTAGCCAGGTTATTTAAATCAAAGGGGGAAATTGACCTGTTTTTATACGTTTCTGTGTTTTCTCAGTTTACAGAATCTTATTCTGATAAATAGCATAATTATCTCTACTTTTAGAAGTGAGGAAATTGTTGACGGTTTAAAAGTCATTAGAATCATTTTCAATGCATTTTATTCTACTATTTAATGTATATAGTATGATGTTATGGGCTACATAGCCAACAGTAGCATGCAGCTACAGTGAAAAAAATATACAGTATCCACTCACACCTTATTTTTTAAAAAGTATAGGTTGGAAAGATAGCTCATTGATTAAGGGCATTTGCTGCTCTTGCAGAGAACCCGAGTTTTGTTCCCAGAACCCCCATTGTGTAGGTCACAACAATCTGTAACTCTAGTTCTAGGGGTTCTGATGCCCTCTTCTGGCCTCCATGGGCACTGCATGAATATGGTGCACATATATAAAACAGGTATATTCCCATACACATAAATAAAAATAAATGATATTTTTAATATAACAAAATAGCTAAAATCTAGCTGTTCATTTAACATTACTCAATGAAGATGCATTTCACTGTTATATTAAGGAAGGAGTAGCAGTGCTAGTGAGATTTTGCTGCACTGAAGAATGGAGGTCAGTCATGAGCACCTTAGCAAAAGGTCAAGTACATATCCCGTAAAATACTTATCCCACAAATATATATTCTATGAGGTATATATCCTATAGGATATGCATATATCCCATAAGGGACCCATGGAACATATGACTTCCTTGATTGAGGCAGTTCACAGCTGTATTAGATCTTGCAGCTATGTTTATTTCTCCAATGAAATAAGTACAAAGCAAGATAATCCAATACTCCAAGGAATTCCAGTACCTCTGGTTTGTCATTTTTAGTCATCCAGTGGGGCCCATCATATTTTCTGTCTTTAAGCTAAATTAACTTCTTCCAGGATAAAACCTATTTTGACTTATGAATTTCAGAACTAATCTGAACCCAAGACCAGTAAATCTGATGACCTGTAAAATGTCATTTGAGAATTCACTTTAAAAGTATTTTTAAAATTTATGGATATCCCACAAAACAAACACAGTATATGTATTGGATATTTTTGTGATAAGAAATTTTCTTTAAGAGGACTTAAGTAGAAAAATGTATTACCCCACATAAATCACTTCTACTAGAATTCAATTGGGGTTCTACCTCAATCTCTAAATTCTCCTTCATGTGCTGACTGACTTTCATGTCTTCCCCTAAAACCACCCAGAAATCACTGCCTCTTAGTTTTGGAAAAAAAATCAAGTGAGCCATGATGTTTATGCTATAGAAGGTGTTCTAGTTTGCTTCTCCATTCCTGTGACCAAAACACTCTGAACAACACCAGCTTTGGAGGAAAGGGTTTATTTAGCTTACATCTCCCAGGTAACAGTTCATCACTGATGGAGCCCAAGGTAGGAACTCAGGGCAGGAACCTGGAGACAGGAGCTGAAGCACAGGACATGGAGGAACACTGCTTATTGGCTTGCTCCCCTGGCCCCTGCTCAACCTGCTTTCTTATACAACATAGGCCTACTTGCCTAGGGGCAGCACTACCAATGGGCTGGGCCCTCCCACATCACTCAATAATCAAAAAGATGCCCACAGACATGGCCAATGGAGGAAATTCACCAGTTGAGGTTCCCTCTACCCAGGTGTGTCAAGTTGACAATTAAACCTATCCAACACAAAGGGCTTTAGATCATGCTCAACCCAGAATCAGTAGCCATACCCAGGTGTATCCTTCACACTTGTGATTTAAACCCCTGCCCCAAAACATTGCTTCCTGGAAGATGGAATTATGTTCTTTATTTTTGTTTGTTTCTTTGTTGTAAGGATAGGGATTAAAGTACATATGGTATAAAATCTATTTCTTTCATTATCATTTTAAGAAACAAACAATAAATAGCACAGCAAGATTAAGAGAGGAAAAGCTAGACCATTTCCTGACTGGCTGAATAGAGATTATGGCTTAAAGTCCAAAAGAGGTTTCATGCATTTCAAACTTGACTTCTGGAGACTCCACCTAATGCAAAGGCTGCTCCACTGAGTTTCTGAGATGGAGAACGAAATGAGAAGAGAACACCAAGTTTTTTCTTACAGCTCACTATCAAATGTCTCTTTCCATAGTGAGTAAGGAAGGGGAAACATTATCACACATGAAATTTCCCATTTTGGAAAATAAAGCAAAGAACTGATAGATTCTTCACCACCCCTCACCAAGAATGATGACTTTTTGGGTTAATAAGTGTCTACTCCTCTAAAACACATAACTGTAAGTACAACATCTTGTTAATAATGTGTACATCAACAACTGAAGCCAGGATCAATGTGCTCTGACCACCACACACAATATAAGTAATTATCATGACAGCACTTTCCTGAAAAATGGTACTCATACATTTCCCCCTGTTGACTTCCCAAATATGACCTAAATTACACATAGTTTAAAATAAAAGCACTAATAACTCACAAGGACAAAGAAATGATAAAGGACCTAAAAGCATTCTAATGAGGCCAATAAAATCTTTGGGTCTGATATATAATTGGCATAATCAGAATAGAAAGATAAGTGTCTTCTTGGAGACAAGCCATGATAAGGAAATCAACTCAAGTCATAAAACTTCAGGAAGGCTCAGGAATCCAAAGACAATCACTATCTTCAGAGGACAGGGAGTAGGCATGTGGCCATCAGATATGAGATGAGATCAGTAGAAAATTTGAAACAAATACTAGAATAGCAGATTCCCTGGTTAAGGCTAAATAATATTGTATTAACCTCCAGACTTTTTGGAGAAGCAGAGCCATAGAATAAAGAAACACCTAACAAAAGAAACTAAACTGTAAAAGAAGAAAAAAGGTGATATGTAAGCCTGGACTGTGAGCCAGGTGATTTATGAACACAACTTCTTATAATTTTTACAATTCAATCAAATAGACTCCAGGAAAAAATGAAATAATGTAAATTTACATGACAAATCATAAAAGACCCCTCTAATCCTCAATACCCTTACAACTATCTCGGGCAGGAGAGTGTTGAGAAAATACACTAACTCATAAGAAATAGTGGCCTTTCCTTCCTAAGCTCCCTAAGTTGTTGCAAGAAGTTAAAACTTGCCAAAGCAGAGCTCCCATAAGCACTTTGGCAAACTCTGACATATGAATAGATTGTTAATGTCATTAAACATTTGAGCAAATGTCGACCTTGTTGATAGTTGTTTCTCCCTCTATTCCCTTTGAGTTAAAAAATATGGTATAAAGAACTCCATTGTAAGATAGAATTATCTATTATGATCCAGAAAATTTCAGAAATTCCACCATTATTCTAATGAAGGACCCTCCATAATACATGACCTAAGAAATATGATAAGCCTAGTAACTACCTTAAAATATATTTTCACATATTTGAAATTTATTTATAAATTACAAAAATGAAAATAAAAGCCAGGCATGCTTGCACATGCCTTTACTTACAGTGCTCTGGAGGCACAGGCAGATAGATCTCTGTGATATCAAGGTCAGCCTGGTCTACATAGTGAGTGTCAGACCAACTGGGGCTACGGGGAGACCCTGTCTCAAAAAGACCAACCCCCCACCCCTCAAAAAAACAAACAAATAAAATTTTAAGGTGTCATTTTAAAACTGTATACCCTAAATCAATTATCAACATATGTTGGCAGGAAGTTGTATATCTACTGGAAAAGAGGATATAGATCATTTTCACAGTCATGCTTATATGGGGTTAAATCTATAAATGTGATGAGTACCACCTTGCTTATTAAGGAATATTATGAGTAAATATAATCATAGTATTCCTTATTAAGCAAGATGGTTAAAAAACATAGCCTATCACAATAGTAATTAAATCTATAATCATAACTCAAAAATCACATTGGGAAATGTGCAGGACAAACTTTGCAGAATGGTAGACTTACTAGGAAAATGTAATTGAGAGGCTGAGAGAACAGCTCTGTCAGTGAAATGTTTGCTACACAAGCATAAGACACTGAGTTTAGATTCCCGGGACCAATGTAAGCATCAAGCATGTGTAACACACTGAGGAAGTGGAGACAGATCAGTTATTGGAGCTCTCAGACCAGCCAAGAGAGCAGCCTCCACATTCAGTAAGAGACCCTATTTCTACACTAATTAGTTAATTAGATGCAGAATTCTAGAAAAACACATCCAACTATGACCTCTGACCTCCATATATGTAGACACACATACATGTGTATATGCATCTTCAAGCACAAATGCATACACATACACTGAACACACACACAGAAGCACTACATGAAAAAAATGTATATATACATATATGAATAAGCACAAACATAAAAGAAACAGTGGTGCTTCCAAAATAATATGAAAGTGTAACAAAATTTTTATTAAAGGCATTAGCTCATTCATGTACTATATAGCATCCCAAAGTCACATTCTAGTTATAAGGTTTAGAAAAATTCAGAGTAGTATTGAAAGAAAACTGAGAATCTAGATTTTACAGTTATTAAAACATAGTTTAAATGAACATTAACTGAAACAGTATAACATAAAACAGCACATTACATTATATTGAAAGTCAGAGAAAAGTAAATCTAACTGGAAATATAGTATTGATTGTCAGTATGGCAGGATTCAAGATCATCTTGGAGATAGGTCTCTCCGGGCATGCCTGTGAGGGCTTTTCTGGTTTGATTAATTAAGGAGGAAGACCTGTCTTAAGTGTGGGTGGTACCAGCCCGTAGCTTGGTTTTGGGGTTGAAAATGAAGGACAAAATGAGCTCTAGAATTCATTGTTCTCAGTTCTTGACTCTGGATAGAATGGACCAGCTGTGTCCTCAAGCTCCTGCTGCCAGGAGTATCCCCTCAAACTGTGAGTGAAAAAGAACATTTTCTCCCTTAAGTTACTTCTCTTGGGGTATTTTATCACAGTAACAAGAAAGGTAACTAATGTACTGACCCATACATGAAGTAAAATATTTCTAATTAAGGTGAAACTTGCTTTACCAGTTTCAGGAAAACAAAATTTAGACAATCAAAAAAAAATAGCCTATCACAAAATCCATTCTACAGGCACAATATATCATTATAATAGTATGGACTAATGTTTAAAAATTCTTCAAATAGAATGAAATTGAATATTTAGCCTGTTGGGTAGCAGTTTGAAGGGATGGCAGCAGCTTTTTACCTACCTAAGACAAATTGGTAAAGGTCAAGAGACTAAGAAAAGAGTCCAAGAGAAGGAAACAAAGAAGATGGAGGGGAGGAGGTGGCTAGAGTAACTGAAGAGTTTAGGCATGACAGTGGGGTGGGGGGATACTGGAGTTGAAAGGGCATGCAAGGAAGGGGGGACAGATATGGGGGATGAAGTGAAGGGTAAACAAGCAAAACTCAGTATGTATGCAAAAGCAATTAGGAAACACATTACTTTATAAGCTAATTTTAAAAAATTAAAATATAGAGCCTATGAGATGGCTCCGAAGGTAAAGATGCTTTCCAGGAAAGTCTGACAAAGAGAGATGAATTGCTGGAACTCATACACACAAAAGGGGAAGAAAATGAAGCCCACTAAGCTGTCCTCTGACCTCCAGAGGCATGTGGTGTGTCATACACATACACACACACAGAGAAACACACAGAGACACACATACACACACAGAGAACAATAATAAAATTTAAAAATTTAAAGTAAAAATGAAAGATTAAAACTAAAAATATAATTCAAAAAGGTATGCCTTTCCAAAACACAAATGAGACTATATAAAACGGTGAACTTTCTGAATTACAGTCATACAAACCCAGAAAATATTGAAAGAATATCTAGAGGAAGTTTAACAGGAAAAATTAAAATTCAATTATAGCTTGCTTTTACAAATTAACTCAGGCCTCTGCTTCCCTGGGCCAGCAGGACCCGCAGGCTTCTCTATGACCCACAGGCCTCTCTCCGGGGTAAGTCTATCAGCCTTCCGTGCCTTGACTCCCCCAGTCTCATTCACCCTCCCATCTCCTACACCAGTCTCTCCTCCTAGTTTGGGTCCTGTCCCATTACTTGGCTTGGGGCCCCAGACACCTAGGGAACCACTACTGCTTCCTGATCCTCTTCATCCAGACCAACTCAGTACCATCTCTGAGGGTCCACAGGAGCACTGCTTCTGGGCCTGGCTCCACCCTCACCTCCCTATGCTTCCCTGGGCCTGTACCACCCACCAGGCTCTTTCCTGGACACTTGGGCTGATCTTTCCTCTTCCTGATCCTTTGCATTCAGACCAACCTAGCTCCTCAGTGCACTCCCCAGGAGTCCTTCCCACCGCTTCCCACCCCCATGTGCCTTTGCATCTCTGGATGGCACAGCCATGAGCTGCCCTAGATCAGCATCTTTCGTGGGCCAGGCTCCCAGGCCAGTCCAACCCCCAAATACCTGAGGCCAAAATCTTTCTTGGAGGGATCCAGACCTTAGGAGAAAGCCTGAGGGCATCTAATCCTCATCTGACTTGGGCATCTGTAGGAATTCATGAAGACAAAGCAATCTGGCCACTCCAGGATAAAATCAAAAGAGAGAACCAGAAGCTTAGAGGAACCAGCTTTTCCTTCCCAAAAAGTAAACCACAAAGACAAATAAAGTTCACAAAAAGGAGACCTAAACTTGAAGCCCTGAGTGTCACACAAGAATCAGAAACTATAAAAGAAATCCACGTCAAAATCACAGAGAAAAAATAATAACATGAAAAACCAAAATAACATATCCCCACCAAATACCACTAGTCATCTAGAGGAGTACAATGAGAAACCCCTAGAGATAATGCAGGACATGGAACTCAAAAGAACAATTATAAACATGGTAAAGGAATTCAGTGAATTTAAAGAACATACAAACAAAGGAATCAAAGAACTGAAGGAAGGTATGGATAAACATCTGAATGAATTCAGAAAAGAGTTAGAAATATTGAAAAATATTCAGGCTGAAATGAAGAAGGAAGTAAAACACTCAGTAAGCCAATTAGAACCAAAAGGAGAAAGCCTCACCAATAGGATGAATGAAATGGAAAACAGAGTATCAAGACTGGAAGAAGATAAAGTGGACGAACTAGACCACTCAAGCAAAGATTATGAAAAATTTAAGAAATCACAAGAATGGAATATGCAGGAATTGTGTGACACCATAAAAAGACCAAACTTATGACTCATAGGCATACAGGAAGGAGAAGAATCCCAAGATAATGCCATGGACCAGATCTTCAACAGAATCATGGAAGAAAATTTCCCAAAATTAAAGAAAGACATGCCTATCCAAATACAAGAAGCATGTACAACACCAAGCAGACAGGAGCAGAAAAGAAACTGTCCAAGGCATATCATAATAAAAACACTAAACATACAAAACAAAGAGACAATACTGAAAGCTGCAAAAGAGAAACAACAAGTCACATATAAAGGAAAACTGATTAGGATTACATCCTACCAAAAGTCATTCATAGATTCATAGATTCAATGACAATTTTTACAGAATTGGATAAAACCATCGTAAGATTCATATGGAAGTACAAAAGTCATCAGATAGCCAAAACAACCCTGAACACTAAGAGCAATGCTGGGGGGATTACAGATGCCAACCCAGAATATTTGCGCAGCCAACAGGTCCATTATAGTTGAAGGTGAAAGAAAAATCTTCCATGACATAAATAGGCTGAAGGAATTCGTGTCCACAAAACCAGCCCTTCAAAGAGTTCTGGAAGGAATACAATGAGCTGAAGAAAGGAATGACTATACCCAAGGGGTAGCGGATAGAAATCCAATGAATGTATAACTGTGGAAAAGTACAATTATATCAAGAATGTAAACAGAAATAAAAGTGACAGGATTCAATACTCATCTTTCATTAATAACTTTAAATATTAATGGACTGAACTCCCCAGTCAAAAGACACAG
>NW_008355390.1:1029081-1032615 GCF_000622305.1 Nannospalax galili
CCTGTTAGAAGAAAATATGGGCAAAAACCTACAAGATATAGGTGTAGTAAAGGATTTTCTAAACCGCACATCAATTGCTAAGGAAATAAGGGCAAGAATTAACAAATGGGACCTCATTAAACTAAAAAGCTTCTGTACATCAAAGGAGGCAACCAGGGAAGCGATCAGAAAGCCCACTGAATGGGAGAAAATCTTTACCAGTGACACATCTGACAGAGGGTTAATATCCAGAATATATAACGAATTCAAAAAACAGAGACTCAAGACAAGAAGCAACCCAATTAAAAGATGGGCTAGAAAATATTACAATAATGAACATATATTCACCAAACTCTGGTGCACAAAACTTCTTAAAAAAAAATACTACATGACTTTAAGACACAGATTAATCCTAACTCATTAATAGTATGGGACTTCAATATTCCATGTCTCCATTAGATAGGTCAACAGGGCAAAGAATTAACAGATGACATCTGAATTAAACAATACCATATATCAAATGCACTTAACATACATCTACTGAGTATTCCACCAAGCACCAAAGGACATACTTTCTACTCAGTATCCCATGGAACCTTCTCCAAAATCGACCATATATTGGGGCACAAAACAAACCTCAACAAATACAAAAAGATGGAAATAATTCCATGCATTCTATTAGACCACAATGCAATAAAGCTTACAATCAACACCTGAAGAAGCCCTAATCAACACATGAACACATGGAGATTAAACAACACACTCCTAAATGATGAATGGGTCAAAAGAGAAATTAAGAAAGAAATAAAAGTATTCCTGGAATTAAATGAAAAGGAAAATACAACACAACAAAACCTCTGGGCCATGCTGAAAGCTGTCCTTAGTGGGAAGTTGAGAGCTCTAAGTGCATACACCAAAAAATCAGAAACAACAAAAATAAATGACAACATTGCAACTCAACACACTTGAAAAGCAACAACAAATGAAACCCAAACCCAGCAGACAAGAAGAAATAACAAAAATCAGGGCAGAAATTAATGAAATTAAAACAAAGAAAAACAATACAAAGAATCAACATTTCCAAGAGCAGGTTCTTTGAAAAGATAAACAAGACTGACAGACCGCTAGCCCAGTTAACCAAAAGAAAGAAAGCACCTCGAAATCAACAAAATCAGAGATGAAAGGGGAAACATCACAACAGTCACCAGAAAGATACACAAGATTATAAGGGAATACTTTAAAAACCTATATTCTACTAAATTAGAAAACTTAAAAGAAATGGCTAGATATCTAAAGTCATGGAAACCACCAAAACTAAACCAAGAAGAGCTTAAACAGACCAATAACACAAAAAGAAACTGAAACAGTAATACAAAGCCTCCCAACTAAACAAAGCCCAAGACGAGATGGATTTACAACACAATTCTATCAGTTATTTAAAGAAGATCTGCATCCAATACTAATTAATTTATCCAAGAACATAGAAATGGAGGGAGAACTTCCAAATTCCTTCCATGAAGCTAGCATCACTCTAATATCGAAGTCAGGTAAAGATACAACCAAAAAAGTAAACTATAGACCCATATCCTTAATGAACATAGATGCAAAAATTTATAACTAGATACTTGCAAACCACATAAAGACACACATCAAAAAGATCATCCATCATGATCAAGTCGGCTTTACCCCAGAGATGCAAAAATGGTTCAATATACATAAGTCAATAAACATCATAAATCATAAAAATAGGCTCAAAGACAAGAGCCACTTGGTCATCTCAATAGCTGGAGAGAAGTCCTTTGACAAAATTCAGCATGCATTTATGTTCAAAGTCCTTGAGAGAATAGGACTGGAAGAAACATACCTCAACATAATTAAAGCCATATACAACAAACCCACAGCCAATATCATTCTAAATGGAGAAAAACTGGAAGCATTCCCACTGAAATCAAGAATGAGACAAGGCTGTCCACTATCTCTACTTCTCTTTAGCATAGTTCTTGGAACTCTTGCAAGAGCAATAAGTTAAGAGCAGGAAATTAAATGAGTAGTAATTGGAAAATAAGAGATCAAATTATCCCTTTTTGTAGATAATATTATATTATATCTAAGAGACACCAAAAATTCCACCAGAAAACTGCCAGAAATTATTAACACATTCAGTAAAGTGGCAGGTTACAAAATAAACCTACAAAAGTCTGTAGCCTTTCTGTATACCAATAACAAGCAGTCAGAGAAAGAGCACTTGGAAACACTCCCGTTCACAATAGTTGCAAAAAAAATAAAATAAAATATCTCGGAATGAACCTGACCAAAGACATTAAAGAGCTCTACAATGAAAATTTTAAATCTTTAAAGAAAGAAACTAAGGAAGACATCAGAAGATGGAAGGCCCTCCTAGGCTCATGGATTAGAAGAATTAATATTGTGAAAATGACCATACTAACAAAAGTCATTTATAGATTCAATGCAATGCCAATCAAATTCCCCATGACATTTTTCACAGAATTGGTAAAAACTATCCTCAGATTCATAGGGAAGCACAAAAGACCTCAGATAGCCAAAACAACCCTGAGCACTAAGAGCAATGCTGGGGGTATTACTATATGAGATTTTAAGCTGTATTACAGAGGTATAGTAATAAAAACAGCATGGTACTGGCACAAAAATAGACCCATAGATCAATGGAACAAAATTGAAGATCCAAACATGAGTAAATGCAATTTCAGCCACTTGATATTTGACAAAGGGGCCCGCCCAGAATATTCACTGGAGGAAATACAGCATGTTCAGTAAATGGTGCTGGCAAAACTGGATCTCCACTTGTAGAAGAATGAAACTAATCCCCTATTGTTCACCCTGCACAAAAGTCAATTCCAAATGGCTCAAAGACCTCGATAAAAAGCCTGAAATTCTGAAACTAATACAAGAAAACATTGGTAAAAACCTACAAGATATAGGTGTAGGAAAGTGTTTTCTAAACCGGACATCAATTGCTCAGGAAACAATGGCAAGAATTAACAAATGGAATTTCATTAAACTAAAAAGCTTCTGTACATCAAAGGAGACAACTACGGAAGCAAACAGAATGAGAGAAAAATCTTCACAGCGATAAATCCAACAGAGGTTTAATAAGCAGAATATATAACGAACTCGAAAAACAGGAGAAAAGACAAGAAACAACCCCATTAAAAGATGGGCTAAGGAGCTGAACAGAGCATTCTCAAAAGAAGGAATAAAGATGTCTATGAAACATCTTAAAAAGGTTCAACATCACTAATAATTAGGGAAATGAAAATTAAAACCACTTTAAGATTTCATCTTACCCCAGTCAGACTGGTTAAGACCCAGAGAACAAATGATACCAAATGTTGGAGAGGATGTGGGGAAAGGGGAACACTCATCCACTGCTGGTGGGGCTGCAAACTGGCTCAACCCCTATGGAAAGCAGTGTGGAGAACTCTTAAAAAACTACAAATGAACCTATCATTTGACCCAGTTATACCACTCCTTGGCATATAACCAAAGAAATCATCCTATTGCAGAGACACTTGT
>NW_008355390.1:1032756-1033263 GCF_000622305.1 Nannospalax galili
CAGGTAAGTGGATGGAACTAGAAACTGTTATACTAAATGAATTAACACAGACTCAGAAAAAAAAAAAAATCGACATATGTTCTCCCTGATATGGGGATCCTAGAACCATACCCTGATAAGTGAGTATGTATCCAGACAACTACAGTAACTAGGAAAATTGAAAGGAAACAGGAATGTAAAGGAAAAGAAAGAACATGAAAGAAAACAGTAGGAAACAGGCCTTAATAAGGGAGATATGGATAAAAAAACTGTTAGTTTAAGGTACGGGGGAGGGAAGGGTATACAAGGAACCTAGGGAATGAAGGGAAAGAAGGAGCTCAAGAGAGGTAGAACCATAGGAGAAGGGTATTATTAAGGAAGAAAGGGGGGAATGGGGGTACCTTAAGTGGAAAAACCATCATGGAGAGGTGACACAATGCAAGAGATAAATAATGCCACTAGTTTTCAAAACCAGAAGGAACCATATTACTTCTACAACCTACTGACAAATTATACATAGTAGATCAA
>NW_008355390.1:1033332-1053628 GCF_000622305.1 Nannospalax galili
GACACACAGTAATTAAAAATACCAGACTGGTGGAACTAACTTTCTTGGGTGTTTAACAGACATACTTTGAGGCCTATAATAATTTTGTCAGAGGGACATAAAGGACAGTTTTTGCTCCTTGCCCTCCTAGGTCAACTATTTTCAGTGGGCTATGGGCATCTCTCAAAATGTCCTATAATGGTGGTGGGTGTCCTGTCCTCTTGATCAAGGAGGCCGAGGAGACTCCATCAATTGGATTTGAACCAGTGTCCAGTCTACAAAGAGGAGGGTCAACACAGAGGAATCATTTCTTCCATGCTTCCAAGCGAAGCCAACCATGGTCAAGCAGGACCTTTGACTTATCTTCACATAGGCAGAACTGGTAAAAGAAAGGAGCCAGGGTCTCCTCCCGAGCCCATGTGACCCCTGAGGAACAGATCCTCAAACGACCTTAAGAGTAAAACTAAATTGGTTTATCTAGACCAATCGTATGGCCTTAAACACCGAAAAGGAAAGTATAACCAAAGATTAAAGGGGCCAATATAATTTCTTAAGAGGTCCATATAGATAGCTAAAGGCTACATAACAAGCAACAATGCCAGACCGGTGATACCTTCTTTTGAGTTGTTGGCCAGGTTGTTCCCAGATAGTAACCCAGCATAGAACTGGGAAAATGAATAGCAGACCCCAATTACTGCTAGATGAGGAACAGCTGATCCTCCTAAAACATACACCTGTAGATAGGCTGACTAGATTCACCAGAAGGGCAAGTAGTGGGAAAGGGCTGGGGGTGCTGACAACACAGCAGACAGTAGCAGGGATATCAGAGTTTAAGGGCTCTAGTGGGGAGATGGAGGCTATGAGAGGGTACTATCTGGGAAGTGGGTGTATAGTCAATGAGATGGTTTAGGATGTTCTGTGTGATATACAGAAAAAAAATCAACAATTTTTAAAATGTATTATATTTGAGGAGGAAGCATGGAAATTTACATTATGCCAATTAGTAGAGGTGATAAACATTACCATTGAATTCTACCCAATGACTTTATAGACATATACAGGCACCAAGGATCCAAGTGCAACTGATTATGACTTGTAATGATTAGGTACATACAGATTAAAGATAGTGGCAACATCTCAGTCTTAGTAGCAAAAACAATGAGTCCGTCTTCAAGTAACAATATATTCTAAAATGAAATGGAGATCTTTTTTAAAGGTTAAAAACTCATCCAATTTTATGTCTTCCAGGGATTATACTGAGTTCAATAATATATAACTATATTAATTCAACTGTGAACCTAGAAACTTGCACCCACTTGTGAAAGAGATGTACTGTTGCTCTGGAATGTTACTGAATATGTTAAACCTGTAGCAAAAAGCTTCTAATCATGTAGCTATTAAAAATTTTTTAAAGTATAATGATAAAAATTAATAATTCTACAAAGCATAAAAATTTGCTCCTTAATAATTGGATGTGAAAAACGTTATCATTGAAATCTACCTTATGACTTTTATCCATACTGAGAATCCAAGGAGCTCAGAAAGTAACTGACTGTGACTAGTAATAATCTGATATATAGAGATTAGAAATACATGTGCAAACATCTTAATTTCAATTGCATTAAAAATGAAGTTTTCAGCATGAAACTCTGTATTTTAATAATGAAATGGAGATCTTTTTAAGGGTTAAAACCTCATTTAATTTTATGTCTTATAGGGTTTATACTGAGTACAACACTGTATAACTGTAGTAATTCAACTATAAACCTAAAATTTTACAGCCAATTTTGAAAGAGATGCATCTTAGCTCTGGAAATTGTTATCCCTGGCTCTTATAATCTTTCTGCTCCCACTTCCATAATGGTCCCTGAACCCTTATTAAATAAATAGTTTAAAAAAACAAATTAATTCAGGATTAAAACATTGAAATTCATAAACAGATAAGTCACAACATGAATATATTTTGGCAAATAAAAATTATAATGTTTATTGTATTTCTAATGTAAACTCTAAACTCAGAGATATAATTGCTTACTACAATAGTACAATTAAATTAAATGCTGCATTCATTCTTTGGCAGAAAAAAAATTATAATTGACACAATCCAGAGAAATTAAAGAAACGTGCTCTCTTGGAAGGATGGCACAGACAATCAGGAACACTTTATTAAAAATAAAATACAGTAAGAAAAGAGAACTCAACTCTTAGTTAAAGAATATTAAAATCATGAGAGGAGCTGGAGAGATGACTCAGTGACTAAGATAACTGACTGCTCTTGCATAGGATCATGGTCAGGCTTGGTTTACAGCACCCACATGGTGGTTAACAACTGTCTGTAACTCCAGTTCCAGGGGATCTAACCCCTTATGCTGGCCTCTGTTGTTTTGCGTGTATGGTATACTTACATATGTGCAAGCAAAGCACTCATACAAAGAAAATAAAATAAATTAAAAAACTGAATTGTAATAGTGTCATGAAAAGTAATTTTGCATTTGTTGTTACTGCAAAAGTGAATTTCTATTATTAACCAGCATGAATGCGATACACACATAGTACTTACTAAATGGTGGCATTGTTCTGTATTCTAGAAAAAATGAATAAAATATCAAACCAATCAATGCATGCTCCCATTTTTCAGAATATAATACTAGAAGTGAGACAAAAGAAAACAAATTTTTATTATATTTGCTACCTACCCAGTATTGGAAAATAACATTGCTCACATCTGACATACATACACACACACACACACACACACACACACACACACACACAGGAAATATAAATTGTTTAAATTCATCTTTTGGCAAAGGCTTATCATTTCATATAATGTACCACCAGTATTTCATAATCTTTTATTCAGGAATTCTCTTTCTGGAAACTTATTACAAGGAAATATGGTTAAAAGAGGATAAAAAAATAATGAATTAATTCAGTTATTGCAAGGCTATTGAGCCAGTGAAGCAGGCATCCTGATAGGGAAACTGATTATATTAGTAATAATCATAAACAGTGAGAGTTCCACTGTTCAAATCTCACTAGGAGTGTTTTGGTTTTCTTTCTTGGCTCCTTAACCAGTCTACTGCTGGACTACTATGTAGTAGAGAAGTTGGTTGATAAAAGGCGAGTTTCCATGACTTTTGGGCTATCCAGATTTAGTCCCCTGAAATCTGACTCCTAAATGCTTTCAAAATGGACTTGGATTAGGGGACTGAATTTTACCCAGTATTAAATAATCAGAGGCAATTGTTAGATTCCTGGTAGGCTCCTAAAATGGCAGTGTAGCTCCCAACATTCTAAAACGGTAGTTCAAACTTAACCCCAGGAAAGACCCTCTGCTCAATGGGAGACCAACCAATCCTGAGCTAAACTGCCCAGCCTACATAATGGAAAGTGACCCAACTACCTAACTGCCTATAAAAGATATCTGACTTCCCCTGGTTGATGCTATTTCTCCGCTGCTGTTTCCCTGCTCCCCAAGAGGCAGCCCAGCAGTTCATTTGCTCTCAAATAAACTGCTGCCACCCCCCGTGGAGTTGTCTGGTCTGTGGTCTTCATTGTGTCCACTTACATACATCCGATGCTCAAAACCCAGGGAGGAGTGCTTGTGTTACTTATGACTCCATTCCTCCTTTTACTGAACCAAACTGCTGACCAGGCGTTCCTGCCTTTGATACTGACCCTGTGGCTCTCACCACATCAGGCCCAAGATTAGGAGTCCATCTGCTTTCCTCAGTTCCAATCACCCTGTGACAGAGTTTGGGTAAGTGCTCTCCTGTGGATTTGTAGATCTACTTCTTCGCCTTCTTTCTCTCTCTCTGTTCCCTGTCCCTCTCTTCTCAGTCTCTCTTGCTCTCTCTCCTTCCTCTACTTTCCTGCCTAGAGTTTTCCCTTCTCTCTGGAGGTGTTCTACTCAGAAGCCATACCAGTATGCCAAACATCTTCCCACACCCTACTGCAGGTACCCCTCACCTATCCTTGGGACACCTTGAAAGTGACGGGTTCATTTCTCACTTTGAATGGCAGTTGTGACAGGGACATCTCTCATGGCTGTACCTTCCCTGGGAAGACCTCACCCTCTTCTTCCTGGTCCTAGGCATATAAGGAAGTCTACAATTTAAGTGGCTCAGAAACTCCAGGAGCTTCCCGCTGGGCCCCATGCCATGCTTTCCTTCTCCTTTTCTTGCCTTGGGCTTGGGTTCTCTGTCTTCCATCGTTCTCCCTGTCTTTGTCCTCTTCTAGCGTCTTTCTTCCTCACTTTGCTGGGAATGGTCTCTGATCCCTGACTGATACTGGGGTTTTGTTGTTGTTGTTGTTGTTGTTTTAATTTTATGTGTATGCATGTATTGTTTACGTGTAGGTAAGTACACCTTTGTCCTGCAATGCCAGTGGAGGACAGAAGAGACTTTCAGATCCCCTGGGACTTAACTGACAGTTGTTAGTTGCCATGTGGGTACTGGGATTCCAACCCCGGTCTTCTACAAGAACAACCAGTGTTCTTAACCACTGAGTCATCTCTCCAGCCCTAGATTTTATTTATTCTTAACCTCAAGTGTTAGTGTTTCTTTTACTGTCCTTCCTAGAGTCTCTGATTTGTTATGCTAATAACTTAGAACTTTCCTGGGTTTCATATGTAAAGGCATCTCCCTCTGTAAGAAACATTAAATATTAGTCTTCTTTTTCAAAACCTTTACTTTGAACTTTGACAATAAATTCTAATCTTTTAATCCCACCACATCTTGTAAGACTTTTGTTTAAGGGAAGGCTCTAATGTAGTCCTAAACCTGATGGCCTAGGGAAGCTGAGCTCTTCTCTCTTTCAGCAGATTCTTTTAAACTGGATCTGACTGACCATGCAATGCACCCTATGCAAAAGTACAATCTGCCTTGCCAAGTTCCTTTTGCTTTGTGCATCTGTTCCTTGTGAGGTATTGGTAGGGTTCTTAGATTTTCTCACAGAAAGACTCATTGTTTTTGCTAGTAACATTTAGATGTTTTCACATGCGTGTCTAATCCGTATGTATCTGATTATTACTAGTCATGGTCGGTTGCTCTCAGAACTTTGGCACCTGGGTATGTATATAAAAATCATTGGGTAGATTTCAATGTTAATGTTTATCACCTCTATTATTTAACATGACATAAATTTTTATGCTTCCTTCTCAAATACAACTCATTTTTTTAATTTGTTGATTTTGTGTGTATATTACACAGAACATCCCAAACAATCTTATACATCTATATACCCATTTCCCAGATGGCACCCTCCCATAGCCTCCCTCCCCCCACTAGAGCCCTTTTACTCTGTCTTCCCTGCTACTGTCTGCTGTGGTGTCAGCACCCCCAGCCGTTCCCCAGTACTTGTCCATCCAGTGAATCTAGTCAGCCTATCTAGAGTCTTTGTTTTGGGAAGGTCATCCTTAATCCCACCACACCTTATAAGACTTGCTTAAGGAAAGGTCCTGGTGCATCCCTGAACCTGATGACCTAAGGCAGGTCAATTCTTCTCTTTTTAAGCGAATTCCTTTAAACCTCCTTATGCAAAAGTAAAAACTGCCTTGCCGTGTTACTTATGCTTTGTCCATGTGTTTTTCGTTTGTGAGGTATTACTAAGGTTGTTAGATTGATAGGGTTTTATTTAGAATACCTTCAGTTATTTAGCTCTTAAAAAGGAAAAAAGACACTACCTTAAATCTACATGACAAACTCAACCCTTTCTTTTAGACCACTAAGTATTTTACATATTAGATTTTACGTGATTGTGTTATGCGTCTATGATAGTTGTTTTCATGTACTGTTTGTGTTGACAATTTTTGAACCGTGGCCAGTTTAGGTTTTTGTTTGTTTTTTTGGTTTTTGTCCTTTTCCTCCTTTCTCATTCTTTTATTGTGCACAAGAATTATTGGTTTTATTTTTGGTATGCCTAATCAAAATACATATGAACAAATTTATAAATATTTGTGATGATACAGTCAAAGGTCTTATAAATGGGTACCCTGATTATTTTAAGCTCTATTAAACAGTGTCTTCAGGTCTATTAAGTGTTTCACAAAACTTTCAAATGCTAATTATTTATATAAAATAGCATCTAAGCCGGTTATTTAAAGATATTTATTAAATATCTTTTTTGGTTTGTCTGCTTCAAAGGTGTTTTGGTTTAAAGATAACAAAAAACATTTTTTATTTCTTTTTAAAATTTATTTAATAACACGTAATTACTAGAAGCATTTCATTACAACAGCATTGACATATTCTTAACAGAGTAATTATAGAATCTTAGTTCCTAAAATCTATTTTCTAAATAATTAGATATGTATACACAGTCAACATGAGTTTATGTTTCTTTAATTTATTTTGTATCATATTTACTGATAAGTAAAGTCTCATTACAAACTAAAACTGTTAAGTTTTAGGTCAAAATGTTATCTCTTTAATCCTTATCTACAATATGGTTCCTACACACATACACACACACACACACACACACACACACAGTGTGAGGTAAAATATTAATTGCTTGGTAAATTTGTGAATGTTATTAAGAAAGTTTATTGAAGGTTTGAGCAGGGTTATTGAACAGTTTTCCTTAAGTGGTTATGCTGGAGGTTGTGTAATTCAATTTGATAATGTTGTGCTATGTACCAGTTGCTTCTCTCTACCTAGTATTTACACTCCTTTGAAACCTAAAGAAAGATTTTTGTAGACCACTCTCTGAACTACATGAAGTAAAAAAGATTTTTAACAGGTTTTATGTTTTCTATAAGGTTTACCTGGGAACTTATAAAGCACAGTGTAAATGGATAATATTAGTTCATTATATTATCTTGTGTAATTTGGATTCCATATTATTTTAACAAGATGATGCTGCACAGCACTCCTCTGAGTCAAATAACTGCCATCTTCATGACTTCAGCTGTGCCTAGTTGCGAACGATCATCACACTGTAAGTAAACTTACTGGTTCCCTAGGGTGAGCTTTGATATAATCAAACATTGGTTTGACAATAGAACCTTAGAAAGGAGATAAATGTTGCTTAGTACCCCCAGGAAGAAAATTCTTACAACAGATGAAAACTTTGTTAATGTTATTCTGTATCATGGTTATTAAGAGAAAATGGGAAGGTGAAAAGATGTTAGAAGAATATGTGAATGAAGATATTTTATTAAGGATTTATGATGGCTGGATATTTCCAGTATTAAAAAAAAGAGAAAGTCTATGTAAGTGATAAGGTCTGTATCAGTTTTTTTATGATAAATAAAATGATGAGACAGAAATAATCTACACATAATCTCAATTTCTAAGGTCATAGTTCAGTCAACTGTTTTAAGGAACAAAACATATGTCTATTCAAGGTTTATCTGAGAATGTTTTGTTTTTGCCAAAGGTTTATCTACATATTACATGGCAATTAAAAGTACCAGATTTGCGTAACTAATTTTTTTGGGTGTTTAATAGCCATTCTTTGAGGTCTATACTAATCTGGTCAGAGGAACTTAAAGAGACAAGTTTTTGTTCCTTGCCCTCCAAAGTTGACTAAATTCCAGGAGACTATGGAGCATCTATGGAAATGTCCAGTAACTGTGGTGAGTCACCTGTCCTCTTGTTCAGGGAGGCCATGGAGACCCCACCAGATGGACTTGGACTAGTGTCCAGTCTGCAAAGAGAAAGGAAGAAAATTTACTCTGTGCTTCCAAGTGAAGCCAGCCATGATTGAGCGGGACCTTTGACTTAGCCTCACATAGATGGAACTGGTTAAAGAAAGACCTAGGGAGCCAGGAGTGCCTACCAAGCTCATGTGACCCTTTAGGACCAGATCCTGAACCAACCTTAACAGTAAAAATAAATTGGTTTATTTGGACCAAAGCCATGGTCTTAAACACCCAACAAGAGAGTATAACCAAAGAGTAAAATGATTGGTATATTTCTTTAAGAATCTGTGGTGTTTTGAATGAAAATATCCCCCATAGGTTCCAAGAATTTGGATATTTTGTCCCTAGTGGTGGTGCTGTTTTGGGAGGTCTTAGAAGGTGTGGCCATGCTGGAGTAAGAACATCACTGTGGGCAGGCTTAGACAGTTCTTAAGCCTTGCCAGATTTCCATCTGCTGTCTTGCTTCCTGTGCCTGCTTGAAGATGTAGAGCTTAGCCTCTGCTCCTTCTCCAGCCACCTCTGCCACCATGCCTCCCTGCCAAGACAGACTGTAATTCCCCTGGAACCTTAAAGTCAAATAAATTATTTCATAAATTGATTTGGTCAGTGTTTCTATCACAGCAACAGAAAAGTGACTAATACAGTAATTGGTACCAGTGAGTGGGCTGTTGACTGTGAAGAACCTATCCATGTGGGGTTTTGAAAGAATGTGGAAGCCTTTGGAAGTTTGGGCTAGAAAAGAAATTGATTGCTATAAGCAGAGGTTAACAGGGCATTCTGGTAGGCACCTGCAAGAAAATAGTTCTGAGAACAATGTAGTTCCAGAGGGAAATGAGGACTTAAATAGCAATTGGGATATTTTGGCAAAGAGTCTGGCTGGAGTCTGTCCACAGCCAAAAAGCTTGCCTGGGGCTAAATTGAAAAGCCATGGACTAATTTCTCTGGTGGAAGAAATTTCAAGACAGCATAACCTAGAAATGGTGGCATGGCTAAAAATGGTGATTATTATACAGATATAGAGTGAAAAAGAACAAATGGGGCATAAATAAATATGGAATGTACAGGATGGATTGAAAAAAAGCACTAGGAAGATTAATGTTGAAGAGGGTCCCTTTACTAAGGAGAGTAAAGTGATTAAGGAGTGTCCTAGAGATTCACACTTAAACAATGGAAAGAATGCCTCAAGGGCAAGACCACATCCAGTTAAGCCTCCAACTTGTGAAAGGAAAATGCTTCAGGGGCCACTGAAGAGAAAAGCTTCTAAAATGGATGAAGCAGGCTCGAATTCATCCCAAACTTTCATTTAAACTTGGCAGTATCATTCTCCCACTGGACTTAGAGGCATGAAAGATGCAAGAGTGAAAGGGTCATCAATTCTTCCTTTGAGGTTTCAGAGAGCTGCCAAGACCAGGCAGCATGTAGCAGGGAGACCCCTGCATAAAGAAGGCCCTGATAGGCCATTGTGTGAAGCTGTGAAAATGAAGCTTGGCTGGCAATGGAGAACCTAAGAAGATGTTTGTGATGCTAGAGCTCTGAGGCATCTGCCAAGAAGACTTGCATACAGGGAGTGGTACCAGCCTAAGAGAGAGATGTATGTTGCACATAGCAAAGCTGGAGAGGCTGAGCCAACTAAGCACTTTGGAAGTAAGTCCCAGAAGTCAGATGTGGAGCTATTGGATTTGGTATTATCCTACTGTTTTTCAGTCTTGTTTTTGTCCAGTATTTCCTTGCTATGCTGCTATTCCTCCCTTTTAGAATGGTAATGAGTATTCAGTTCCATTGTATGTTGGGGGTATATAATTTGTCTTTGGATTTTACAGGGCCTTACGAATAAGATATTTCCCTGAGTCTCAGAAGAGACTTTGAATTGTGGACTTTTGAATAGTACTGAGACTGGTAATGACTGTGGGGACTTTTAAGAATAGACTAAATGCATTTTGTATTTTGTATGGTCATGAGTCTATGGGGGCCAGTGTGTAGGATGTGGTGGTTTGGATGAAAATGTCTCCCATAGGCTCCAAGTATTTAGACATTTTGCACCCAGTGGTGTGCTGTTTTGGGAAGTCTTAAAAGGTGGGGCCATGCTGGAGGAAGAACATCGCTGAGTAGGGCTTAGAGAGTTCTTAAGCCTTGCAAGATCTCCAGTTGCTTTCTTGCTTTCTATGCCTGCTTGTAGTTGTAGAGCTTAGCTTCCACTCCTCCTCCAGCCACCTCTGCCACCATGCCTCCTCTCCAAGATAGACTGTAACTCCCCTAGAACCATGAGCTCAAATAAATTCCTCCTTTCATAATTTGCTTTGGTCAGTGTTTCTATTACAGCAACAGAAAAGTGACTAATACAGAGTCCAGAGAATTGACCATCCCAGACATTAGGCTTAAATTCATATAATATGCTACTTAAACAATTTCTCACTAATGATTTGTTCTTAATGATAAAATGCTGCTCAGGCGTAAGACTTCAAAACCTGTCCTAATCAACTCTGCAGTTGCCTACCTGCAGTCAAAAGGAAAAAACACACTATTTTTCTTAGCTAAAAATTAAATGATGGTTAAATTTCTTCTCTCTCCCTGTCCAGAGGTCGTTTGGGAGGGAAATCACACTGTGATTCTAGTGCCCAAAAAGCAAATCCTGAGTCTAGCCATGCAGCCAAAAGAAACATGAGGAGAAACCCAGTAGATGAATGCTTTTGTAAGCCCTCATCAAGAAATCCTAAGTTGAAATTCATCCTGTTTGGACTTATCATGGTTCCCTATTTGTCCCTAACTACTCTTGCCTTACTTCTCCTTCCCCTCCTTGACCCTCTGATATCCATCCTCCTCACAATAATAATTGTTACATGCCTTTTAAATTTTTTTCAGGACAGAATCAGTGAGATTACCCAACAGCCAGTGAATCAGGTGCTCGTAACCAAATTCCCTCATGTCTCCCTACCACCACCTGCCCACTTGACCCCACACTCCACACCAATGTTGCAACTTTTTGAGATCACCCCTCTTTGCCAATGTCCCTGTCCAGCAGGAAGTAGCTAAAGAAAGACCACTGTCACCGCTTATCATCAACACAAGGCTGGAATGTTAGGTTCCTGGCAGGCTCCTAAAATGATGGTGCAGCTCACAACATTCATTTGAACTTAGCCCCGAGAAAGGCCTTCTACTCATTGGAAAACCAACCAATCCTGAGCTGAAGTTCCAAGCTTATGTCATGGAAAGTTACCCAACCACCAACTGCCTGTAAAAGATAAATGGCACAACAGGCAAGTGCAGTTGCCACCAAGTCTGACAAGTTGAGTTCCATCTCTGACACCCACAGTGCAGAAAGAGAAAAATCAACTCCTGCTGGTTGTCCTCTTACCTCCACTTGCAAACACACACACAAACACACAAATACACCACACATACCCATACACACACACATGCACACATACAAATAAAATGTCATCTTTTAATGTTATGTGCTTTTTATACATATTTTATGCTTTCTAGTTTTTATTTTGTTTAATAGATTTATGTTCTTTGCTTAAATTAATTTACATTTTAATAAAGCTTTTATATAAAGCTAAGCCAAGTAGCAAATACTATAAAACCATAATCATTCAAATCCGAATCTCTAAAAACCAAATCTACCTTCCAAATCCTTTATTACTTCTGTTTTATAATTTCTATCATCGAAAATATTCAATGCTGAATAAAGTCTCCAAAACATCTTTGCTACTTCATTGATACAGTCTTCCAATGGAGGTAAAACTGCCTTATAATTTTACTTCATAATTTTACTTTATAATATAACCATCCAGTTAACATATCACTTGATTCTGTTTTTCTGGTTTGTGATGATGAGCACAAAAATCCATCAAAAGTGGAATTCCACAGTTTACTTCACTAACATCTTCCATTACCTTATTAAGAAATAATTGAACATAGTAATGCAGTGTCAATGTAAAACAACCAGAACAGGGGGCTGGAGTGATGGCTCAGCATTTAAGAATGTTTGCTACTTTTTTGGATGACCCAAGTTCATTTCCTAGTACACATGTTTGGCAGCTAACAACTGACTTTAACTACAACTCCAGGGGATCTGACAGTGTCTTCTGGATTCCAGGGGTACCTGAACAGGCATTACATACATATAATAGACACACATCCCTACATTTTTTAAATCTTTAAAATGATAAAACAATCAAAATGATTTTTATAAAAGCTTGCCTTAAGTTCCAGTTTGTTCTTAATATTAAATTGGCTCAACTGTATGAAAATCTATTTTTTCATAAAAACATCTCCCATAAAAATCAATACCTGTGTAAGCCCAAGCCAGAAAAATATTCAGCATGGATGGGGAGGTGGGTTGAAGAATTATTGGCAGTTGATAGCTGTGGGAAGAATGGGAGTCAGTTTTCTTTAGGGGTTTGATGCCTGGTAGGTTGACCAGACTCCAGAGGATGGACCAACACCCAGGAACATTTGGAGACAACAAATTAGATTTGCTACATAGGTTTTTAAATAAAGAAAACTAAGAATAGAAAACATGAAGTTGGGGGGGGTGTTCCCTAGGGTGGAGATGAGAGAGGGTCTGAATATGATCAAAATACACTGTATAGAATTTTCAAAAGAATCAATAAAAAATTTTAAAAGATCAATATGCTATTATTTCAGAAACAAGTTTTCTGTTTTCATGATCAATGAGACTATAAAACTACCTTCAGCTTGGAATTTATACCTTAAGATAATTATTAATCACTTTTATGTGAAACAATTCAAACTTCATCAGTAATGGTTAAAATTCTACTTTCTTGTGCATAATTTTCCAAAAGAAGCCAGCAAATCCAAAAATCCATTTCCAAAAGTAGCATGCTTACCATGGTGGAACTGTAAAAATCTAGACCATAAAATATGCATAGAGGGATACTGTTTTGTGATTTGATATTCATATTTTATCTGTAAGTGATTAGAAATTTTAATATGAAAACAATTAAGTTGTGATGCTATCTTCTAAATATTTTATATAATTTATTGATGCTTTCTCAAAAAATTGGAAGTTTATAGGATTTCAATATTTTTACATGTAAAACTTATTGTTAAGAGATGCAAAACTGAGTCCATCATTTTACCCTTTCTCTGCTTGAAATTTTTCATTAAATCATTAAAATAAATGGACCATGTGTAATTTGGTAATTAAATGCATGTGTAATGTACTTTCAATTGTGTGCTTTCCTTGACACAAAATCTTAACATTTTAAATATCCAATAGCATTGATAAACTACTTCTGACTTTGTTGAAATATTTGTTTTTATTCAAGAAACAGAAATGATGTGTTTCACATTATATTAACTGTGATACATTATCAAGGTATATTTCAGGCTCTTATAGAATTTTTGAAGAATCATAAGATAGTCTAGTAGGAAATTTGTTACTTTATTTCATAAAATATTTGCTTTTTTCCAACAAATTCTGGTGGTTATGTTTATAATACAAACATGTATCTTTATTCAAATTCTGTCACATTAAATAAGAAACTTAATTAAGGATTTATACATTTGTAATAGGAATTAATCAAAGGAAAATAAAAGTATTTATTCTCATAAAACATAGAACACATTTAGGGACTGTATCTACTACCTTCCTTAATTCAGTCCTACCTGAAAGCGCTACCTAAAAATGTTTCAGATCTTACTACATACACAGCACTACTTATCAATAGGTATCTTGATAGTCTCTGATCATTAACCTAAATTCATATGTATATTGAAGTTTGATCCTGTTAACAGCCTCACTACATCTGTATCCACGTGTTTTACCCATGCAAATTTGGAGTGCCTCCAAGATCAATCGATTAACTTGTCTGGATAAATGGGACAGTAGGAACACTGAAGCAAGCTGAAACTTAGGCACCATGTGGGCCTCTGCTGGCTCCTGTACCTTTGTCAGATGAACATTCTTCGGTATACTTTCTAGACACTGAGGAAATAGAGCAGAGCTGAACTACTGTATTAATCCAAATTAACACCACCCACAAGATGTGAGCAAAGACATCCAAGATTTATAAAGATACCTAGCTGGCATGTGGCTGTCAAAAGCTACATGAACAGACTCAGCTGAGATCACTTGAGCTCAAAGTCATCCAAATTCTATAAAGGCATGTGCTAAATAAATTTGATCACTCTCTGACACTGAGCCTTTGTGACCATAGAGAATAGATACAAGTTTTTATGTTAATTTATTTTTGTTAATTAACTGTATTACCCAGAGTAAACTGATGTTAATATTGTACTTTTGAGCATTCAAAGAAATGCATTTTGAGTTCTATAAAAATACTAGCACTTTCTTGGGATGAACTGCCTAAAAATTAGCTCAAATGAAAAAGACTCATAATTTAGCACTACTTGAGTAGGTTTTCAATTACCTCTACAAAAAGATAACATAAATCATCAACTTGGTTTTAATTCTGATGCATCATGAAAGGATTGCATTATTGCAGTGTTTCAAATTCTCACGATTATAGCAGCCAATACTGTGTTTATATTTTCTGCAGATTAGCTTGACCAGGAGCAAATTTTCCAATTTCAATACAATTAGTTCATCTTTTTGTTTTCTATTCTGAACAAAGCTGGATCAATTTTAAAGGCTTTTAAAGGCAAAATAATCACCATCGTTGGGATCAATAACCAATACAGTCATATGAGGCCATTTTAATATACTTCATAGTCACTAACTTAAAAATACTAAAAGAAAGTTCTAAGTTGGAATCTTTTAAAAAGCATTACCTAACAAAATGGAAGTCAAAATCTAATTTCTATAGCTTGTAAAAGACAACAAATCTAAGAAGTACTATCCCAATTCTGGGACAACAAAATGTATGTTAAACTTCAATGTAAAATTTGTCCTTTAATGAAATGACATCAAATTGATGACTGGGTCAGCAGAATGAAGGAAAATTACTTAAAAATGCATTGAAAATTAAAACAAAACACCAATTATGTTTAACCAGGCTAACAAGGATTTATAGCTCTGATAACCCAACCTAATGAAAGTAGAAAAATCACTGTTAAGGAAAACTTTTACAGTGATTTTGGGGGGAAAATTAAGATAAATTACACGGCTTAAAAATTATGTTTGGACAGATAAATTGTGTCATTTTATCTTGCGGTATTAGGTAAAAGGATAAACACTTATTATTGTTCTTTTGACTATGTATACCTGGTCACCTGGTTCACTGTGCAGCTGACTCATTGGCTATTTAGGGAGCTGGCTCAGCTTCTGTACTTGGTTGACAGTTTACTGGGACGTCAGGAGCAAATGAACTAGGAGTCTCTCATTCACCAGCCATAGGTTTAGCTTAATGGCAGCTGGAAAGGTTACAAAACTCACGACAGAAACTTTGCAGAGCTGATTTTGGAGCTGCCGCAATTCTCATTTTTTTCTGTATTTAACTGGTCATAGCAAATCACAAGTTATAATTCAAACAGTAGAGGAACAGGCTTTGCTTCTTGAAAGAAGAAGTGGCAAAATGACAGTGCACAGGGACAAAGGTGAGCGAAGGATGGAGAGTTTTGATCATTTTTACAAAGTGTCATATAGATACTGAAAAGGTCTTTGAACATGTTGTATAAAGCATGGGAGCTATGGAGACTTAGTGCACAAAAATGTACATGACATTGAAATTTGGGAAAACAGTTTTCCCACCTCTTAAGAATGATTATTGACATTAAGGAAAGCTTACTTTATGAAATAATGTACAGATAATATTTAAAATATTAAGAAATATTTGTGGTAATATAAGATGGTGAATCTAAGTAAAACTGCATGAAATCAATAAGAATAAAGCTAAATAAAATGTTTTCAGAGTTAAATACATCAAACAAATGAGTGTGTATCAAAATGTGCTTGTGGGACTCTTCAGTCACTCCATAAGGCCAGGAGACTCAGGTAGGCTGCCTATACCTCCTGCCATTACCTCAAAGCCCTATCAGTGCTTAGGGACTGCCACCTCCTCCTGGCACCTTACCCTTCTTTTGGGGTTTGCCAGACTCCAACATGCTCCCCACCACATACTCTATAGTCATTCCATTGGGCCTGGAGGTCAGGTAGGCTGCCTGTGTCCCATGCCATCACTCCAAATCATTGCCGATGCTTGCCCAGGACTGCTACCTCTTCCTGGCCCCTCTCCTTTCCTTTATGTTTTGCCAGATCCCAGTCGAATATCTACCAGTGACTCTTTTTTAAAGACTTTTTGTATATTTTAATTGAATTTTCATATATTTCATACACAACATCTTAATTGTCTTCATAGCTCTTCCCCATAAGCACTCTCCCATAGTCCTTCTATCCCTTCATTACCCACAAGTTCCCTACCCACAACCTGATTCAGATCCTCCTGTTGTTCCACCAAGCCTTGAGACTCAGGATCAGTCCTCACTTCGTGGGGTAACTAGTTAAAGCTCCCTGACCAAGCCAAGCAGAAGGCTTGGGATAGAGGCTGTAGCCCTAAGGACAAGACAGAGGAAATCAACATTTCAACCCTGCTAAGAACTAGCCTTACCCTCCTGAACCTTATGACCATCTCTGCTGAATGAAGATGGCTTGAACAAAAAAGAAAGAATATACAAGCAACAAACTAAGTCCATATGTACAAATCTCAATTCAGAAATAAAAAAACAAAAACAAAAATAACATATCTCCTCAAAAAAGCAATCCTACAGTAATAGTTCCAAAGCAACGACTTGGAAGAATTTCTACACAAAAATTGAAAAGAATGATTACAGTTATGATCAAACAACTCAAAGGTGACAAACACAAAGAAACGAATAAAATGAGGACATCGAGCCAAGTACACAAAGACAGACCAAAGTGCTGAAGAAAAATGAACCTGAAATGATGTTGGAAATGGAAAGCTCTGAGACAATTGAAAACATCAGTGGAAAGCATCACACACAGAACGGATCTTGTTTAAAAGAGAATCAAGGATGGAAGGCCCAAAGTAGAGGAAGGGGAACATCCCTTCATGATAAAAGTAATGGAGAATCTAGAGATAGAGGAGGCATAATAAAGGCAGTATGCAATGAGCCCACAAGCAACATCATGCTAAATGGAGAACTTAAAGCATGTTCACTAAAATCAAAAACATCACAAGCAAGAGAATACGCTCCACTTCTGTTCAGAATAGTGCTTGAAGATTGTGCTATATCAATAAGACAAGTGAAGAACATAAAGAGAATAAAATTAGAAAGGATAAAGTCAAAGTATCTTTATTTGCAGATGATATGATTATATACATAAAAGACCATAAAGACTTCACCAGAAAACTCCTAGAGGGGATAAATACCTACAGCAAAGTAGCAGGATACAGATACATACTGAAAAAGAAACCAGGGAAACAATCCCATTCATGATAACCTCAAAAAATAAAATAACGTGGAATAAATCTAACCAAGGGAAGGAAAGAAAAGACTTGTAGCATAAAAATTTTAAGATGCTTAAGAATGAAAATGAAGAAGACACCAGAAGATGGAATGACCTCTCATGCATAAGGATTTGTAAGATCCAGAATGTGAATATGCCCATTCCACCAAAAGCAGTTTACAGATTCAGCACAATCCCCATTAAAATTCTAACACAGTTCTTCATATAAATTGAAAAGTAAATTTAAACTTCCTATAGATATACATAAACCCCATAACATCTAAAGTAATCCTGAATAGTGAAAGAAGAGCAGAAGCATCATTTCTCCCTAATTTCAAATTAACCTACAGAGATATAGTAATAAAACAGGAATGGAAAAGCATAAAAACAGACCAGACACATTGATTAAGGAATTAAGTCTACACACAGCCGCTTGATTTTTTTTTTTTTTTTTTTTTTTTTTTCTTCCAATCTGAACTTAAATTCCAGAGCAATATTTAAGAGAGATACAGTGTTTCAGCTCCTCCCAAGGACTTGCTTTTACGAAAGGACCAAAAGCACTTAATGGAGAAAAGACAGCATGTCCAACAATTGATGCTGGACACACTGGACAGCTACATGCAGCAGAATGGAACTAGATTCCTAACTCTCACTCTGTACAAAAATTCAAATTTCAAATGGATCAAGTACCTCAACATAAGACCTGACACCCTGACTTTGATATAGGATAAAGTAGGGAATACACTGAACTTATAGGCATAGGAAAGGACTTTCTGAACAAGCTCTGATATCATAAGCATTAAGATCAACAACTGACAAATGAGACCTCCTGATACCAAAAAGCTTCTGTAAAGCAAAGAGCGCCATCATTTGAGTGCGAAGGTATAATGGGAAATATTATTTTATCAGCTATATATCTGACAGAGGGCTAGTACCTAGAGTATATAAAGAGCTAAAAAAATTTAAACATCAAAAAACAAAACAATCAGCTATATATCTTACAGAGGGCTAGTACCTAGAGTATATAAAGAGCTAAAAAAATTAAACATCAAAAAACAAAACAATTCAATTAAAATTTGAAGCAAGGAGTTAAACAGAGCTCTCAAAGGCTGAAATGCAAATAGCTGAGAAATATATTTTTTTTAATGTTCAACATTTTAGTCATCAGGGAAATGCAAATTAAAACTAATTTGAGATTTAATCTCAACCCAGTCAGAAGGGCCAAAATCCAAAACCCAAATGATGGCAAATGCTGGTGAGGATATGGGGAAAGGGGAGCATTTATTCTTTGCTAATGGGATTAAAAACTGGTGCTGCTACTATGGAAATTGATGTGAAGGTTGGTTAAAAGTTTCATCCATGTGCTTTGTTGCTCTGCCCACAATAGCCAGGAAATGGAAAAAGCCTAGATGTTCACTAGCTGATGAATGAATGTAATTATGGTATATTTATACAATGAAATATTGTTCACCTTATTCAAAAGGCAAAATTATGAAATTATCAGGTAAGTAGATGAAACTGGAAACAATCATTCTGAATGAGATAACCTAGACTAAGAAAAGCAAACATTGCATGTTTTCTTTCATATGGGAAATCTTTGAATCTTTAGGTATATGTGTTTCAACTGGAAAATATATAGTGGTCAGAAAACTAGTTAGGGGGTCATGCAGGTGGGGAGAGGCTTTTAGGAATGGGAGATAGAATGTGGTGCTATAATAAAGAGAGGGAAATAGAAGGGTAGGAAAGGCTAAATGGGTTTTAAAATAGGAGGGTAAAGGAGGCAGTATGGGAAGGAATAACTAACACTAAAGGCCTTTAGAAAATGTCATATGGAAATCTACTACTGTAGAAGCTTCTGAAAATATAATCATATAAATACATAGAAGAGTTTAAGTAGAGTTACCCTACAACAGGGTAACAATGCCACTGTGGTACACAATAGGTAGGAAAATCAAAAGCCTAGTGCCTGAAATGGGCCCTCTCTTTTGGAGTTGTTTAGCAAGAAGTTTCTATAGACCCTCAACCATACTGGCCATTGTCACTGCTCTTGGTTTTCCTTCAGAACTTCACAGTAAGATGCTGTTCCTGAAGACACTACATATTGAATCATATAAAAAACATGAAGAAATCAAACTGGTACTAATCACAAAGCGTCATCTGTACTTCCTAGTTTTCATAGTACCAGAAGGTGCTATGCATAGTACTAGGAGAAAAAACTAGTCATCAGCCTTACCCAGTAGTAGACATTGTGAGCTATAATAACAACTGGTCTGAAAAGATGTGCCCACTGGTCCAACAGTGGCATGAATGTTTTGGGAATAACAAACTACTTTCTGATTAGATTTAAGACCCGCTTTACAAGATGGAGTCCATACCTGTCACTGTTATCAGTACCAAAGACCTATGGTTAGAGAGGTCACAGGCCATAGGGGAGAACATACTACTATCGTATCCACATAGTATTAAATGGACTCCTAATGACTTGTTATACCCATAGATTAATGAGTCTTTCATCTTGTACCAGAGAATCTTTTTGCAGCAGATGAGATTAACACAGAGACTGACAACTGGTTGATGATGTGGAGATAATAAGAGTGGGTTGAGTTTTAAGCTCAAAGTGGGACAACTATTATCATACCCTTTCCTCTCAAGGCTCAAGGACCATGTGAAAATGATGGTATAAAGATTGTAAGAGTCAGAGGTCATGGATGAATATAAGAAAAACCATGTTTTCCAGACATAACCCACATTTCATGTAAGGGCATGCACTTACATAAGATTAAGCCAGACAAACCCCAGCATAGATGGGATGGGTGAGCAAGAAGCCCCAGTTCTAGCTGAGGAACTATTGGCAGTTGACAGCTACTGGAAGAGGGAGATTCGGTCTTCTTTTAAGAGTACCATGCTGAGTACATAGGCCAGGCTCCAGGGGATGAACCAACTAAGAGCATTTGGGGAACACAAATTACACTAAATAGGGCCTGAAACATAATAGAGGACATTATCTTTCCCCCTTGCAGCAGCCATCAATTGCCAAAAGTTCAATAGGTTAGGTTGGGATTTCTTACCCACTTTTCCATGTCTATGTTGGGATTTTGGATGGTTTTAATTTGCATAGGATTTGTGCATGCTGTCACCATTGCCTCTGTGAGCTGAACTGTCTTACAAGGAGGGGACTCTTGGTAGACACAGTGGGTGGACACACAATGAAGGACATTTAGGAACACAAATCAGACTCTATAGGCCATTTTATATATAATATATATTATATATAA
>NW_008355390.1:1053766-1062119 GCF_000622305.1 Nannospalax galili
AGGCAGTTGAGAGAGGTACAGATAAGAGAGGGGATCTAGATCAGTGCAGAGGCTGTGATCTCAGCAGACCGCCAGAGAGTGCCAGGTTCTGGTCTCCCTCTGGCATAGGGCTGAGAACACAGCAGACCGAGAGTCTCCAAATGACCCCCCCCCTTAGGGGATTTCCCAAATTTTCTCTGAGTTCCTGCTAGCAGGGGTTGAAACCTTAGAAGAAAGCCTGAGTGTACCTGACTGGAACCTGACTTGAGCTTCTGTGGGGTACTCCTGAATAACTGTTCTGAAGCCATCAGTTCTCTCCAAAATAAAACCTGAGAGAACCGAGAGAACCTGAAACCTGTACCAACCAACTTTTCAGAACCAAAAAGGAAAGTTTCTAGGCACCCTGATAATACAAACTGAAGCATACCTCAACTTAATTCTCATATCAGAATTATAAACAACAAAAGAAATTCACATGCCAAAATCATAATGAAAAAATAATAAAATAGAAAACCAAAATACTATGTCCCCACCAAACTCCACCAGTCCTGTAGAAGAGTACTAACAGGAGAACCCCCTAGAGATAATCCAGGAAACTGAATTTAAAACAACAATCATAAACTGATCAAGGATTCAATGAATTTAAAGAACACACGAACAAATAAATCAAAGAACTAAAGATAGGGATAAACTTCTGAATGAATTCATAAAGAGACAGAAACATCAGGCAGAAGAAAAGAAGGAAGTGAAAAACTCAATAAGCCAACTTTAAACAACAGGAGAAAGCCTCACTGCTAAAATGAATGAAATGGAAAACAGAATATCAACACTGGAGGATAAAGTTGAAGAATTGGACCACTCAAGAAAAGATTATGGAAAATTTTTTAAAAACACAGGAATGGAATATCAAGAGATGTGGGACATCATGAAATGACCAAATCTATGGATCAGGACTAGAGAAAGGTGAAGAATTTCACGTTAATGGTATTGACCAGATCTTAAACAGGATTGTAGAAGGGAATTTCCAGAAATTAAGGAAACACATCCGCATACAAATACAGAAAGCACAAAGAACACCAAATAGACAGGATCAGAAAAGAAACTCCCCACCATATATCACAGTCAAAACACTAAATGTACAGAACAAAGAGGGAATGCTGAAAGCAGCAAAAGAAAAACAAGTCACATACAAAGGAAAGCCCATCAGAATTACAGCTGACTTATCTTTGCAAACTATGAAAGACAGAGGAGCCTAGACCAAGGTATTTCCGGTCCTACATGACAATAGATGCCAGCTCAGAATACCCATCAAAAATGTCTATTACAGTTGAGGGGGAAAGAAAAATCTTCCATGACACAGATAACATGAAAGAATACATGTCCACAAAACCAGCCCTTCAAAGAATACTTGAAGCAATACAGAGAGCAGAGAGAGAAACAGGGCAACAAAAGAAAATAAATATAGGTATTCATTTATTAAGTGAGGAAACACAAAATTAGACAGAGAATACAAACAGCAATAAAAATGATGTCAAGCAAGACACACCTTTCAGTAATAACCTTAAATATCAATGGATTGAACTCCTCAGTCAAAAGACACAGCCTAAGCGAATGGATTAAGAAATAAAATCCATCTCTCTGCTGTCTGCAAGAAACCCTTCTCACCTTCAGGGACAGGCAATACCTTAAGATGAAAGGATTCAAAAGAATATTCCAAGAAAATGGCACTAAGAAACAAGCAGGGGTTGCAATTCTAATATCTGACAAAATAGACTTTAAAGCAAAACTAATCAGAAGAGATAAGGAGGTTCACTTCATTCTGATCAAAGGAACAATTAGCCAAGAAGTTATTATAATCCTTTACATATATGCACCAAATTCTGGTGCACCCAAATTCATAAAAACAACACTAGAGGATTTTAAAACACAGATTAATCCCAGCTCAGTAATAGTAGAGGACTTCAATACCCCACTGTCTCCATTAGATAGGTCAACTGGACAAAGAATAAACAGAGCGATGTCTGAATTTAATGATAGCATTGATCAAATGGACTTAACAAACATCTTTCAAATATTCCATCCAAGCATGAAAGAATACACTTTCTACTCAGCACTCCATGGAACTTTTTCAAAAAAATGACTGCAAACTGGGCCACAAAACAAACCTCAACAAATATAAAAAATAATTGAAATAATTCCATGCATTACCATCAGACCACAATGCAATAAAGCTCAAAGTCAACACTGGACAAAGCTCTAGTCATTACAGGAACTCATGGCAATTAAACAGCACACTCCTAAACAGTGAGTGGGTCAAAGGAGAAATTAAGAAAGAAATAAAAGATTTCCTGGAATTCAACAAAAAGGACAACACAACACAACACAATCTCTGGGACACTTTAAAAGCAGTCCCAAGAGGGAAGTTTATAGCTCTATGTGCCTACATTAAAAAATTAGAGCCCAAATGAATGACCTAACACTGTAACTCAAGATGCTGGAAAGGCAAGAACAAATAAAACCTAAACCCAGAAGAAGAGAAGAAATAAAAATCAGAGCAGAAATTAATGAAATAGAAATAAAAACAATACAAAGAATCAATGATTCTTTGAAAAGCTAAACAAGATAGACAGACCCTTAGCCCAGTTAACCAAAAGATATAAATATATAAAGATCAAATCCAAATCTGAAAGTCTAAAAGAAATGGATGGATATCTGAAATCATGGGAACCTTCAAAGTTAAACCGAGATCAACAGTTTAAACAGAACCATAACATATAAGGAAATTGAAACAGTAGTACAAAGCCTCCCAACTGAAAAAAACCCAGGCCCAGATGGATTTACAGCAGGATTCTACCAGACATTTAAAGAAGACTTCCAACCAATGGTACTTAAATTATTCAAAACGATAGAAACAGAGAGAGAACTCCCAAATTCCTTCTATGAAGCCAGCATCACTCTAATACCCAAACTGGGTAAAGACACAACCAAAAAAAAAAAAAAAAAAACATATAAATTCATATCCTTAATGAACATACATGCAAAAATTCTCAATAAAATACTTGCAAACAGCAAACAGACACACATTAAAAAGATCATTCACCATGATCAAGTAGGCTTTATCCCAGATGTGCAGGGATGGTTTAATACACGCAAGTCAATAAACGTCATTGATCATATAAATGGACTCACAGACAAAAACCACATTGTCATCTCAATAGATGTAGAAAAGGCTTTTGACAAAACTCAGCATGCATTTATGTTCAAAGTCCTAGAGGGAATTGGACTGGAGGGAACATACCTCAACATAATTAAAGCTATATGCAGCAAACCCACTGCCAATATCATTCTAAATGGAGAAGAATTGGAATTAAAATCATTCCAATTAAAATAATGAACCAGAGAAGGATGTCCACTGTCTCCACTCCTTTTCAACATAGTGCTTGAAGCTCTTGCTAGAGCAATAAGACAGGAGAAGGAAATTAAAGGAGTACAAATTGGAAAAGAAGAAGTCAAACTATCACTTTTTGCAGATGATATGATACTATACCTAAGAGATCCCAAAAGTTCCACCAGAAAACTCCTGGAACTGATCAACACTTTCAGTATAGTGGCAGGTTATAAAATCAATCTACAAAAATCAGTAGCCTTTCTATATACCAATACAAGCAATTGGAGAAAGGATACAGGGAAAGGCTCCCATTTACAATTGCTGCAAAAAAATTAAAATATCTTAGAATAAATCTGACAAAAGACACCAAAGACCTCTACAATAAAAATTTTAAATTGTTAAAGAAAGAGATTGAGGAAGACACCAGGAGATGGAAGGACCTCCCATGTTCATGGATTGGAAGAATTAATACTGTTAAAATGACCGTCCTACCAAATGCAATATATAAATTCAGTGCAATCCCAATCAAAATCCCCATGACATACTTCACAGAACTAGAAAAATCCATCCTTAAATTCATATGGAGGCACAAAAGACCCTGGATAGCCAAAGCAACCCTGAGAACAAAGAGCAACACTGGAGGGAATTACTATACCAGATCTCAAACTATATTACAGAGCCATAGTCATAAAAATAGCATGGTATTGGCACAAAAACACTCACATAGATCAATGGAACATCACTAAAGACCCAAACCTGAATACACGCAGTTTCAGCCACCTGATATTGCAAAGGTACCAAGAACACACAATGAAGGAAACGTGGCATCTTCAACAAATGGTACTGGCAATTGTAGAAGAATGAAGCTAGATCCTTACCTTTTGCCTAGCACAAAAGTCACCTCCAAATGGATCGAAGACCTCAATGTGAAACTGGAAGCCCTGAAACTAGTAGAAGAAAATATTGGGAGTAAATTACAGGTTATAGGTGTAGGAAATGATTTTCTAAATTAGACAGAAGTTTCTCAGGAATCAAGGTCAGCAATCAATAAGTGGGACCTCATTAAACTAAAAAGCTTCTGTACAGCAAAAGAAACAATCAAAAAAGTGAAAAGAAAACCCACAGAATGGGGAAAAGTCTTCACCAGTGACACATATGACAGAGGATTAACATCCAGTATATATAAAGAACTCATAAAACAAAGAATTGAGAAACCAAATGACCCAATTAAAAGATGGACTAAAGATCTAAACAGAGAGTTCTCATAGGAAGAAATAAAGAAGGCTAAGGAATATCTCAAAAAGTGTTCAACATCATTAGTAATTAGGGAAATGCAAATTAAACTCTAAGGTATCACCTCACCCCAATCAGACTGGCTAATATCAAGAGAACAAATGATACCAAATGCTGGTGAGGATGTGGAGAAAGGGAAATGCTCATTCACTGCTGGTGGGATTGCAAATTTGTGCAGCTTCTATGGAAGACAGTGAGGAGAACTCTTAAAACTAAAATTGAACCTATCATATGACCCGGTTATACCACTCCTTGGCATATACCCAAAGGACTCATCCTGCTGTAGAGACACTTGTACAACCATGCTTGTTGCTGCTCTTTTCACAATAGCCAAGAGATGGAAGCAACCTAAGTGTCCCAAAACTGACAAGCGGTTAACAAAAATGTGGTATATTGACACAATGGTGTTCTATTCAGCAGTAAAGAAAGATGAAATATGAAATTTGCAGATAAATGGATGGATCTAGAAACTGTTATACTAAGTGAAGTAACACAGACTCAGAAAAACAAACTACATATGTTCTCCCTCATATGTGGCTCCTAGCACCAAATCCTTTTAAATTCCAGGTCCTTTTAATAAGAAGCAGTCCCTTCTGCATGAAATAACTACTACCATCATCACGACTTTGACTGAGCATGATCACTAAACATAGTCACAATTGTTCTTGTTGACAATTGTGCTCATTCATTAAAGGAGTGGCAAGCAGGGTCACTGAATCCTCACCTGAGTACCCAGCCACTCTTCCCAGCCAAATAGTCCAGCCTTGGAAGACAAAAGAAAAATGAGGAAGAACCCAATAGAGGGATGTTTTTGGAAGCCCTTGTCATGAAACTCCAATGGACTCTCATATGATCATTTGAAAATTGTTCTGACTTTTTTCTAGTTCCCTGTATAGAACTTGTAATGCTAATTACTCTTGCCTTTACTTCTCCTTCACATCTCCCATTCATGATTCAATGACTTTCTTCTTCCCTTAGAGACAAGAGTTATGCTATTTGGGAATCTTTTAGATAGACCCACTGAGGGGGTACTCCAATTGCCTCACCCTACATCCCTGTTCAGCATGGAAGAAGCCAGAGTGGTCTGCGTTCCTTTTCTTTATGGGCAATTTGGGTAACTCCTTCTGAGGATGGCATAATAAGAATAGGAGGTATGAATTGGCTAGGCAGTTAGGGTAAAATGACCCCAAAGAAATGGAGCCAGTTTCTTGGCTAAAAGTCAAAATGTCCTTGGGCCTGTTGGCAACATACTCTATTCCAAAGCCCAAAGATGTCAAAAAGTATTTGGGAACTTGTATCTAATCTTTAAAAGATTTTAGGGTTACCTCTTCAGAGGGGTCAATGTTAGAGGGGAGGGAGTGGGCATGGATTGGATCAGAACACCTTATATGAATGCATGAAATTCTCAATAAAGTTTTTTAAATATCCTTTTAAATTCCATGTCCTTTTTATAAGATGATGCTGTACAACACTCTCTACTGCATGAAATAACTACCATCATCCTGACTTCAGCTGTGCCTGTTCGCTAAACATCATCACAATTGGGCTTGTTGATGGCTGTACTCATTCATTAAAGATAGGATAAGCAGGGCCATTGGACCCTCACTGGAGTGTCCAGCCATTTTCCCAGCCAACTGTATGTAGTTTGGCTCTATTCACACATGGTCTCCTGAATTTAGGGAGCGCTAAAATATACAATCTGGGGAAGGCTAGGAAGATAAGGCACAACCCATGCTGGGAAAAGGCTTTCCAGTGTGCATACCCTCAGGTCATACATACACCTCATCAACCCCTCAGTTATCTCAGTAAGCAAGCTCAATAAATTCATTGGTTCCCCAGTGAACTTTAATCAAACATTGCCTTGACGCTAAAACCTTAAAAGGAAATAAGCATTGCTTAGAATCCCCAGAAAAAGAAGTCTCACAAAAGATAGAAATTTTATTTGTTAGTGCTATTATATCTTATATTTATTTTTAAAAAGAAAATAAAAGGACAATGTAAAAGATGTTAAAAGATATGGGAATGGAGATATTTTCCAAAATAGAAAAAACTGAGAAAGCCTAAGCAAGTGATGAAGTTCTGTGTACATTTGTTAAAGGATGAGACAAAAATAATATACAAATAATCTTAAAATATCTAAGGTGATAGTTTAGTCAACTAGTTAAGGAACAAAATATATGTCTAATCAAGGTTTATCTGAGAACATTTGGTTTTTTTACCCAAGCCTTATCTACATAGCGCAGGGTAATTAAAAGTATCAGACTAGCTCTGTTCCCTGGGACTGCAAGATCCACAGGCCTCTCTCCAACCACCTGCCTCTAAGGTAAATTGATAGCGCCCTCCAGGCCTTGACTCCCCCAGCCTCATTCACCCTCCCATCTCCCCCACCAGTCTCTCCTCCTAGCCTGGAACCTGTCCAATTCCTTATCTTGGTGTCCCAGACACCTGGGGAACCACCACTGCTTCCTGATCCTTTGCATCCAGACCAACCCAGTTCCTTCTCAGGTCTCCAAGAGCACTGCTTCTGGACCTGGCCCTGCCCTCACCTCCTTTGCTTCCTTTGGCCAGCATGACCCACCAACCTCTTTCCTGGTGCCCAGGGCTGACCTTTCCACTTCCTGATCCTTTGCATTAAGACCAACCCAGCTCCTCATTGCAGCCCCCAGGAGCCCTTGGGACTGCTTCCTGCCCCAATCTTCCTTTGGTATCTGGGTGGCAAGCACACCAGCTGCCCTAGACCAGCATCTTTCCTGGGCCAGGCTCCCAGGGCAGCCCAACCCCCAAATTCCTGAGGCCAAAATCTTTCCTGGAGGGATCCAGACTTTAGGAGAAAGCCTGAGAGCACTTGGTCCTCATCTGACTTGGGCCTCTTTTGGAACTCCTGAAGACCAAAGCAATCTGGCCACTCCAATATAAAATCAAGAGAACCGGAAGCTTAGATGAACCAGCTTTTCAGGCCCCAAAATTAAACCACAAAGACACATAAAGTTCACAAAAAGAAGCAGACCTAAACTTGAAGGCTTGAGTCTCACACAAGAGTCAGAAACAACAAAAGAAATTCAAATGTCAAAATAACAGAGAAAAATAGCATGAAAAAACAAAATAACATATCCCCACCAAATACTAATAGTCCTCTAGAGGAGTACAATGAGAACCCCCTAGAGATAATGCAGGACATGGAACTCAAAGAACAATTATAAACATGATAAAAGAATTCAGTGAATTTAAAGAACACAAAAAGAAATCAAAGAACTGAAGGAAGATAGGGATAAACAGATAAACTTCTGAATATATTCAGAAAAGAGTAATATTGAAGAATACTCAGGCTGAAAAAAAGAAGGAAGTGAAACACTCAGCATGACATAAATAAGCTGAAGGAATTCATGTCCACAAAACAGCCCTTCAGAGAGTTCTGGAAGCAATACAAAGAGCTGAGGAAAGGAATGACTATACCCAAGGGGTTGTGGAAAGAAATCCAATGAAGGTATAACTGTGGAAAAGTACAGCTATATCAAGAATGTAAACAGAAATAAAAATGACAGGATTCAATACTCATCTTTCATTAATAACTTTAAATATTAATGGACTAAACTCCCCAGTCGAAAGACACAGACTAGATGAACGGATTAAGAAACAAAACCCTTCTTTTTGTTGTCTGCAAGAAACTCATCTCACTTTCAAGGACAGACACTA
>NW_008355390.1:1062951-1065100 GCF_000622305.1 Nannospalax galili
AACAGCAAACAAAACCCAAACCCAGCAGACAAGAATAAATAACAAAAGTCAGGGCAGAAATTAATGAAATTGAAACAGAGGAAACAATACAAAGAATCAATATATCCAAGAGCAGGTTTTTTGAAAAGATGAACAAGATTGAAAGACCACTAGCCCAGTTAACCAAAAGAAAGAGAACCTCCAAATCAAAAAAAATAAGAGATGAAAGGGGAAACATCACAACAGACACCAGAAAGGTACACAACATTAAAACGGAATACTTTTAAAACCTATATTTGACTAAATTTGAAAACCTTAATGAAATGGACAGATATCTACAGGCATGGGAACCACCAAAACTAAACCAAAAAGAGATTAACAACTTAAACAGACCCATAACACATAAGGAAATTGAAACAATAATACAAAACTTCCTGACTAAAAAAAGCCCAGGACTGGAAGGATATACAACAGAATTCTATCAGACATTTAAAGAAGATCTACATCCAATACTACTTAATTTATTCAAAAAGATAGAAATGGAGGGAGAACTTCCAAATTCCTTCTATGAAGCCAGCATCACTCTAATACCAAAGCCAGGTAAAGATACAACCAAAAAAGAAATCTATAGACCCACATCCTTAATGAACATAGATGCAGAAATCCTCAACAAGATACTTGCAAACCACACACAGACACACATCAAAAAGATCATCCACCATGATCAAGTCAGCTTTACCCCAGAGATGCAGGGATGGTTCAATATACGTAAGTCAATAAACGTCATAAATCATATAAATGGGCTCAAAGACAAGAACCACATGGTCATCTCAATAGATGCAGAGAAGGCCTTTGACAAAATTCAACATGCATTTATATTCAAAATCCTAGAGAGAATTGGACTGGAGGGAACATACCTCAACATAATTAAAGCCATATATAACAAACCCACAGCCAACATTCTATATAGCAAAAACTGGAAGCATTTCCATTGAAATCAGGAACCAGACAAGGCTGTCCACTTTCTCCACTTCTCTTTTACATAGTACTTGAAACTCTTGCAAGAGCAATAAGATGAGAGCAGGAAATTAAAGGAGTAATAATTGGAAAAGAAGAGATCAAATTATCCCTTTTGCAGATGATATGATATTATACCTAAGAGATACCAAAATTTCCACCAGAAAACTCTAGAAATTATTAACACGTTCAGTATAGTGGCAGGTTACAAAATTAACCTACAAACATCTGCAGCCTTTCAACATACCACGAATAAGCAATCAGAGAATGAGCACATGGAAACACTCCCCTTCACAATAGTTGCAAAAATATTAAAATATCTTGGAATAAACCTGACAAAAGACATTAAAGAGCACTACAATGAAAATTTTAAATCTTTAAAGAAAGAGATTGAGGAAGACATCAGAAGATGGAAGGACCGCCCATGCTCATAGATTTGAAGACTTAATATTGTGAAAATGACCATTCTACAAAAGTCATTTATATATTCAATGCAATGCCAATAAAAATCCCCATGACATTTTTCACAGAATTGGAAAAAACCATCCTAAGATTCATATAGAAGCACAAAAGACCTCAGATAGCCAAAACAACCCTGAGCACGAAAAGCAATGCCGGGGGGATTACTATACCAGATTTTAAGCTGTATTACAGAGCTATAGTCATAAAAACAACATGGTACTGGCACAAAAATAGACCCATAGATTAATGGAACAAAATTGAAGACCCAAATATGAGTAAATGCAATTTCAGCCACCTGATATTTGGTGAAGGGGCCAAGAACATTCACTGGAGGAAAGAGAGCATGTCCAGCAAATCGTGCTGGCAAAACTGTATCTGCACCTGTAAAAGAATGAAACTAAACCCCTATTGTTCACCCTGCACAAAAGTCAGTTCCAAATGTATCAAAGACCTCAATGTAAAGCCTGAAACTCTGAAACTGTTAGAAGAAAACATTGGGAAAAACCTACAAGATAAAGGCATAGGAAAGGATTTTCTAAACCGACATCAATTGCTCAGGAAACAAGGGCAGGAATTAATAAATGGGACCTCATTAAACTAAAAAGCTTCTGTACATCAAAGGAGACAACCAAGGAAGCAAACAGAAAACCCACAGAATGGGAGAAAATCTTCACCAGCGACACATCCGACA
>NW_008355390.1:1065167-1084707 GCF_000622305.1 Nannospalax galili
AACAGAGAGTTCTCAAAAGAAGAAGTAAAGATGGCTATGAAACATCTTAAAAGATGTTCAACATCACTAATAATTAGGGTAATGCCAATTAAAACCACTTTAAGATTTCATCTTACCGCAATCAGACTAAGATCAAGAGAACAAAGGATACCAAATGTTGGAGAGGATGTGGGGAAAAGGGAACATTCAGCCAATGCTGGTGGGGCTGAAAACTTGTTCAACCCCTATGGAAAATAGTGTTGAGAACTCTTAAAAAAACTACAAATGAATCTACCATTTGACCCAGTTATACTACTCCTTGGCATATACCCAAAGAACTCATCCTATTGCAGAGACACTTGTACATCCATGTTTGTTGCTGCCCTTTTCACAATAGCTAAGTGACGGAAGCAACTTAAGTGTCCCTCAATTGAAAGGAGATAATGAAAATATGGTTCATTTATACGATGGAGTTTTACTCAGCAGTAAAGAAAGATGAAATCATGAAATTTGCAGGTAAATGGATGGAACTAGAAACTGTTATACTAAGTGAAGTAAACACAGACTCAGAAAAAAAAAATCGAAATATGTTCTCCCTGATATGTGGATCCTAGAACCATACCCTGATAAGTGAGTATGTATCGTGGAAAGGAAACAGGGAGGTAAAGGGAAAAAAAGAACATGAAAAAGAAGAACAGTAGGAAACAAGCCTTAATAAGGAGATATGGATAAAAATTGAGTTAGTTTAAGGGAGGGGGGAGGGAAGGGTATACAAGGAACCTAGGGGATAAAGGGAAAGAAGGAGCTCAAGAGAGATAGGACCATAGGAGAAGGGTATTATTAAGGGAGAAAGGGGGGGAAATGGGGGCACCTTAAGTGGGAAAACCATGATGGAGGGGTGAGACAATGCGAGAGATAAATAATGCCTAGCTAGTTTTGAAAACCAGAGGGAACCATATTACTCCTACAACCTACTGACAAATTATACATAGCAGATCAAGATATATATGTCTAGGTAAGGTTTTTCTGAGATCAACTGGTCTTTGCCCAATATTTATCTACATGGCACACACTAATTAAAAGTACCAGACTGGTGGAACTAACCTTCTTGTATGTTTAATAGACATACTTTGAGGCCTATAATAATTTGGTCAGAGGGACATAAAGGACAGTTTTTGCTCTTTGCCCTCCTAGGTCGACTAGTTCCAGTGGGCTATGGGCATTTCTCAAAATGTCCTGTAATTGTGGTGGGTGACCTGTCCTCTTGATCAAGGAGGCTGAGGAGGCCCCACCAGATGGACTTGAACAAGTGTCCAGTCCTCAAAGAGGAGGGTCACAAAGGAATCTTTTCCTCCATGCTTCCAAGTGAAGCCAACCTTGGTCCGGCAGGACCTTTGACTTATCATTACACAGGTGGAACTGGTAAAAGAAAGGAGGCAGGGGCTCCTCCCAAGCCCATGTGACCCCTGAGGAACAGATCCTCAAACGATCTTAAGAGTAAAACTAAATTGGTTTATCTAGACCAACTGTATGGCCTTAAACACCAAAAAGGAAACTATAACCAAAGATTATAGGGGCCAATATAATTTCTTAAGAGTCCATTTGCATAGCTAAAGGCTACATAACAAGCAACAATGCCAGATAGGAGATACCTTGTTTTGCGTTGTTGGCCACGTTGGCCAAAAGGACTCCCAAATAGTAACCCAGCATAGAACTGGGAAAAGGAGCAGCAGACCCCAATCTTATCTAAAGGAATATTGACAACTGATTGCTACTAATGAGGAACAGCTGATCCTCCTAAATTAAAGACATCTAGATAGGCGGACTAGATTCACCAGAAGGGCAAGTATTGGGGAATGGCAGGGGGTGCCGACAACACAGCAGACTTAGCAGGGCTATCAGAGTATAAAGGCTGTAGTGGGAGGAGGGAGGTTATGGGAGGGTGCCATCTGGAAAGTTCGTGTATAGTTGAACAAGATGGTTTAGGATGTTCTGAGTGACACACACACAAAAAAAAATCAACAATTTTTTTAAATGTATTTGAGAAAGAAGCATGGAAATTTACGTCATGCTAATTATTAGAGGTGATGAACATTATCATTGAAATCTACCCAATGGCTTTATAGGCATATACAGGCACCAAGGATCCAAGTGCTACCGATTATGACTAGTAATAATCAGATACATACAGATTAGAGATGCATGTGCCAACATCTCAGTGTTAGTAGCAAGGACAATGAGTCTTTCTGCAAGGAAAAATATATTCTAAACAATATATTCTAAAATGAATAGGCCCACTGAAGGGGTACCCCAATTGCCTCACCCTGCCTCCCTGTTCAGCATAGAAGTCAAGAGTGGTCTGTGTCAGGATTCCCTACTGGCAATTTGGGACACCTCTTTAGAGGATGGTGTGATAAGAATAGGTGGTAGGAATTGATTAGGCAGTTAGGGTAAAAAGACCCTCCCCAAAAAGTAGCCAGTTTCTTGGCTAAAATCAAAATGTCCTTGGGCCTGTTAGCAACATATTCTGTTCCAAAGGACAAAAATGAGAAAAGTATTTAGGAGCTCTTATCTAATCCCTAAAAGATTTTAGGGTTACCTCTTCGGAAGTGTAATGTTAGAGTAGCAAAAAGTCCCATTGAAGAAAGAAAGAAAGAAAGAAAGAAAGAAAGAAAGAAAGAAAGAAAAAGAAAGAAAGAAAGAAAGAATACACGAAGTTGTCAGAAAAAAAGTGATGGGGAGATATGGGAGGTGTTGGAGGGGAGGGAGTGGGCATGGATTTGATCAAAACACCTTATATGCATGTATGAAATTCTCAATAAAGTTGTTTTTTTAATTTGAAAAAAAAGTGAGGGGATCTAAATACTATCAAACCATATTTTATGAAAATCATAAAAATTCAATTAAAAATTAACTTTAAAAGATAGAGGATATATGGGGCTAGAGAGATGACTCAGCAGTTAAGAACACTGGTTGTTCTTGCAGAAGACCTGGGTTCAAATCCCAGTACCTATATGGCAGCTAACAACTGGCCATAACTCCAGTCCTCGGGGATCAAACAGCATCTTCTGATCTCTGCAGGCATTGCATGACATGGGTGCATTTATCTACATGCAGGCAATACATGCATACTAGGAAGTTAGGGGTGAATCTGAGTGGAGATGATCAAAATACATTGTATGAAATTCTCAAAGAATCAACAAAATTATTTTTCTGCTTCATTAGTTTAGATGTTCCGTCAGGTTCAATATTACAGAGAAAATCCTAATATCATATGATGATTGAATGTAAATCCGTGGGTTAATTTATCATTGGGTCCTCTGGAGACATTTCATTCTCTGCTTCATTTGAGATCTAGGGTAGCCCAGACATGGTGGTGGGTGCACACCTTTATTCCTAGCACTCTGGAGGCAGAAGGACGTGGATCTCTCTGAGATCTAGGCAAGCCTGGACAGCATAGTGAGTTCCAGGCCAGCTGGGCATACAGGTAGACCTTGTCTCAGGAAACAACAAAACAAAACAAAAAACAAATAAAGATCCAGGATAGAAGAAGCCAAGTACCTCTTCCTAGAGTTTAGCTCATTCTGAAAGGAGTTATTTAAGTGTTTTCAAATAGGTCTAGAAACATTTAACCATAAACTTTATCCGTAGGCTGGAATAATATTAACAATTATTATATTATGTTCTATCTGTAGTCAACGTCCCCCCTTTGAAAACCTCTTTGATCTGTAGACTAGAAACTTCTCAAATGATCAAGTATATTTTTAATACATAGCATTGATTATAATGAACTGCAATCCTAGATAACTTCAGTTATTATGGGAAACTAATCCATGCTAATTCATGTCTTCTCAATAACCTAACATAATTAATTAATAACATTACCATCATTCTGGGAACTGTGGTAATTTGGCACAGTAACAATAGAAAGCTAAAACATGTTCTCAGAACAATATTATGTTTCTGAGTTACTGAAGTACATGTCCAGTACCTATTTATCTACTTAAATGTCCTGATTAAGACTTTGGAATGGACTGGACTAAATTTTGAGAACATATAAAATAATCTTCTTCCTAAGGCCCACTATTAGAAAGAGCCCTTTTTATTTCCCTGAATGGATTTATTTATTGGAAAAACAAACAACTTAAGGAAGAGTGACAGAAAGAATAATAAACATCTTCAGAATTCAGAGCTACAAAAACAAATGAAAAAAAATCCAGGAAATGAAAATAGCCAAGAGCAACAAGTCTTAAAATAAGCATTATGAGATACACAAAATGAAAACAAAGCGAGACGAAACAGAATTGCTTTCATTTCTTTTTGCTGTTATTATATTGTCTTAAAACAATTTACTGTTATTAAATAAGCCTTTATAGATAGACCTGTGCGATCATACAGAGTATCTTTGTTTCACGCTTTTTTTTTTTTTTTTTTTTTTTGAGACAGGGTCTCCCTGTAGCCCCAGTTGTCCTGGAACTCACTATGTAGACCAGGCTGGCCTCGAACTTACAAATATCTGCCTGCCTTTGCCTCCCAAGTGCTGGGATTAAAGGCGTGAGACACCACGCCTGGCAGTTTCACACTTTTTGAAGCTTTTACATAGTTAGCTTTATAAAAGAAACCATTTCTTGAACAAAAATCTTTGGCCAATTCATGTTTATGCCTATACTGAAACACATTTTATCACTACAGCAAAATTATATGGCTTATATAAATTCTACCAAGGTTGATTTTTGTTCTGTATGAAATTTTGATTCTAGAAAAATGCCAACCATCTAAAGTGAATCAATTATGGGGAGAACAAAATGTTGAATAGAAAAAGAACCTTAAAGTTAATTCAGTAGATTCCAAATATCATTCTATCTAGTATGTTACACAGTACTTCTGGACCATATGAGATCCTGAAGCAGAGCAGGCTTTCTCACTTCTTGTGTTCACATCAGGCACAGACACAGGAACATGTGAAAGAGAAGAATCAAAACAAGGATGAGAAGAGGAATTCAAACCATGAAAATTGTTGATGCCATAGCAAATGAGTGTGACTCAGCTACTATTGGAAGCTATTAAAAGATTTAAAGGGGTTGGAGAGATGGCTTAGTGGCTAAGAGCACTGGCTGCTCTTGCAGAGGACACAGGCTTTGTTCCCAACACCCACATGGGGGCTAGAATCACCTGTAACTCCAGTTTCAGGGGATCTGATGCCCTCTTCTAACTGCTGTGAGCATTGTATGCATGTGGTACATTTACATACATGCCGGCAGAACACTCATACACACAAAATTAAAATTAATTAATTAAATTAAAATGATTTTAAATAATGACATAATTCTCATGTTTCTGCTCTAGCAAAGTTGCTCAAAAAGTCATGGGAATGGTATAATGAAGATGAGTGATCCTCAAATAGGAAGAGGTGATCTGAGAAATAAGGCTTTATCCAAATGAGCAGAGGAAACCATGGAGAATTGAGACAAACATTGGGTGGACAAAATGATTACCTATTTCCTTATTTTCCCTGTGAGTTAACAGAAAATATAAGCTCTTAATACCCTTTCCAGCTTGAGTGTCTACTTGTAAATGTTCTCTAACAAGAAACACTAAAAAAAAAAAAAAGTCAGGAATGAAGGATGGAGATATGGAGATAAAGAGTTCAAATCAGCAGGGAAGATTATATGCCTTTAAGTAGCCAGGTAGAAATCTACAGAAAGTCAGCTAGAAATATCTCAATATCATGAACACTTGCATTTAATCGAGAAGTTGAGTGTGGATGATGAATTTTGTGACATTTGTTGATTTATAATTCCACAGGAAGGAATGAAATGGTGGTCAGATGTATCCTTGAGATCACAAACTAGAACCATAAACTAAAAGCTGAATGATATAAATGCTAAGTGTTGGTTTGGGAGTTTTTCTTGTTGCTGCTTTTAGATTGTGCTTATATTTGTCTGTGACAGGTATGCATGATTGTATGCATATTTGAATGTGTATAGGCATATTTTGTAGGTGCACATGTGTGTGTGTGTGCATGCTATGCATGTGGATGCCCTAAGATAGCATCAAGTATCTTCCTTGTTTTTCCTCCATTTTGTTTATGAGGCAAAGCCTCTCACTAAAGCCAGAGTCCTGCCCTTTGGCTCGCTTAGCTATCTAGTTCACCCCAAGGACCTGCTCTTTCCTCTTCCTGAGTGATGGAATTACTAGTGAGCCCCCATGACCGCCTGGCTTTTACGTGGGTGCAGGGGATCTCAACTTTGGTCCTTACACTTGCATGGCAAGCACTTTATCCACTGTCATCTTCCCAGAACCAAGTGGTTAGATTTTTTTAAGTTTAAAAAAATTTATTGATTCAAGAATTTTATACAATGAATTTTGATTATATTCAGATCTTGCCCATCTCCATCCCCACCCTAACCTGTTAACCCCTCTACTTCATGCCTTCTGTTAGCAAGTGAAAAACTGTCCATCTTACATAACACCTCTGAGCTGGGTATCAGAGAAATCATATTTCATTAGAGTGCCAGTTACCTGTAATCTTTACACAGAGGTATGCAAAAGCAATGGCCCACTCGCTTTCCTTTCTATACGTGAATGAAATCCAATCAAAAAGCGTGAGAAGAAAAAGTCTGAGCTGTGATCTATAGATCTATAGAGCAAATGAGGAAAAGGGATCAGAAGAGAAGAGTATGCAGTGCTGTGAAATAGACAGGCCAGCTATAATGACTACATGGAAGCAACCCACCACATTTTCTTGTCACACTGGCCTCTGGTATGTAGAATGTCTTGCAAATTAATTAAGCACAAATACTTTTATTTCTGCTTCAGTGCATGCAGTACAGAATTTTCCACAATGTTAAATTTAAGTAATTATTATAATAAAAATTCACCATCCACATAGTAAGCATTTATATAATAGCCAATACTCATTATGGCCATGGTCTCTTTTTTTTTTTTCTATTTCCTCTTTTTTTTTTTTTTTAATCTTTTTTGAGACAGTGTCTCCTTGTAGCTCCACCTGGCCTGGAACTTGCTATGTAGACCAGGCTGGTCTCAATCTCACAGAGGTCCAGCTGCTTTTGCCTCTAGAGATCTGGTCTCTCCCTTTTTAATTCGAGATGCTTATGCAAATGCTACTGATGAGTTGAAGCTACAGGGAAAATGGCAGAAAGAATTCCACAGGCTTTCCACAAGTCTTGAGGAAAACTGACATGTAAAGTAATCACTCTTCTATTGGGAATTAAAGAAACAACAGAAAGAGATGAGAATTTGAGCAACAGTGTCACAGAGAGTCATACTAGCCAACAGAAATACCAAGAAGAGACTAAAGAGGCCCAGAAAATTATCTATTATATTTGTGGGGAGAATCCATTTCTAGGCTCTAAAGATTCTGTTTTAAAAATATTATTTTATTTATTCTTTGAAAACATCATGCAATTATTCAGTGATTCCTAATCATATCCCCCTCTAACTTTCCCCCTCCAACTTTCCCTGAGCCTCCACAACACATCTCCCAACTTCATATCCTCTTTATTTTTTTAATGACCCACTGAGTTCAGTTAGTGTTGCACATGGGTATGTGGGTGTAGAGTCATCTACCCAGGACCAGTGGCACACCCCAAAAAGAAAAATGATTCTCCCTTTCCCATTAACCATCAGCTGTCAATAGCTCCTCCACTACCTGTGGGACCTCAGAACCACCCCCCTCCCCATCCGTGTTGAAATTTTGACTGGTACTGCTTAGGTCCTGTGCAGATAACCAGAGCTGCTGTGAGTTCATGCATGCAACAGCGATATCATATCCAGAAGACAGCATTAATCTTGCTCAAACTTTGAAGAAACTTAAAGAAATCTGTTCTTTGTAATCGAATCTTAGAGATTAAAAAAAAAAATACCATGAAAGTTGTCAAGCAAGGATGATAGCTTCCAGGAAAGAAACAAGAAAATGAACAAAACCAAATTGAACCTAGGAAACATGACCAGAAAAGGTTATATTTGAGATAAATATTTGTCTTGAAGATGGGCATTTCTGAACCTTGAGATCAGTCAAGTAACTCCATTTAAAGGTATATTGTCTTTAAAAGCTTGATAAATATTTTCACATTGAATATAGGATATGTAAGAGTTCCAGTTACTTTCTATTGCTGTGATAAAAACATTGACCAAAACCAGTGTGGGGAGGAAAGGGTCTACAGCTTATCGTCTATCATCATGAGAAGCAAAGGCAGGAATTCAGAGCAGGAATCTGCAGCACAGAGCATGGAGGTATGCTGCTTACTGACTTGCTCCTCTGGCCAGTGCTCAGGCAGCTTTCTTATATAACACAGGACCACATGCCCAGGGATGGCACTGCCAGCATTGGGCTTGGCCAACCACATCCCTCAACAATCAAGAAAATGCTCCATAGGCCAATCCAATGAAGGAAATTCCTCGACTGACCTCAACACAGGTGTGTCAAGTTGACAACAGAACCTGCTTAGTACAGGAAATATGAGAAATTGTTGCAAAAAATTCACTTCAGTACAGTCTGACATAAAGTGGTTTGTCACTACAGACAACTTTAGAGAGTTTTATGCATCAGTGAAATTTGGGGCTGAAGAGATAGATCAACAATTAGGAATAATTACTGTTCTTGCCTGGGACCTAGGTTTGGTTCCCGGCACATGGCATCTTAAAACTTTTTAAAATGTCCACTGATTTAAGAGTAACACGAATGTTATAGGAGTAACTAACCATGTTCTAATTGGATTTAAGGCTGGATTCACAAGATGGAGCCCATACCTTGCACTATTATCAGGGCCAAGAACCTGTGGCTAGACAGGTCACAGGCTGTAGGAGAGAACTTAATACTACTATTCTACTAAATCGACATAATATTAAGCCAATTTCTAATGAAATGTTATAACCGTAGATTAGTACATTTCTCAACTCTTACTGGAGAGATGTATGATAGCAGATGAAGATTAAAACCAGAGACTTATAACTATTCAGTGTGCAGGAAATAAGAGACTGCTGAGTGCTCAGCTCTAAATGGGACAAATATATCCACCCTGTCCTCCAAAGGCTCAGAGACCACTGCAGAAAAAGGGACAGAAAGATTGTAAGAGACAGAGGTGGTGGATAAATACAAGGAAACCATGTTTTCAGGACACAGCAAGGCATTTGCACATTTAAGTCCACAGTGCTGTGACAGCATGCACAAGATCTGTGCAAGCTCAAGTCAGACAAAATCCAAGTGGGCAAGAAGCCCCAGTCGTAGCTGAGGATCTTCTGGCAATTGATAGCTTCTAGGAGAGGGAAAGTAAGTTTCTTGAATGGTGTGATAACTGGTAGATTGATCAGGCTCCAGGGGAGGGACCAAAACTCAAGAGCATTTGTGGAAGACAAATTAGCCTAGGTAGGCCTTTTAAAAAAGAAAACCAATACATAATACATGGAGTCTGATGGACTAGTAGGGTGGAGGTGGAGATGGGGGAGGAGGTCTGACTATGATCAAAATACATTGTATGAAATTCTCAAAGAATCAATAAAATAATTTTTTTAATTTAAAGTAAAAAATAATATCAACTAAAAACTGGATTGGAGAAATGGGCCAGTGGTTAGGAGCGCTGGCTGCTCTTGCAGAGGACCAGGGTTAGAATACCAGCACCTACAGGGAAGCTAACAACTGTCAATAACTCCAGTTCCAGGGGAATCTGACACACTCTTCTGACCTCTGTGGGCATTGCAAGACAAGGGTACACTTACATACATGCAGGCAATACATCCATTCATACACATAAAAATAAATAAAATGTTTTATTTTTTTGGTCTTTTTGAGACAAGGTCTCGCTGTAGCCCCAGCTGTCCTGGAACTCACTATGTAGACCAGGCGGGCCTTGAACTCACAGAGATCCACCTGCCTCTGCCTCCTGAATAGTATCAGCTAAAAATTAAAATCCATTAACAAAATGTCTCCCTGGAGTCTATTAATGCTCCAGTAAAAAAGCATTTCCACCTAAGTAATCAAACAACCTACACGAATGTTGTTGCAACCAACAGTTTATTGCACTGATGACAAAAAATTGAAATATGATGCAAAATTTTTAAAACATATATATTAGCAATGCTGTGCCCTCTGTCCCAGATTTTAAAACTGACCAAACAAGCTAAAAGTCCTTAGTTTCATTAAACCTATTCAAAAATTTAATCCCATGTTGCTTGTAAGATTATATGCCACTACTGAAATTATCTTAAAAGCTAAGGAAAATAACCACATAAACTGGTGGGCTTGAAGCTCCTGTCCAGTAATGTTGCTGTTAAGGAGGCCAATAAGAATATTTCCCAAAGAATTCTAGTGCTATTATATGATAGTCAATAAACAGAGGTATTTTATTCTTCCTCCTTATTTTTTAGCCAACAGTGTTGTACCCACATATCATGGCATGGGGAGACATGATACTGGTTTTAGAGTTATGTGCTGCATCATCAGAAATAACTGAACCTACATAATAAACAAGATATGCCAGCCTCAGCCAAGCACGTGAATTCTGTTACAGGAAAAGCAAATGTTCAAGTAACAAAACTAATATTAATATCTTATGCAAAATCAAATGAGCTACTTTTGGTAGTGTTGAATAATAAGAGAAATTTCATAGTTTAAATCCCACTCATTTTATATAATGAAATGAACCTTGTGGTCTCCAGTATTTAGTTTCATTTGTCAGGTACTCAAAGCTTTTATAGTGATATGTGTGCTTCCAAAAGGTGATCATGTGTCTGGAGAGATGGCCCAGTACTTAAGGACACTTGCTGCTCTTTCACTGGACCTTATTTCAGTTCCCAGCACCTATGTCAGACAGCTTACAACTGCCTGTAACTCCAGCTCCAGGGAATCTGACACCCTCTTCTGTCTTCCTTGGGCACTGAACTCAGGTGTGTACACACATAAGGAACACACACACACATACACACACACACATACACAAATAAAAGTAAACTTAAGGAAAAAGGTGTTCCTATATTTGTGGAATCATCTGTTTCTACTTATTAACATGTCATGAGATCCCCATGATTATTAATGACTTTACACTGTGCTATTATTGACGTATTGCACAGTTTTTTTCAATTAGAAAATTATGAGGCTCCCTAGTTTTCTCCTATTGTAATGATGTTAGGACTCTGTGTCACTGTGTATGTGAAAACACACCTTGGACACAAACCACAGCATTTCCTTGGGAGACATGCTTAGGAATGAAATTGCTGAGTCAAAGAGTAAGCACATGAAAAAAAATAAAAAAGAGTAAGTGCATGTTTAAATGTGGACTAGTTAATTCAACCGCCTTCCAACTAACAGTAGAAAGATGTTCCCTCTACCCCCTTTATTTTTTGACAGAGTCAAGAAACATAGAATATACTCTTGCCAGGTCCTGGGTAATAGGGGTAGGTAATGAGAAACAGGCAAATAGCACATGTTCCAGCCAACTCCTCTCAGAGCTCACAGTTGAGTAACAGGATGTGCATATAATTGCAATGCAATGTTAGAAGGGCGAGTTCTAACGGCATGTACAGAGTTGATTAAGGAAAATAAATTATGCCCATTAAACATGCATTAAAGCATGCTCTTTCACATGCACTACTTCACGTTCTAGCCCTAAGTATTTTAAGAGATAGGTCTTACTGTATACATTCTACATGGGAAAACAAATTAAAGACTCAGAGAACTTAAATAACATTTATTGGCTTAGCTGCTCTGGTCACAATTCACATATACTCTAACTTTGCAAGCTATAAATGGGGATAAAGTGTACTTTCAGATTGTGGCAAAGAACTGAATAAATAGAAATTCTTACAAAGTATTTCTAGCAAAGAACTGATTAAATAGAAATGCTTACACAGTGTTTCCTAATCAGAAATGCTTTCTAAATGTTCTGATTGAAACGCCTCAATATCCTAATTTGAATATCTCTTTTACTTAAAAGAAGGAATTGAGGGGCTAGAGAGATGGCTCAGTGGTTAAGAGCACTGACTGCTCTTGCAGAGGCCCAGGGTTCAATTCCCAGTACCCACATGGCAGATAACAACCACCCATAACTCCAGTTTCAATACCTTCTGACCTCAATTGGTGTTGCACAACATGGTGCACTTCCACATATGCAGGCAATACACTCAGACTCATAAAAATTAATAAATAAAATATTTTAAAAAGAAGAAATTGAAATCTTTCTAATGGTCTTCCTGTTTACAATTTACTGATTCTTTGGTTTTTTTTTTTTTTTTTTTATGAAACTCCACTGGGTCCTAATGATGTGCCACACCCCTGCACATTACTTTGAATATCTAAAGCAGTTTCTGTAAATTGAGTTCCTAATGTAATTTAAAGTACATTTTAAAAAATGTTCCAGCAAAATGAGCAATCAACACACATGCCATTATTTATGGGCAAAAAGAACAAACTGTGTTTAGTGGAGTAAAGTAAGTGCCTGGTACAGAGTTTTGAGGTAAATAACCCATTTTAATGACTTTAATTTTAGCAATTCTCACTTATGTAAATATATAAAAAGTCAACAAATGATGTATTCTGATCCTCTCAAGCAATTTATTAAACCAATCACTTTTTCCATTAATTGTTCTGGAGACTACTTATAATCCCAGCACAGCTGGCATTGGGTAATTTTATTTAACTTTGATAGTGTTTCTAAAACCTAAGTATGCCACATTTGCCTGTTTTTGTTAAATGGAAAGATCCAGTAGAGAGAAACACAAGGAGAGAGCCTTGATTTGTATTCATGCTTTCAACAGAATAATCAACTTAAAGACTCTTTAGACTTTTAGAGCACACATAAAATAGCTCTCAAACTGAAACTATCTCAGTCATCTTTAAAACATAAAGATGCTCCTCATTAGAAACACAAAGATGCAGAGAAATTATCTGCTACAACTTGGTGAAGAAGCCATGGTGAATTTAAAACAGAGGAGCAGCAGCTTTAAGATGTTGACTACTCCAGCATTTCATTCCTTCCAGCCTCCATCATTTGCCCACTGGTGCCAAGTTTGCTCCAAGTGTCCTTCTCCATCCAATAGGCTCTCTGCCTTCACCACCTACTTTCAAGATTCAGGGTAAAATGTATTGGTGGGATATTTGTCCTTACTTGTGATACAAGGTTGCTTTTATTTTCAATGACTTAAAACTTTGTGTACTACTAAGCCTTAATTACTGCTGTACACGAAACCATTTAAATCTATCTTCAGTGTAACCTTATTGCACCAAGTGATAGTGGAATGCCATGTAAAGAAAGCAAGCAGCCTCCCCAACCAGAACACACACACAAATTGACTTGCAACTTGTACAACTTGAAGAATAAGAAGTAATAAAATTTTATGTGTTGTTGTGATCATTATTGCCATTTATATTTGGGGTTTAAACTATTTAAAAAATTCAGTCTGTGTGGTGGTGCACGCCTTTAATCCCAGCACTTGGGAGGCAGAGGCAGGCAGATCTCTGTGAGTTCAAGGCCAGCCTGGTCTACATAGTGAGTTCCAGGACAGCTGGGGCTACAGAGAGACCCTGTCTCAAAAAGACAAAAAAAAATTCAGATTGCAAAACAGCAATACAAGCCCATTCCTAAAAATGAATGACACTGACTTTCCTTCATTCCAAGTGAAGTGCAGTTAGAAAGGCTCTTTAACCAGAAGAGAACCATATCATCCACATGTAGTAAGCATTCTTCCCTAGAAAAGAAGCATGAACTTTACAGATGAAGTATAAATGAGATTATATGGGGTCAAAGGTCAGAGAGCTTTAGCACAGTGGGGGGGGGAGAGAGAGAGAGAGAATATTTTATATCACGTCACTCAACAATAGCTTCAAAGTCAGATCCCCTTCCAGTCCTAAGACATAAATGCAGCACTTGCATCAAGTAGATTATTTCTCTTCATTCAATCTACTTTATAGGTGGGTTAAGTATAAAACTTTATTCAGACACAGACAGAGAGAAAGACTTCCAAAGGAAAGAATCAAGTTTATGCAATAAATATGGAGTTAGCAAATCAAACTGAAAGGCTTGAGTACTGTCTATATCTCATGCCCATTTAGCCAGTTTTGTGTGCAAACTTTTGATCTACACACTTCGAGCTGAAACATTTTTATAAGTAACATAGTTAGAAATGACAATTTTTGAAACCAAAATTGTATATGTACATATTATCTAAGGAATACATCCAAGTTCCTTTTAGCTATCCAATTTGATGTCCTATAAAGCAGAGTTTTATTTCCCCAGTCCTCTTCAGTGAACACTATTTCTTTTTAGAACTCTCATTTAAGTTTCCTATAAAACTTTATTCTTCATTAAAGTTTACACTGATAATTAATCAGAAAAATAAATATTCTAGGACAGTCACATTTTAGGCAAAGGTCCTTGACACCACCACACATTAAACTGTGTATAATTTATGATAGCTATGCATTTATTCTTAGAATCTTTGAGACAAGTGAATGCTTTATTTCCCTACTGTAAACATTGTTGTTTGTTCAGATTCTTACAAAATATTTAAAAAGTTTATCTTATGTCATTAGGTAAAGATAAATTAACTTGGAAAGTGAGACCAGTCTAATTAAATCAGGTGTCATGTAGCTTTCTAAGTATCCATAATTTAGAAGAAAAACAATACCTAGTGCTAAAAACAAAATATATATGGAATTGGTCTTTTGGGTGGTTCATACAAAATTGGGACATGTTGAGAATGAAACAATTAACCTTTCGTTATTTAGAAACACTTGTTGAGGGCATGTAAAACTGCTTGTGAGGAATCTAAATTTGCTTAACAGGAGGTTTCCGGGCTGGTGAGATACCTTAGTAGGTAAAGGCACTTGCTGCCAAGAGAGACAACTTGAGTTCCATCCCTGAGACTCACATGGTGGAAGGAGAAAACTGACTCACAAGTTGTTCTCTGGCCTCCGTATGCACATTGTGGCGCACGCACACACACACACACACACACACACACACACACACACACAGAGTAAATACAATGAAATAAAAAAAAATTATTTGAATTGGGTTTCTGCTTTCTCTACCTTAATCCTATTTTAAGAAGTCTTTATTCTGAGCAATTTTTCTGTCCCTTTAAGTTGTCTACACCAGTGAATATCTGGAATCAATCCTAGGAGAGGTTTTCAAAATGAAAAAAAAAAATGTTTAAACTTTATTTTAAAACTTGTTCACTGAAAAATCTCAAAAAGCTTAATTTTAACAAATTTTTCGTACATAATAGACATCTGATTTGAGTGAACACAGGTTTATTTTCTTCATGGTATTTTGGGAACTGGCTGAGGGAGACTTCTCCATTTTGTGATACCATCACCTCACACAGTGCATCAGCACTTGCCACAACAAAGGAGCTCAAGCCTAGAACACTCAGAGCCTCTCCCCAGAAAAGCATTTCTTTCCATAGCTCATCTGCCATGTTCACAGCTCATCTGCCATCTTTGTCTTTGACATACTTTGGAGTGTTTTAAACAAAGGTAGAAGAATGAATTGTGGTAAAGACTAATAGTCTCCACTGCTTTCTATTCACTAAGTATTCAGTTCACATTTTCCCCCACACAACACATACTCAGTTCCTCCACATGGGAAACAGCATGATTCCCAGTAAGTGCGTGAACCTCAATATCTAGCATATGTAGGTGAAATGCAGTGATCCCAAGCAAGCCTAGGCTTCTCTTGGTCCTAAGATCTGTAAGTTTAGAAGCTAAATTCCCCATCCATACAAGTGTGTCCCCAAACACTCAAGAAATTATCCCAGGATGCAAGAATGCACTCCTTTTTAGAAAGAACAGGAGGCCCCTACACTACAGTCCACTGGAATGCTGACTTCCACAGAGCACACTGTGAAGATACCAGGATGTGTCTGCTGTCTCCGCTAGATGACACATTCCTCTTTGTCTATTCCCTCCTTTGACTGTATTTGGAAATGCATCCCTTCAAAACCACACAGCTTTCTCAACCTCTTTCTTGCTCACAAGCATGTGTACACAAAGGCCATTTTCAGCCTCATGTAGTCAAAGGCGTCTTCAGTGTAGGCTGTAGTTTCTTTGGCAGTACATCTCTCACCTCTCCCAAATACTTAAGAGACTTCTGCTGTTTGTTTCCAGTTAGTCCCATGTGCCAGTAACCACACCCACACCAGTAAATACTCGAGCTCTTCATTTTCTCAAACCCACTCCTTTTCTCTCAGGTTGATGGCAACTGCCTTACCAAATATTTTGCTATTGCTATCACATGAATTTTCTCTGTCTTCTTCAGAATCAGCTTTCTCACTAACTTCTACTCCCTTCCAAGTACAGACACAGAAAGTAGTTTATTACAGTTAAAACCAATTTCTAACATTCCTTTCTGTGTAAAAATAGATGAAATTATAATTGGTAACAAATTAACTGCTGAATCTCAATGTGTTGTAACAGCACAGATTAACCTCTTGCTTGTGACAATCTGGTGAGGGCTCTCCTCTATATCCATTAGTCATCTCAGTGTCTCTAACCTACCATCCTAACCTGTGAAACTGAGGTGGACAGATCCAGAGGAACTTACATTCATACTTAGACCTTAGACATCAAGTCGCACATGACTCTTCTCATAGCTTTAGTCCATAATTAGATGCATGGCCCTATGTTAAGAGGTTGCAAAGTCTTTCTTATGTGCCTAAGAAAGAGACAAAAACTGATTATCATGGTGATATGTGATTTTTATTTCTTTATATGTACAATATTTAGATAAATATAGAGACATAAATAAGTCACAGTAGTTCTATTTGATCATCACAACAGTATAGAAATATTTCTCAAACTACAGAATCATATTGTAAACATGAGTCGGAAGATGTTTGGTCCATTTCTTTGATTATGATATACCTAGTAATTGATAATGTATAAAAGAAAGGTATATGATAATTTAATTATTCATAATTATTATTTTTGAAAAAAAACTTTTCTCAGAATTGCTGAACCAATGAAGAACAGATTTTCAGACAATATCAACAAAAAATATCATTAACAAATATGATTGAAATGGGGTACAAAAAACAGAGCTAAATAAAAGAGGAAAGGGAAAGAGTAGAATATACATAAATATTATAAAGATGGAATTCTTAGGGTAACAAACATGTTGATGAAAAAGATCACCAAGATACCAACTGGCCCTTCCCCCAACCATAGTGGTAAGAACCTGAAAACTTGGTATAGTAATGGACACTGTACACATCTCTTCCAGCACCTCAGGTTCTAGTGGTTAAAGTAGTTAAGGAATAGGAAAATTTCTTGGCCTAATCAGGAAAATCATATGTTTGAAATGAAACACTGACAAGAAGAATTTCAAGTATTTCTAAATTAACGATATTGAAAACTATACACAGGAACAAATTTAAAAAAACAGATATATAAAATATAAAGAAAATGAAAGCCCTTACTACACAAGCAACTCATACAACTGATGAAATTTAAAACTGGCTCCTTAATATAGGTATGGGCAATGCAGACCTTGTACAAAGAGTGAGAGAATGAATATTTAAGGCTTTTTGGGCCAAACCATCTACTTAATCCTACTATTGCTAAAAATGACAAGAAAACCCACCATAGACAGTACAGTACGTACAAGAATGAGCATGAGCATGTCTCAAAAAAATTTTACTTTCAAGAATAGGTCACAGGTTGAATTCGAGCTGTGCACCAAGTTTGAAAGACTAGCTCTGATAAATGAAACAGCAAAGTTGTATAACAGAAATTTTTATAAAGAAAAATAAGAGTTGGGTAATTCAGTGGTAGATCGCACATTTCGCACACATGAAGCCTTGAATTGAATCACTGATGCAATTAAAGAGAAGGGAATCAATCAAAACAAATTTTCTTTCAAAATTCCATAATGAAACATGACACTTTGTATGTTAGTTAAAATAAAGTAATTAAAAAATAAGATAGTTACCCAATGTACAAAAGGTTTTCATGACAGGACCAGGGGAAGAAGGATAGAGACCTCAGTATGAGCTTGTGAGTGAAAGTCTCAGAGTCGGTGTTCTAGGTAACACTGTAGCCATGCTGCTCCTGATTTAATCAACTGCTGTACCTGTACACTTGTGATCTATTTGTTAACACTAAATATTATTTCGTGATATTTTTTGAAAAACAGCAAAACTGGTCAATAAAATATAATAACAATGGTCATCTGCATTAATAATCAATGGAAGGTAAAGGAAAGATGTGAATTTCTAATACTTTCTTGAAACATTGCAAATTAAATTACCGTGGCACATGTTGAGAGGGAAGCACACTATACTGACAAAAATTTTATGACTTCTGATGTTCAAATAATAAAATTAGAATTAGGAATTTTGGGGAGGCTGGGAATATGACTCAGCAGTTAAGAACACTGGTTGTTCTTGCAAAAGACTCGGGTTTGAATCCCAGCACCCACATGGCAGCTAACAACTGTCCATAACTCTGGTTCCAGGGGATCCTACTGCCTCTTCTGTCCTCCATGGGCATTGCATGACATGGGTGCACTTACCTACATGCAGGCAATACACACATACACATAAAATAAAAATAATAAATAAAATGTTTTTTAAAAGAATTAGGAATTCTTAATGAGCATATGTGTCTTTATTTGATTTTAAAATTCTAATTATGTGAAAAGCTATTTATAGAGCTGGGGAAATGAGATGGTTAAGTTCAAGGCCCCAGGACATATGTGAAAAACAAAAAGCCAGGCATAGTAGAGGGCACTGGTAATCACAGAGCTGGAAAGGCAGAGACAGAAGCATCCCTGGGGCTCCCTGACCATCTACTCTACCTTAATTGGTGAGCTCCAGGTTCAGAGAGATCTCTTATCTCAAAAAGTAAGGTGGAGAGTGATAGAGGAAGACACCTGACATTGATCTCTGGCCTGCTCACCAACGTACTCACATGAAAAAATAAAGAAGGCAAAAAGAGCTGTATTAGGTAAATCATGAACATAGTAATAATGGCCATAGCAATGGTTTGTTTAATGACATATATAAATCTGTATATATATATATATGTATATATATATATGAACATGAACAATATGTAATCTCCTCCTTTCTTTCACCCTATGAATTAAGGTATTTTCTGGAGAAATTATATTAGATAAGAGCTAGAAGCATACGCTTTGAGTCAAAAGACTTTCCTCCTATGTGAAGGGTCCTGGCATCCCCAATTGTTCATGAATTTCTCAACTATTAAAATACTTCTACAAAACTTTTACACTAAGTAGAGTAATTGCAAAATTTTGTGAGTACTAAAACCAAAATGAAGGTTCCACTACAAAGATTCTATTCTAGTATCTTCCTACTACAAATAAACTGAGTTACTAATTAATGAATATTCTCATAACCACAGTCTTTTTTCTAACTCTAAAAGATAACTTTTGGGGGGAGTCTTTTTGAGACAGGGTCTCCCTGTAGCCCCAACTGTCCTGGAACTCACTATGTAGACCAGGCTGGCCTTGAACTCACAGAGATCCACCAGCCTCTGCCTCCCAAGTGCTGGGATTAAAGGCGTGCGCCACCACGCCTTTAA
>NW_008355390.1:1086644-1126287 GCF_000622305.1 Nannospalax galili
TATTCTCTTACATGAGTTTTTACCATTCCATAAGTGAGGCGGAAACACGTAACATTTTATATTTTCTGGATATAATTATGGGTCTGTCAGCAGCTAATCTCAACTGTCCAGTCATTCCCATCTGTCACTATGCTAATCTTTTATACAGAGTAACTCATTTAATCCACAAACCAATATTGTGGAGATGGTTATTCACGTTCTATGATCAGAAGAACTTAGATGAAGATACTGATGTAGTTTGGCCAAGATCATCCATTGAGAATAGAGGTCAAAAACTCCTTAAAGGGGGGCTGGAGAGATAGCTCAGTGGTTAAGAGCACTGGCTGCTCTTGCAGAGGACCTGGGTTCAACCCCAGCACCCACATGGCAGCTAACAACCATCTGTAACTCCAGTTCCAGGGGATCAAATTCCCTCTTCTGACCTCTATGGACATTGCATGACATGGGTGCACTTACATTCTTGCAAGCAATACATTCACACAGAAAATAAAAATAATAAATAAATTTTTTATGAATTAGTATTTTGAGCTTGCTGGTCATGAAGTCCCTTTATCAGAATTCTGCAACTCAGTTGCTGTATAGGTTAAAAATGCTTATGAACAGAACATGGATGTGCTACCAAAAGAAGGTGAACTGGAAAGTCTTAAAACAAGATTCAAACTCAACTCTAGGCCCCTAACAACTATGGTGTCATACAATACGAGAAAATAAGATAAATGTGTTCCTCTTTCTATTGGGAACTCACTCTAAAATTATCTTCTGGATTTTGATGTACATCTTTAACAGAGTAGTTAATATGAATTTTTACTTACTGTGATTTAGTGATCTAAAAGATTTCAGTGCTAAAACAGCATTAACAAAGTAGTTCATGCTCCTGAGTTCATGTGGATTTAATAGCATTCTTTGACGAAAGATGTGTAGACTTGAGGTTGGGCAGTTCTCAGTCTTCTGAAATAAAAAAGGTAGGAATGGAATGCTTTGGGTTCATTTATTAATGCAGAAATATATGATCTAACAAATATTATCTATATTTTTCTTTTTTCTTTCCTGTTTTGTTTTCTGTTTGTTTGTTTACTTGTTTGTTGTTTTGAGCTAGGATCTGCAGTCAGGGTAGCCTTGAACTTCCCATATAGCCAAGGACAATATCGAACTGTCAGTCCTTCTGCCTCCATCTCCTAAATGCTAAGATTATTCCCATCTACCACAACACTGGCTTCATATTTTTTCTTAATTTCAAATATTTTGTTATATAATACAGTTGTCTTCTAAGTATTCTAATATTAGACAAGATAATTATATCCATTTTACATTGTTTAAAATTAAGAGTATTAGAAATTATTTTAATTATATTTTGGCTTTTCTTATAAGTGAAAAATAATTATAAGCAGGATTAGGGAGTCATAAACATTAATATTGAATGAACAAATGTCACATAAGAGTACTGAATAGCCTAGAATTTATGTAGCTATGAACCAATGAAAGAAGAATTCAATTCAAATCAATTCCTGTAAATGTGAGTCCTCTACAGTAGCCATACCACTTGTTAGCTTTCCAGGATTACTATGAAAACAACGTGGCAAAACGAAAATCATCCTGTAAATATAAACCATCATATTCATTGAGATCAAAACTTAACAATCGTATTTTACAAAGTAAAAGTATCTTTGTTTCAGTTTCTTCCTTTCTTCCTTCCTTCTTTCCTTCTTTCCTTCTTTCTGTCTTTCTTTTCCTTCACCATAACATGGACGAGGGCCCAAAGTTTCACATTATTACTGTTCTCATGATTATAAGTTCATTTTTAAGGACCTTTTAATTTTTCCTTCTTTAGAATTCTCAGAGACTGGAAACTAAATAAGTAAAAAATAAGCTTTCAATAATGAGTAGTTTTGAAAACGATTGAGTAAAATTTTGGCTAGATTTCTAAGCTATGTTATAAGGATACTGTTGTGGGCAGTGTTATTTTTTTGCCAGTGTGTGCAAGCCTGTTGCTCAGGAAGGACTGCACTCCCCATTCATTGATGTCAGCTTGGACACAGGATTGTGAAAAGTGAGACAGGAGACATGTCACTAGCTGGGAAGAAAATTAAAGAGCCACAGTGTAGTTTGCCAGATTCTTTTTCTCCTATGTCATGAGATCAGAATCTTCCAGATAAAGGCTGCATGATCCACCTGCGGTCCTGAGGGAGGACCGCATGGCTTAGTATTGACTCGATTCAACACCTTGTAGGATGGATGAGAAATGAAAAGCTGCCATTAGGTGTCACTAATATTTTGTTACTTATCAGAGGATAACCTAGTCTATCCTAAACAATAAAATATGAAAGGATAGTTATACTCTGACACTTTAATTAGAATAATTAACATAAAGTGAAGCAACAGAAAACATCTCATTTACTCAGAAAGAAAAAAAGCATTCTTATGTTTCTTGTATGTTCATTTAGTTGTTTATAACAGAAAATAAGACCAAGTTTTATCAGCACTAACTACAAAGATGCTGCACAGATTCAAATCTTCAACAAATGTATTTTTATAGATAGGATAAAAAAGCACATGATTACATAATCACATTCAGGAAAATTCTTGGTCATGATTTAGAAATTATACACAGATTTAAGAAATTCTCATACAAGCTCTTGTTATCCTATTTTATAATAACTACTTTTGTTTTTCTTCTTCTAAACCCACAAATTTTGAAATTATATTAAATGAAAAATGACTATCAAAATGTATTAGTAAACCTCAGCAGATTTACAAAATTCAAAGATAAATAATAATAAGTATTACTTTTACTTGACTAGAAGCTAAGTAAATAAGTATTCCATTTACTTGACTAGAAGACAAGTCCTTATGAGGATCTCCATTTTTAATTTTAAAAGGCAAACCCTGTATTTTAAAAATTAAAACCTCTGATATCTGGCTCAATACATGAAATACATGATTTCAGTAATAATGTGAGCTACTCTAATTTCATGAAATGATCCACCCAGTATCAAGGATATCCTGCCCTCTACTGTCAGCATTACAAGTTTACAAGTTTAACTAAACAATAATGAAATCATTTCATTCCAAATCCAAGTTTCCCCCCTCTACACATTAGTGCTTAAACATCTGATTTCTGTTATATTGCATGATTTCTTGGAAAATTAAATACTGTTTTATTTATGCTCAAATGATAATCTCTTTTTACTGCTCTTGAATAAAGAACTCACTATACTTTTGAATCATCATTCCTCAATTCATACTGTCCTGTTCTGTATTTATTATGTTTGATTTTATGATACTAATTAGGAAGTTTTTTAGTTATTTAATCTGATAAGCATTCACTTACCTTTACATAGAATTTTCCTGTAATGTTGGCTCCCACTTCTTTTGCAACTCAGAGCTTCATCTGATATATTAACACTCCTGGTCAGAAATGTTCTATTTTTCTCTGCCAAAATCTTTAGTTTATCCTTCTCCTTTAAAAGTCCAGTGATACAAATTTCTAGATTAGCATTTGTTTTCCTTCACTTCTTGAAGATTAGTGCCGATGCCTCCAGATCCCTGCTGATGATAATCCCCCCTCCACATTCCAAGTTGCCTCTCTGACTTGTCAGTTTAGGAGTTTTCCAATAATTTATCCTACTAACAACCCTACAGTCAATTTTTGTAAAGCTTTTACTAATACCAGTTTTCTGCCATTTATAGTGCTTTCTACTTCATCTGTATTGTAAATCTCTAACATTTTACTCTGTTTCTGTATTTGTCATTAGCTTACAACTTCTAGAAATTTCCTCCGAATTGACTTCTAAAAGGTACTTTAAATTATATGCATATTTAGAGCACAGTTTACATCAGCTACACATGTTAATGAAGAAGAAATATACTCATACACCACTGTAATCATTCTGAATATGTAATACTAGCAATCTTTGTACAGTGATATTCAAAATGTCTCACATTGCTTACTTGTGGGGTAAAAAATTATACAATGAGCCAGGTGAGGTGGTGCATGTCTTTAATCCGAGCACTCGGGAGGTAAAGGCCAGTGGATCTCTGTGAGTTCAAGGCCAGCGTGGTCTACATAGTGAGTTCCAAGACAGCTGGGGTGACAGGCATTATGCTCACCTACAAGTACATGCAGGATCCACCAACAATTTTAATATTAAATAATAGTGAATTATTTTTATTCTCAAACATATTCAAATATTTGAATAAAATTTCTTTCAATTTTACTTTTTGATGTACTTGCCCCAGCAGTAGCAGAACAGACCACAGAAACGCCTCTAAGTGGCTTCTAGAATTCTGATGACAGTCATTCACTCATTTGACCACACACCCTGCTTTGCCCATTGGGTGCCAGAGTGATCCTTAAATTTCTAGGGTAATTTTAAAAATAAGTCTGAAAACAAACACATTGCACGCCTACTGTTTCCAATGACTAAGTATAGAGATACCCCATTAACATTCTATCCCAAGCAATATACAAATACAGTATCAAATGGAAGCTAATCAATAGTACTCTATTAACTTACCAAAATTTGTTCTATACTCATAGCACCTTTGGTCCTGTATTACTTGCAAATAATATGGTGACATGGCTAACCTAAGTCCATAGCCTGCAAAATCTCTTAGAAAAAATACCAAATCTTAAGGTAATTCAGAAATATATAGGAAAAGTTGAGTATATATGTGAGGTACAAGATCCGATGGTGGGAAAGGAGGTTCACAAGAGGCCTGGAGGTTGGAAAGGACGTGAGGAGTCATAGGGAGATAAGACATACTTTATTCATTCACAGTGCTAGGTATACAGACACTGGAAGGCATCCAGGCACAAGCTGGCATGCACAGGCCACACACAGGTAGGCATAGGTACATTTGAATACTGGCACACAAGCCAAAGGAAGGCACGCAGAGGCTTAAAAAGCCTCTGACTCAAGGTCCTATATGCACAAGTCCATACAAAAGTGGCATTGTTTAAGAAATAACAGATTACATCATTATTTACTTTTTGATTTCCTGGACATCCAGTGTCAGACATTTGTGCTAACTCATAGCCCCTCAGCAGTCCAGAGTTAGCTATCTTAGCCCATGTCAAGATATTGATATCAGCACCTTGCTGTCTAAGCATAAACTAGACCTTGTGCTTCTCTGTTCCCTATAATACTATGTGGGTACTTAATTCAAGAACATCTGGAAAAGATGCAGACTTTTATTCTTTGGCTTATGAAAACACCTCAGACAGAACCCAAAAAGTATCTTATTTCTTTCAAAATTGTTTTTTAATATTTACTTTTAAATTTTTCTTTTTATTGAATTTTTGTGATTTTCGTACAATACAGTGTGATGGTATTTAGGTCTCCTCCACTATCTGCACCTCCCCTCAACATCCCCCTATCCAATTTAATGTACTCTTTTATATTAAATATATGTATGTGTGTGTCTTTGTGTAGGTATGTGCACATGAATATGGGTGCTCACTGAGGCCAGAATAAGGCATAGGGTCCCCTGGAGCCTGAGTTATGGGAAGTTTCCCAACATATTGCTGGAAGTCAAACTCAGATGTTCTGCAGGTGATCTTAACTAACTATGGAGCCATATCTCCAGTCCAAGCATCTTATTTCTTAATCCTGAGAATCACATCATGACTCATTGTTTATCTGTTACCTGAAATCCTAGATGGATACTAAAAATAGTTCATAAAAAATTAAAATTTGTTAAACATACTAATGATGATTTAGGATAGATAGCTGTAAGTCAATACAGTCTTGGAAGAGCATCTCCTATGATTGATGGGTTTGTAGAAAATACAGATTATTGGAGATTCAGTGAATCATACAAATATATCTTGGCTTCCTAAAATCAAGACGGGGGAAGAACAAAGTAATGAAAGACAATCAGGTAATAATATATGAACTAAATACATTTTTAAGGTACACTGTACTACTTTTGAATTTAATTTGGTGTAACATGATACAACACAAATTTAACAAGCATCATATTACAAGGTGATCATAATTGGGAACACAAATGGATGTCTTATTTTAAAAGATAGTAACATAGAGATTAGAAACGCATATGCATCTTAGTGTCAATTGTATTAAAAATGAATTTTTCTGTATGAAACTGTGTATTTTAATAATGAAATGGAGATCTTTTTCAAAATTTAAAACCTCACTTAACTGTAATGTCTTACAGGGTTTTTACAGAGTACAATATTGTATAACTGTATTAATTCAACTGTAAACCTAACAATTTACAGCCAATTTTGATAGAGAAGCATCTTGATAGTAACAATAATCATGTTCCTCCACTGATGTAGCACTTTTCTTTGTGTGCATATGTCTGTGTGTGTATCTCTGTGTGCGTGTGTTCATATACATAGTCTTATGTGGGTTGGTGCACATGCAAATATGCGTGTGTGTGTCCATGTTCATGTTTGTGTGCAGGTAGGTGACCATGTGTGCATAAGCATGTCTGTGTGTGTATGTGTGTGCATGTGGAAGTCAGAGGACACCTTAAGTGTCATTCCTGAGGCATAGTGCATCTTTTTTTTAGATAGGTCTCTGGCCTGAAACTCACCAAGTAGGCTAGTCTGGCTGGACCCAAGGGTCTACCTATGTCCACCTTCTCAGCACTGGGATTAGCAGGCATGTGGCACCACATATGACTTTACATGGTCCTAGGGGTCATCTCATGTCCTCATACTTGCACAGGCAAGCACTTTATTTACTCAGTTATGCCTATAACACAAGTCCTTTTTCGTTTCCTTTTTTCCTAATTTGATGCCTGGAAGTTAGGGTAAGAACAGATAGCATATCCACAGCCTTAGGGATATGTAGTGATATGTCTGTGTGCTCACTGAGTTGGAGCAAAAAAATGTCCATCTATTGATATGTAAAATTTGTTAATTGTATGTAATTGAAATTATTTAGATAGATTACACAGAATATACATGTTTGCATGAACTGTTTTGAGATAAATTGTGCCAATATAGTTGGTTTGTGTTCCTCACTAGTCATGTCTGGCTGTGATCACAATTTGAGGGTGCATATTTACAGCCTAAGCTATCTAAGACAACAGTTACATGAACTAGCACTGGATCAGGCTCAGAAGTCTAAGGTGAAATATCACTATTCCTGTAAGTCCATTGCAGCAGACAGGTATCTAAATACCTGAGCTTTGCTCTCAGTTGTCCAAATCCCTAAACAGGGATATTTGAGACCATTAAAACTTTAACTCTCTGTGTGTTTCTGGGTGAATTCTGTAGCCACTGAAACTGATGGAAACAGGAAGTCCACTTTCTCTACCAAAATTTTTGTGCTTCAAGCATAATTATGGAAGTGTTTTACTGTTTGAAACATTTTTGGCAATGGGAACTGTAAGCCATGGTAAGTGAAAGATATACAGATTAAAGTGGCTATGCATATAGGTATAGATATATAATTTTCTATAGACATCCAGTGGCAGAGGAGGAAGATGTGGGCTACACATGGGCTGGTGATAGCAATGGTCCTGAGTGTGCTGCTGGACAGCTGGGCACTACAATCAGATGACTGTGAAGTTTGTACTCCTTACTGAGGAAGTTTTTACCAGAAACTTAAAGACAGAGATTTCACTTTCTCGCCTGCCACTATCAAAGAAAAAAAAAAAAGAACTCATAAAGCTCTGCCATAGAGCAAGAAGCCAAGAAAAGTGGTTGTGCCATTGAGATCACATATGATGCAACCACCAAGATCATCAAGGAGGTGTCAAAGCCCCTGGCCCACCATATCACCATGAAGATCTGTGAGAAGCTGAAGAAAGTCAGATAATGTAAGCTAAAGTATAACAAGAAGATCCATTTTAGCATAGTGGACCTGAGGAAGTTTCAGGTGAAGGAGCTGAAGAAGAACCTGGATGACTTGGAGGACCTTGCAAGCTGTGTGGAACTTGAAAGCTGACTACATCAATGAATTGATGCCTAAGCATGCCTCCTAGGCAGTCAGCATGCTGACTGATTTTTAGTGTGTCCAATCCCCACTACCCCTGAGGGAAAACCAGTTCATCTATCTCTTCTCCAAAATAGAATTTTGTAATTTATATTCTAAATAGCTCTTGACAGTATGAGCTGTGAAGCCTGGAGCCTTCCTGATAATGCTGACTCTGCAGTGCCCCTCTGGGGTAATTCACTTCTTTCTGTTGCTGGTTTACTCTAGGATGTCAATGTGTGTTTTGGATTTTTATTAAAAAAAATTACTTTATTCTATAGCAAATATCTTCTGGTATTAGCTATTCCTTTAATATTTATTTTGCATAAATGATAGAAATATACACCTTTGCCAATCAGATAGTGATTTCTCTGTTACTCCTTGATTATCCTCTAATGACATCAGGCCTGTCATGAGGTATCCTGTAGATCCCCTCAAACACTACAAGCTATTGTTCTTGGTCGTCCATCAGAATTTGATGGTAAGATTCTATGGCTGGAGATGCTACACCCCATTGGTCATAGGACACTGAGAAATCAACTTGATACGGATCAAGTGCCCCCATTTATGGCTAAGTTTCACAGTACTGGAAGGTAGAAGGTGTTATGTAGGCTACCATGGCTGGGGGAGGGGGTGGTCATCAAGCATCTTGCCCAGCTGTGAACCCTGTGAACTACAATAATAAACTCTGCGTCAAAATATGACCATGGGTGCAATAGAAGCATAAATGTAATGGGGGCAACCAACTGCTTTCTGATTGAATTTAAGGCCTGCTCTACATGCCCAGCTGGTACTGCAAATCTAGCCAAGACCCCAGGTTGGGGTGTTTACAAACCCCAGGGGTGAACCAACTACTATTGCTATGCTAAATGGACATAGTATCAAACTTTCCTGTAAATTCGTACTCTCTACCCATAGATTGGTGCAGCACTCAGACCTCATCAGAGAAGTTTCTTGGTACAGTGGATGGTAGTAAATATAGAAACTCACAACTGGTCAAAGTGTACAGATTAAGTGTCAGTGCAGTGCTCAAGCCACAATTGGGATAGCTAGATGACCCCACCACCACGACTCAGGGTCTATCATGGAAAAGGGAATGGAAAGATTTAAAAATCCAGCAATTAAGGAAGACTGGAGTAAACATTGTCTTCTCTTCTATACATGAAAACAGTTGCATTCATGAACTCAAAGCAGCTGTGAGTGTCTGCATAGGACCTGCACAAAATCAGCCCAATCAACATTCTAGTATGGAAAGGGAAGTGTTTCATGAGTCTCTACACCTGAGGAGTTATGGACAGTTGATGGCTTCTGTGGGAGGGAAAGTTAGTCTTCTCTAAGGGTGCAGACACTGGTAGGTCAACCACACTGCAGTGGATGTCCCCACACCCATGAGTATATGGGCAGCATAAAATGGAACTAGTGAGTTGCTTAAAAAAAAAAAAAAAAAAAAAAAAAGGACACAAAGTTTGGATGGTGATAAGGCAGTAGATCTGGGAGGTGTTAGAGGGAGGTATGGGGTAAATATGATCAAAATACATTGTATGAAATTCTCAATTAATAAAAATATTTTAAATAAGTTAAAAAGTAATAATCAAGTAATTATTTGGCACTAAAAGTTTATTTTACTTCTTCACTTCAGATAATATCCTGAATTATATTTCTTTAATATAAAAAAAGAATTTAAAGAACCATTTTCATTTGTACTTACACAGCAACTAGAAAATGAAAAGTAATAATGAATATTTTCATCTCAATACAAGAGCAGAACTATATTTTCAGTAATACAATACCACATTTGTCATTTCCATTTATTAGTAGTAAATTGGCTCATGAAATTCTGGGAATCTGTGTGTAAAAGTATATAGATTGGAAGGTGAGAGATGGCTCTCAGAGGGAAAAGTTGCCTGGGCTCTTAGGTATGAATATTAAAAACATATCTACACTCGTTTCACCTCTGCACTGAAGGCCAGATTGTTCTGTGAACTGCTTTCATTCCAGCTTGAACTCACCAATATGAATGAACTTTATAGCAAATTTTAATAGGGCAAAATTCTACCACCATAAAAATTTTAAAACAAATAATCTCCATAAGAAAAATAGTCATAAACTCTGGCATATAGCCCATGCCTGGTTGAATTTTTAAAATATTTTTTAATTTTTTTAGAAGAAGCATTTCATTATGGCTTTAACATACTCAGTAACAATTTCCAGAGCAAAGATACATCTCTTTCAAAAGTGGCTATAAAATTTTTAGGTTCACTGTTCAATTACAGTTGTACAATAATGAACTCAGTATAAGCCCTGTAAGACATAAAATTAATTTTTAATCTTCAGAAAAGATCTCCATTTCATTTCAAAATATACTGTTTCTTACAGAAAGACTCATTGTTTTTGCTAATAACACTGAGATGTTGGTGCATGAGTCTCTAATCTGTATGTATCTGATTATTACTAGTCATAATTGGTTGCATTCAGATCCTTGGCACCTGTGTATGTCTATAAAGTTATTGGGTAGATTTCAATAGCAATGTTTATCACCTCTACTAATTAAAGTGACATAAATTTTTATGCTTCCTCCTCAAATATAATTCATTTTTTTAATTTGTTGACTTATTTTTTGAGTGTGTATATCACACAGAACATCCCAAACCATCTTATTCAACTATACACCCACTTCCCAGATGGCACCCTCCCATAGCCTCCCTCCCCCACTAGAGCTGTTATACTCTGTTGTCCCTGCTACTGTCTGTTGTGTTGTTGTCACCCCCAGCCATTCCCCACTACTTGTCCATCTGGTACATCTAGTCAGCCTGTCTAGAGGTCTTTATTTTAGGAAGGTTAACTGTTCCTCATCTAGCAGCAGTTGTCAGTATTCCTTTAGATAAGACTGGGGAATTTTTAAAATACACTAATCAAAATAGTTCTGCATAATGTTATCACATTCTTAGCATGCCTTACCTCAGTGACTTTTAACTTTTTACTGTGACTCTTAATAAGATGAATATTACATATCATATATGCATGAAGAGTGTTTTATAAAATAATACCTGACCTTACTGCATACTATACACTTGTACTTCATATTTTCTTTATTTTCTTTTTAAAACTACTGTTTGAGTTCAAGTTATGACATTTTTCAACTTACTACTATATCATGAACCTCAAAGCACAGTAGTAAATAGAGGTAATATTCTTCCCCAGGAAAATATGGAATGAAAGGAGGAAAATGAAATAGAGTAAAGAAAAAAAAAAGATTGAACTTTAGAGAAAGAAATCGTATCATTTTAAAGTGGCCATTGCAAAAGAGAAGATTTAGAAAGCAATGAAGGCTCATCTTTGGAGTCTGGAAGACTCAAAATATATTTTCTTTCCAGATGTCTGAAAGCTAACAATTGTAGAGATATTGTTAGAATAATAACATCCAGTTAATGTATAAAGTACATCCAAACTACAGCTGAGATAAAGTCAAATAAGCTTTTTGACTACTAAATTTTGCTATAATAATTTTGTATATTATGAATAATTGTATTTTATTACATTGAAGAATTAGACTATTTTATTCAATATCTCTGAAAAGTTAAAAAAATTCATTATAATTTAAAAATTCCTATGTGCTCAGCTGGCACTTAATTCTTAGTAGTAGCCAACTGTGCAGAGAGCACAGACCTCAAAGTTGGAAGACCATATTTTATGTTTGAGTATAGGTTTTATCACTTCTGTAAAAGGGATAAATGACAGAATGTGCTAGAAACACTTTGTAAATCAGAATGTCCCAAGGCACTGCAGTTAATCTCAAACAATTGTAGTACCATAATATTTTTTATTGTAATTGTATAGTTACAAAAGCTTTTCCATAGATGGGTCCATTTACAACACGGATCTGTTCCCCTTTTATTCAGTCAGTCTTCTAAATAAGATTTTGTTTCCTCTTACTTTCTCCACTGGAAAACTGTACATACAGAAAACTCACTATTTGCTCATTGTTTTGTTCTCACAAATCCCCTGTTCTGATCTGCATGGACTCAATAAACATTATCTGGAAATCTATTATAATGAAATCAAATGTATAATATCTTTTGCAATTACATCAGGTCGCAGATACTTCAGAGTTTTCCTTCTGTTGGACTGAGACTTTATAAAAGACTATTGTGTTTTACCCTATTGTGTTTTATTATTTCTACTGTTACATATTTTCTAGTTACTCCATTTCTCTAGTTCTCAAGACTAATTTTTGATTGGCTTTAATTGTGTGAGCCCCATTTCAGACAGAATGTAACTTCTATGAGGGTAAGAGTTTTTGTTGTAGTTATGAACAATACTAGCTCCAGTTACATTGCCTAAAATAGTGTTGGTTATTGTGGTAGTTCAAATGATAATGTCCCTCCTTAGATCCAAATATTTGAATTCTTGGCTCCAGTTGGTGACACTGTTTGTGGAGCTTTAGGAGGTGTGGCCTTGCTGGAGGAAGCAAGTCACTGTGGGTGAGCTTAAAAGTTCATAGCCTGGCCCCCTTTCCAGTTTTCCTCTCTGCTTCCTATGTACATTTAAACATATGAACCCTTGACTTTCTTCTCTAGCAAACCTCTACTGCCATGCCTCCCCACCATGATGGACTCTTATAACTCTGGAACTGTAAAGCAAATAAATTCTTCCTTCTATAAGTGGCCTTGGTCATGGGGTTTTATTAGAGCAACAGAAAGTAAATAATACAAGTATATTGTTTGCAGTTATTAAATTGATTTTTGTTGAACAAAGCAGAATTTCATCTTTGTACTTTAATCTTTCTCTTTTAAATAATCCATAGGTTAGATATATAGTAGAATTTGTATCCTCAGTTCTACAGAGCTGACTCTGATGAACATGGACTAAAGTATGCTTGATGACTCCTTCCTGATTTTCCCCAATTTAGTTCGGTTTCATACCCATACCACAGAGTTCCATTTTTATTTATAATATTGGCATTTGTTATAATGGTGTCCCAAGAATTAGAACTGGAGTTTATTAAAGGCAAAGTGTATTGTTAATCTTTCCTCATTTCCCCCTTGTAACATCTGGTATTCATATCTGACATATTTGTATGAAATCATGCTTTCAGGATTGAGGAAGAGAGAAAGTCTCTTTGGATTTTTGTTGTTGTTTTATCTAACTGATGATCGTATACTATAGGTGACTATCTCTCTAAGTAGGCTACTGAGGAGCTTTTTTAGATTTTCACTATTCTTCAATCTGGAAGCACAAGCAACAGATTGTTTTTCATATTTTTTCCTTTGTAGCATTGCTAAATCAAACAACTTCCTACAGTCATTTATCAAACAGTTTCTACACAATGTATCAGGCATGGTGCAAAGCACAGAGGTCTTAAAGACGAAAATTCTTGTTTCCTTGATATCAGTAACAAACAACCAATTAAAAATAAGGAAGAAAAAATACTAGATCACAAAAAAATGTGCAGTGCTTGAAGACATATTTGTAGAGCCTGAAACAGTCAATTTGTGAGAATTTTAAAATTTAGTAATACAAATTTAAGCATGCATTTGGGCATGTAAAATGAGTAAATTAATTATCAAACACTGAAAACTTTAAAAAGCTAAAATTGCTAATTGACAAAATGTTATAATTCAACTTTTTCTATTTATTACTTCTTTCAATTATTGAGAGTTCAAGAAATTATCACCTTCACAACTCAGTATTAGCAATCATTAAAATGTTTAGAATTGCTATCGATTATCATATTATGTGATGTCAAGTGTTTTACATGCTCCTGTACACTGACTTTCTCTGGGATGACAACGTATCATAAAACTATAAACTGGTTAATGTCATGCTTTAATGCCAGCAAGAGTTTCATATTATCTTCAGCAAAGTCAGTGATCAGTCTAATATGCCATTTTTTTTCTAGAGTGTCCATGAATTTGATTATCTAACAATTCTCCTTATCCTGGAAAATAAATCGCTTTCATTTTATGGTTACTCTTTGGGGTAAATAACGAAAATAGAATGAAACAAGGCAATTCAAGGTTTTGGTACATGAAAATTAAAACCATGAGAAGAATATTCTGAAAATATATAAACAGGAAGGATGTGTTCATTTTTTAATATTTTAAATATATTTTTTGAAAATTGCTCTGTTTTGTTTTCACAAATCCCATTCTGATCAATGACTCAATGAACATTATCTGAATATCTATTATAATAAAACGAAATGTCTTAAAGTGTCTTTTGCAATTACATGAGGTGGTAGCACTGCTGTTGCTTGTGTTGACTGAAGAATAGTGAAAATCTAAAAAGCCCCCTTGGTAGCCTACTATAGAGATAGTCACTTACAGTATATGATCATCAGGTAAAACAACAACATGTATACATTCTATCTTGATCAGGAGTTTTAAGCTTGTATCAAAGAAGAACAGTCCTTGTCAAAAGGAAGGTGTATCTTAGAGTTTCTTCATCATCTACCATCTCCTACACACAAATGACCTTGTTAAAGTGACGTTCCTGGTTTTGATGAGCTTCTATGGTGCCGAAAGGATTGTGATGTTCTTAGCTTCTCAACAGCTTCAAGGGAAATAGACATCATCAGTTAATCACCTCACAACTTAAAGATAAATGTACACTATGTTCCCTCTCAACTGGTTTGATGGTAAATTGTATGTGTGGACCTGACTTTGCCACATAGATATTTGCTTACATATTATTCTGGGTCTGTGTGTGATGGTGTTTTCAATGAGGTTATTATTTCAGTCAGTAGACTGTACAGAGCAGATTGTCTCCTAAGTTAGATATTTGATCACCATAACAAATTACCTAATAACTTTGGGGTCAGGGGTGGATCTATTTTAAGCTCACAGTTTCAGAAGTTTCCATCCAGGGCCATTGGCATCACACGCTTGGGAAGAATGTCATTATGGCAAAACAGATAGTGGAGTATGTTCTTCATCTCAACAAAAGACAGAGAGAGGTTCAAGACAGATTATACCCCCAAGGATATGTCCCTGTGACCTACTTCCTCCAGATAACTCTCACTCCCTAAACTTTTCAGAAGCTACTAAAATAGTACTAACTAGGGACCAAGTGTGCAATAGGTGAGCTTTTGGGGGAAAACACTTCCTACCTAAGAAAATAGCAACTCAAAATGAGAGTGGCCCTCCTCCAGTAAGTTAAAAGAATATGACACTCAAAGTGGCTGACCTTCCTTCCTGTCAGGAAAAAGGAACACTGTAGCGTAATCATTGGTCTTCAGACTCAGTCTGAGCCATTGACTCTTTCTTGGTCTGAAGATGTTGGGCTCCAAACTAGAAATACACCAGTTACGAGAGAGAACATGCAATGTTTGTCTTTCTGGGTCTCTGTTACGCCATTCTGGGAGACTGTTTACAGTTCCATCCATTTATCTGAGAATTTAATAATTTTATTTTTCTTAATAGCTAATATTCCATTGTGTAAAAGGACCATGCTTTCATTATCCATTAATCAGTGGATGGGCATCCACATTTTTCCCCATTTCCTGACTATTATGAATAGGGCAACAATGAATATGGATGAACAGGTATCTCTATACTAGGATATAGAGTCCTGTGGGTATACTCAAGCATGATATAGCTGGATCACGTGGCAGATCTAGTTCTGGCTTTTTGAGGAACCTCCACACTGATTTACATAATAGCTACCACAGTTTGCATTCCCACCTACATCTTCACCAGGATTTTTCCTTTTTTGTTTTTTGGATCTTAGCCATTGTCACTGGGGTAGGATGAAATCACAAATCAGTTTTAATTTGCATTTCCCTGATTCCTAAAGATGTTGAATTTGCTTTAAATGTTTCTTAGCTATTTGTATTTCATTTTTTGAGAACTCTCTGTTTAGTTCATTGCCACAATTTTTCATTGGGTTGCTAGGTTTCATAATGTTCAGGTCTTTGAGTTCTTTGTATATTTCAGAACTAACCCTCTGCCAAATGTATGGCTGGTAAAGTTTTTTTCCCAATTTATAGGTTGCTTCTTCACTTAAATGACAATGTTCTTTACTTCATAGAAACATTTTAGTTTGATAAGGTTCCATTTGTCACTTTTTGGTTTTAAATACCTGTGCTATTAGAAAATACCTGCACATAAGAGAAAATTAATCATCAACCCTACCAAGTTGTGAATCCTGTGAACTACAATAAACTCTAGTCTGACTAGACATGCCCACTGGTGCAATGCTGCATGAATGTTATAGGAGTAACCAACTATTTTCTGGCTGATTTAATGCCTACTGAACAATATGTAGCCATAGCTGACATTATTATCAATGCCAAGGACCTATGACATGAAAGTCACAGGCTATAGGGTAAAACCTACTCCTATTATTCTGCTAATGGTCATAGGATTAAACCAACTCTTAATCACTTGTTATACCCATAGATCAGGTAGTATCTCTTAACTCTATCCAGAGAAGCTTCTTCTTGAAGCATATGATAATTAACACAGAGACTCACAATTGGTCAACATAGAATGAATAAGAGACTGCTGAGTGATGAACCCTAAATGAGACACCTGAATCACATCATCTTTGCCCAAGGATCAGAGATCATCGTGGAAGAGAGAGTGGAAAGTTTGTAAGAGCCAGTGGTGGTTGACAAATATAAGGAAATATTGTTTTCCAGATACAACTAGGAATTACACATATGAACTCACAGTACTTGTGACAGCATGCACAAGACCTGGCCAAGTCCAACCTAGACATCCCCAGTATGGATGGAGGAGCTAGCCAGGAAGCCTCAGCAGAAAGAATTATTGAAAACTGATAGCTGCTGGGAGAGGGAGAGTCAGTTTTCTTTACTGGTGTGATGCCAAATAGGTTAACCAGACTCCAGAAGATGAACACATACTGAAGAGCATTTAGTGAACAGAAATTTGACTCAATAGCCTATGGTGGCTGTCTGCCGCTGGGGTGCTGAAGGTCTCGCACTGGCGTGGCGCAAGTCCCCTGCGCACGCCTGCCGCTACAGCTAGGTGTCCGTGAGTCGGCTTACGAAGAAACAGCTTTCTCCGGGGAGACTGGATCACAAGCAATAAGACACGGGACTCAGCTTAGTCCGTGTTACAGCTCTTTATTAAGTGACTCTGCTTGGCTCCAAGTCTCAGTGTCCCAGCTCCAATTCCTAGTGATCCAGCTCCAATAGGGAAAACCAGGAAACTTTATACCGTGGGGGTAGTGGTAAAAGCTTTAGCTGATAGGTACTTTGTGGGATACCCTATTTACATATGGAAGTGGGCTCCTGCCAAGCTGCTAGACTGCCAGAAAAATCACACAGGAAAACCTGGCATTTCCAGAGCCGGAGGTCATGTTTCTGTGGTGGCTACTTCAAAAGACGAGTCAGGAAGATGCCGGGAAGGTACCCTGATGAAAAGGAGTCTTCTGCATATGAAACCGAGCCCATGGGCTGTCCGGACATGGAGAGACTACTACTTCACAACAGGGGTCCCCAACAATAGCCTTAAAAAATAATAATAGAGGAACGAAGTAAGGGGGTAGCAATATGAGAGTGGTGATAGGGGAGGGGATCTTATAATGATCAAAATACAATGTATGAAATTCTCAAAGAATCCATTAAAAATAAAAAAAAGCTACGCATGGGGGCTGGAGAGATGTCTCAGCCTTGAGAGCACTGGCTGCTCTTGCAAAGGACCCAGTTCTGTTCTTAGCACGCACATGTCAGCTAACAACCATCTGTAACTCCAGTTCCAGGAGATCTGACACCCTCTTCCGATCTATGCGGGTGTTGTATGACTCAGGCACACTTACATACATGCAGGCAATACTCTTCTACACATAAAATAAAATAACAAAATAGAATAAAATGATAAAAAGCTAGGCATGATGCTGTGCACTTGTAATTCCAGCACCAAAGAAGCAGAGGACAATTGGATCTCTGGAGCTCTCTGGTCAGCCAGCTCAGCCTCCTTGCACATGCTCACACAGATGAACATTTACACACACACACACACACACACACACGTATATGTGCTGGTACACATACACAAGAATGCATACAAAAAGGTGACATTTTAATATGAATTTTATCACTATCATTGTCACATAGCCAGAAAACACTAAATTCATCATAAACTTGTGACTTAAAAACCTAGAATACACTCAAACTTTCCTTCCGACCCAGTGCTAACCTTTCATTTCTGTCCATCATTATCAACTACTTAATGGAACCAAACTATCTGTTTCTTGACTGGAGTCAGAAAAATCTCAGAGAGGAAATTGCTCGCTAAGTAAAATTTAAAAATTCATAGGAGATGTGGAATTTTCTTGAGTTCTGTGAAAATGATTTTGGAGAACTGCTTGTATTACATGGATAAAAACTGACAATGCAAACGTAGCTAGCCTGCTCCAGTTAAGAACTGAAGAAAATACAACTGGCTCAGAAGTAAGTGACTGAAGATCAAAAGACTAAGAGATATTTTGATGGAGAAAGTTATGAAAATTCCATTTTCCCCCAAATTGACTCTCCTGATAATTTTAAAAGCCAAATGTGTGCTTAAATCCCATTCTGTGTCTTCCAAAAATGTCTCAGATCTGTTATTTCTTTAATAGCTGTAATTGTTTCAAGAATTAAATCTTCTGAAAGCTTATTCCTATTCCTACTGTGATCCAGTTAACCCACAGCAGTCTAGCTGGCAGGATAGCTCTCCCTTCCACAGGCTCCATGAGTCCAGTTTCCCCACTCATAACTGTACAGTGGTTTTTCTTAAGAAAATGAAATAAGGTCATAAATTTACTCTGCAGCATCCAAAGAGGTTCACTCAAGATAGAACAGGTCAAAGGCAGATGTTGGGGACTCCTGCTGTGTAAAGGAGCAGTTTCTCCATGTCTGGAAAGCCCACAGGCTCGGATTCAAATGCAGAGACTCCTTTTTCAACAGGGTGCCTTCCTGGCATCTTCCTGACTCATCTTCAGACACCAGAATATCAAGGTGAAAGGTTGGGAAAAAGAGAAATGCATAATTTAAAATTTATATATATATAGTATTTTTTGAGACAGGGTCTCCCTGTAGCCCCAGCTGTCCTGGAACTCACTATGTAGACCAGGCCAGCCTTGAACTCACAGAGATCCGCCTGCCTCTCCCTCCAAAGAGCTGAGATTAAAGGCATGCACCACCAGGCTCAGCTAAAACTGTATTTTTATATTTTTTTCATTTTTTAAATATTTTATTTATTATTTTTATTTTAGGCATATGATTGTATTGCCTGAATGTATGCAAGTCTATCCATGATATGCAATGCCTGTGGAGGTCAAAAGAGGGCATCAGATTCCACTGGAACTGGAGTTATGGGCAGTTTTTAGCTACCATGTGAACCCTTGTCAAATTCACTGTAGTGATTATCAATTGCAAAAACTACTTATTGCTTTGCTTCCTGTAGTTTGTATTACTACTGTAGTCCCATAAAACTTTCATTTGCAGGACTGAAAAGATGGCTCAACCATTAAGAGCACTGGCTACTCCTATAGAAGACTAGGGTTCAAATCCCAGCACCCACATGGTGGCTAACAACCATCCATAACTTCAGTCCCAAGGAGACCTGACACCCTCTTCTCTCCTACATGGGTATTGCATGGCATGAGGCACTTACATACAACACTCATACATACAAAATAAAAATGAATAATTCGTTTTTAAAAAGGGTTCATCATAATCAGAGGGGAGAGAAAAAAAATTTTTTCTGAGATACATGTGTTAGGAAACGAGGGAAAATTACAACAAATAGACCAAAAATGAAGGTGCAAGGGGAAAAATAATAAAATCTATTTTGTCATTTGACCAAATCTATTTGCTCTGATATTTGCCTCTAATAAATAAGATACATGTGTTAGGAAAGGCAGGAAAATTACAACAAATAGACCAAAAATGAAGGTGCAAGGGGAAAAATAATAAAATCTATTTTGTCATTTGACCAAATCTATTCGCTCTGATATTTGCCTCTAATAAATAACAAATGCACTATCTCAGACCTGCCCCAGCCTCTCTCCTGACTCCTTTATCTGATGTCAAGGAATCCCAGGCAAAAGCAAACACAGATATGCCCTCTCTAATAGCTCAATCTGTGACTAAAGAGCCTTAGTGTGCAAGGTAAGTTACATGTTGACATTGGTATTAGCAATATTTATAAAAGGAGAGCAGTATTTGTCCTTTAATTCCATAATTCACTCTGAATTCTGTAAGGCTTATATAAAGGTCAACTGTCACAATTTTTCATTTATTTGAGCATGTAGTTTAACAGTTTGATTGAGTCCTTGGGACCATCTGATGTTAGACCTTACATTTTTCTTTCACTGAAATCTTTAAACGGTCTAGGAAATGTTCCTGGGCATTGATGATCGAAATTCAAGGTTAAACGGGACTCTAGAGATCATCCAGCATCTTCACACAAAAGTAGTCAACCTCAAGCCTCTTCAGCAATGCTACAGAAGGAGATTTCAAAGTTGGGAAGCTAGGACACTTACATTTAAATCGACCCATAATTTACAAGAGAGAAATTAAGCAAAATATTGACCCCCCAAAAGACAATTTTGACATCTCAAAGTTAACTAATTTATTTTGAATATGAGTTTATTCATCTGAGAAACTGGGACAATAATAGGAAGGTTTCAGGATGACTGACAAATTCATAGATTATGTATTAAAATACCTCAAAATAAGTTAGTTGCTATTTTAACCTACTAGAAAGATTTCAAAAACCCAGATCTCAGCCAGTTCACTCTTTCCAACAGAATATGATGTCAAAGTAAACTGTAAGTCTATCCATGTTTTAAAATGCCTTTAGCGAATAATCTCCTGCTTCTTAGTGTTATCCTTCAACAGTGTTCTAATTATGCTTAGTTGATTGCTTGACACAGAGTGTCTCAATATTACCCTCAGGATGGTACAAGTGACCTGAGGCAAAATATTCAGGAAATGCCATACCCTATGGCTTTAGACCTAAGAGAAGCAGAGTTTATGAATATACAAAAAGGTTTCTGAAAGTTCTTCAGTAAAGAAATCTGCTTATACTAGCTTAGCCAAACATTTGGCCACAGTTAATAAACAATGGCTAATAACTCGAGACATATATTACCTATATAACCTCTTTCCTAAAAATTGCATGTCAAAGGATTGCTAAAGGCACAAGTTTGCAGAAATGGCATGGATAACTTGGATATGATGATTTGGGTCCTTTGTAAGTGTTAAGTATAAGGTGTCATTTTAATTGACTTATTTTTAGTTTGAGCAATTCGCATTCATTGTATGTGGGAAGGATGAGTGGGAGGGCCTGCCAAATGAGTAATGGGTTTTCTTATAGCTTGGGTTATTGAAGTACTGTGGAACTAGACAGTGGGGATAGCTGCCCAGCAATATGAATATATACCACTGGATTTTGCCTTTTAGATGTTTTGTATGAATTTGTGCTTCACAAATGTTTCTTCATTTTATATGTACAGAAATGGTTGTTTAAAAATATTAAAACAAATACCTCAAGCTGTGTGAGAAACCAGCAAAAACTTTCATCTAATAGGTAAAATATGTTACCAAATCTAAGAGAAAGTATCCTTAACAAACTCAAAAATACCTGTAAATATCTGTGAAACTAAAAAAATAATCAATACTTCTTTTAAGCTCTGAATTTTCAGGAGCTGTATTAAAGTCAATACTGTAACCACAGGTTGCTAATATTTTATAAGAAGATTATAAACCATCATAAAACACATATTGACGGAGATTGACGGTAACTGCTGTAACTTAATCTCAATGTCCTGGTGATCTCAAACCTCTTGAGTGTCACTTTATGGTTTATGATACAGCAACATCACAATCCCTCAATAGAATTGCAGCTTCTTCACTAATCTCTCCCTATCAGGTATCCTGTAAGGAAGGAAGTTGCAAGGCCCCACTAGAAAGTGGCAATGGCATGAAAGATTGCATTCAATCTCCTTCCACAACAATATCTGTAAGTCTGGAAGTGATAAATGGCACCCAAGTTATAAATGAGCAACAAGGTCAGTAGCACCAAGCCACCAAGAGTTCAAAGAAGAGGCACAATTCTGACGGGTTCAAGAAAAGGCCACATACTGCTGGCGTGCATCACTGCAGATAAATCCTCCAAGATGCCTTACTGCAATTACAAAACAGAATTAGAAAAGCCTATTATTAAAGAGCCAAGATTTTTGTCCAGGCATTGAACAGAAAACACTGATTAGCACAAAAGTCATTCTTTATCCTGATTTTTTTTTAAGTTGAATTAGATAATAGTTTCTGACCTATCAAGAATCCTAGTGGAAAATATCTTCAAAATGTTAAAATAATTCTTCCACACTAAAAGACATGTAACTGGATAATATTTTTCTTTGTTTTCTCTTTTTAATCTCCTAAATACACGTACAGAGAATTAAGAAGGGACACCAGTTGAAATAGCCTCTGTAGAACAATTTAGGATGGGTCTTTACCCTATAAAAAACTTTCTCAGGCAAATTGCATAAAATAAAAATGTGATCTCTTTTAAACTAAAATAGAACTTTTCTAACATTATATTTATTGAAACCCTCCCAGAATGTCATAACATCAGTTGAAAAATTCCCTTGTTTGCTGTTTACACAGTGAAGATAATGGAACACAGAATCCTTTCCAAGTCCTGCCTCTGATAAATGGGAGGTTGGAATTTAAATGATTGAAATCCTGCAGCCTACTTTTATCTTCTTTCCACCAAATAAATGCTTTCCTCCATCAGTTATTGTCAGTCTTATAACATCTGACTTGATCATTGGATTGGATTCCAGTCCTAAGGCTTGCCTGCTGTGTGTTTGCATAGATTTCAATGTCTGTTTTTCCTTGGCATTTAGCTGTCTGTGAAAATCAAATCTAATCACATCATGCTGACATTTCTGCTAGAGAATCATGTCAAAGCTGGGTTAGAATATAGGAACAGACAGCCATTGCAATCTCCTTTACTCTGCAGACAGACCTTACTTACACCAAAGAACTATAACATATGCAAAAGTATGTCTATCGTTCACCTCTTCACTGAAAGAGCCACTATCCTATGACCCCTATGGAGGTTTCCTTCTTACCTTTGAGCAGTTGTACAGAAGGATAAAAATAAGTCACCATTTCTCTCAGAGTGATTAAAGTCAAGGTAATTATTTCCCTTAAACAACATAGGCACTACAGTTTTTTTTAAGAACAACTGCATATAGTACACATCAATGGAATTTTAATGCACAGTTTTTATTCTTATGCTTTGGGATTGCAAACGTCTAAATATGACCACATAAAAAAGAAAAAAAACACATATATATATATTAAACTTCTATCTTTGATAATTAAAGGAAACATACGTTCTTGGTATATAAGCTGATGTACAATCCAATACTTCTCTTTAAAGTCTATTTTTATCTGGAGCTGGACAGATGGCTCAGCAGTTAAGAGCATTGACTGCTCTTGCAGAGGACCTGGGTTCAATTTCCAGCTCACATTTCTGCTAACAACTGTCTGTAACTCCAGTTCCAGGGGATCCAATGCCCTCTTCTGACCTCTGCAGGCATTGCATGACATGGGCAGACAATATACTCATACTTATAAAATACACTCATATTATAAAAATAATAAATAATTTTAAAGTCTATTTTTATAATCTAACAATTTTGAGCATATACGTTACTCTAGAAATCCTCTAAATATTCAGTTTACCATGAATGTTTGAATATTGATTTTCTATATCAGCCTCTGTACCACTCTACAACTTACCTTAAGATCATCTATCAGACTGGCACTGAAATCAGGCCTGAAGAATTCCTGCAAACTCTCTGACTCTACAACCACCCCAGCCCCCACCCCCAAATGTATTTCCCAAAGGTTTTGCTCTAAAAGTATCCCTTTTTTCCGCCATGCTAAATGTGAAAAGAAATATCGTGATGGTTTTAATCAAATACCTAATTAAGAAGTCTAGTGTATGAAAATAAAATTTCTTTGGACAATGAAAGACATAAGTAAGCCACAGAAATTCAAATACATGCGAGAATTATTAAAAATTGTGATCTAATGGAAGTGTAAAATTAATTTTAAAAATGTTCCATGCCTTCTATATTTCTAGAAAAATTATAATGCAAGGGAAATCTTTGTACAACCACTTCAAAGAGTATATAAACTATTTCCTCATGCTGGAATGTTCCAATTAGGAAGAGTAGAAAAACCAAGTTGCAGGGTAATTAATCACCTCTTTGGTGAGAATGAAAATAAAATGAAGCAAACCTCAAACGCCCTCATAGTTCTGGCATCTTTTCTTTCTGTTTGGACAGGTTCCTTCACGAAGATGCCAAATGTAGAATTAATCATCATCTCTTCACTCTGTGAAACACATAACTCATGCTAATCAATCCTGTAAGCTGGGCCGTGTGCACTGCTTTGCATTTCGCTCCGAGCTCCCAGTTGGCTATTTACCCTTCGCAGCTCAAGTGTCACTGTAAAGTGTTTCCTTTAGTCTTTGCTAACCCAGAAACTCTGGGTTCTGTCTTTGTGTGGAGAGACTCCTAACGGAGACATAACTTTGACATAAGCATTTTTAATTCAATCAAAACAGATATTTCAAGAAGACCATTAAGGCACCATCATTGCCTGCAATTGGCTGGGGCTGAAAGACTTTTAAAACCTGCGGTGGGTTTTATTGTTGTTGTAATGGTTTTTACCATAATGAAATTTAATGCATTACCGGGAAAAAGTCATGCCCTGTGGTTGGATGCTGCTTATATTTCGAAACACGTTAGCATGAAGCTACAGCCAGATCTAATAACAGAAATGAACTTACCTAAAGATGCATTGATTTTTATATTAGGTCGTGTTGAGAATTTACAAAGAACATCTAGTCTACGAAACAAAAATTCTCTTGAGAATAGCAGTGATTGCAGGAAAGGTAATATTACAAAAATGGAAATCCTCTCCTTCTGGAATGGTGTACATTCATATAATGGATTAAGTGCACTATATCGTTTAGAAAAGGTCATCTTTCAGATAAATGATAAATTTGATGAATTTCAGTAGATTTAATCACCCCTTGAGATTTTATCAAAAAAACAGTGGAATAAGAAATGGATATGAGAAAACATCTATCTCACCCACATAATTTGTTTATTGGAAACAGGGTCAATTTATTCAAGTTTCTGAAATTATGAATTTAATTTCTGTTATGCATCTGTTCAATAAATTCCTCAAATAGTAAATTCCTATACTATTAGCATATACTATAATTATTTTATAGCTTAAAGAAGAACAAGAAATTCTTAGACAAAACACCTGGCAGAAATAGAAGGGACAGAAAATGAAGACAGTGTCTATGTGTCCCAGAGGTGCTGCTTACTCATTAAGAACATAAATGGGGAAGTTATTTTCTTACACTCTTTTTGCCAGATAGTTGAAATTAGTTTCCAATGATTAAATCTACTATTTTAAATATATATGCTTGCGTGTCTTCATAAAACAAAAAATTTGGTGCCAGCTTTCTTTATAGTGTGCTATAGTACATTTCTGTGATTTCTCCATTAAGTTTATATTGATCCTTCAGTTTTTTTCATTCGTAATTTTTATTATATGATTTACTGAATTGTTGAGGTGATTTTAATCTCTATGGGAACTTGTCACTAAGGGTACTCTGGTTCTCCTTACTCATTTATTCCTACATTAAGCCATATTATTCATGCACAACTAATTGTGATACATTTCAAAAATAACTGGAAGAATTTGGAAGTTCCAACACATATAAAACATTGAAGTTTGAGGAGATGGCAAAGCTAATTAGCATGATTTGGTAAGTGCACAGTGCAGACAAGTATTGAATTATTATGTGCTGAAATAAGCAAAAATGTTACGCATTCATAAAGTTGTTTAATTTTCAAAATTAGTATTAAGTTCAACTCACGTTTTAATTGCTCATTTTTAAGTAAAACAGATTTTCATGTTCTTTTAGTCAAAAGATTTGAGCACTAATCTTTTCCAGCTTAGTGGCTCTAGGGCTCCCTCTATTGTTATTTAGTGATTATGGTAATAAAGTCTATTTTCTGAGCCTCTTTGTACCCCTATCTTATTTTTGCTTAGATCAAAAGAAATAAACTTGAGCCTATGAGTCAAAAATGAGTCTTGGGCCTGTTTTTTAACAGCCCTCAAACAAGAATGAGTTTTAGATCTCTAAATTTTTAAAGTAAAGAATCAAGTAATAGAGGAATCTAGGAATAAGATGTAAAGACCATCTCTGACCCCTACTAATATAACTTGCATACTTATAGTATGGCAGAAAAGTCTGCCACCTCCTAAGTCTCACAATAGTTCCTCTGGGTTTCCCAGTTCAGCATGGATCTTACTCTTAGGACTCTCTCTTTGTTTGAGGCTTAGACCTGGAAGAAAGCTTTCGTTTTTTATTATGAGGGTTATTGAAGTATAGAACTTCCCATGTTCCCTTACATCATCCCACAAGTTAGGTCCTAAGGAACTCTTGCTAACTGTTTTGCTTTCAGACTGACACACTTGGGGTCTTGTCTGTATTTGCACAAGGATTCAGAAAGCATCAAAAGTAGGCTACTCCCTACTTCTCCACATTTCACCTCATTTTCTTTTTAACTGAATAATGAAGGATTGGTAAGAACACCTCATTATGAACCACAAGGGCTTACTAAGGACTAGGAATATATTCAGCAATGCTTAGTAGCTTGACTTATAGCCTCTAAGTTGCTTCTAATCAAATATTATTTTTGCAAATTTAATATTTTTATTTTTTTATTTTATGTGCATGAATGTTATGCCTGCATGTAGGTAAGTGCACCCATGTCGTGCAATGCCCACAGAGATCAGAAGAGCCTGTCAGATCCCCAGTTACTGGAGTTACGGACAGTTGTTAGCTGCCATGTGGGTGCTGGGATTCGAGCCCAGGTCTTCTGCAAGAACAACCAGTATTCTTAAGGGCTGAGCCATATCTCCAGACCCCAGAAGTGCTAATATTAAAAACGACAAAACAAATAATCTAATTTCAGTAAGTATATTAGTATATATTAAAAATAAATTTCTTTCAGAAAACTCAAATACTTCTACTAGAGAAATTTTTTAATAAGGAGGATACTGTCAGAGACTTTAACTTTTACACTATTTGATACAGAATTAACTCTTGAAAATGAAGCACAGCATGAACCTTCATTAATAAATTTCTTCTTCGATCAGGATGGAAGAATTTATATTAAATAAATCCATCTACAGATAATATTCAATTGCACTAGAGAATCTGTTCAAGCGAGTAGTGTGAAGGTATGGAATCCTAGTCATATATTTAGACTTCGTATAGTCAACATTTCAGAAAATATACAGAGATTAACTCAGTAAAACCCACAAAGCTGGGGAAATAACTCAGTCACTAAAGTGTTTGCCACACAAGCATGCAGACCTGACTCTATCCTCAGAACCCACATTTTAAAAGCTAGTATAGTGAGGCATACTGGCACTAACAGAGCTGGGGATATGCTCTGGTCTGCCAGCCTAGGCTAACTGGTGAGTTCTAGGTTCAGTAAGAGACTCTCTCAAAATATTAGGTGGAGAATAATCTGGCCTCCACTTGCATGCCCATCTATACACACACACACACACACACACACACACACACACACACACACACACAGAGGAGCGATATAGAACAGGGAGAATATGGAAAACATTGACTCTTTCCTGAAAGAAAGGGCTGCATCTCTAAAGTCCACATTTACATAGTATTTTCCTGAGGATGTCTGTCAAGCAGCACTAGGGGGAGGAAGAGTGCTGAAACTCAAGCTGGAATGAATGAAGGATGTTGAAAGAAGGAAGGGGCCATGATGGGGGTGGTTCATGGGAGGGGGGAAAGAATGCAGCGAAATAAATGGGAAAGGGGCAACAACAGATAAAGTGGGTATAATGGTGTGGAGAAGAGAGGGTAGGGCTGAAGAGAGTAAGAGGAGGGATAATCAATACTAAAGGCCTTTCAAAAGAGTCGTGTGGAAACCTATAGAATACTTTCAATTTGTAAATACACAATGTAAAAAGAAGTTAAATACATTTACCACAATAGCAGGGGTTCAATGGCCCTAATAGATACCACAGGCTAGCAAATGAAATAGTCAAAGTCAGAAATGAACTCCCACTTTTGGAGTGTTGAGTAGAAGGATCCCATACACCTTCAAACAATACCAGCTATTGTCACTGCAATTTGTTACCCACCTTAGCAGTAAGACCGGATTGCTGAGGACACGACATACCTGAGCCACAAAACAAACAAAGAGAAATCAAGCATGAAACTACATCTCTGCTGGCTAGCTTTCAAAGCAATAGAAGATGTTATACATGTTAGTAGCAAAGAAAGGTAACCATTAACCTTACCCAAATGTGAACTCTGAAATCTACAGTAATGACTGGCTTAGCAAAATTGCAATGGTGGCACAGCTGTTATGGAAGTAACCAACTACCTTCTAATTGGACTTAAGGTCAGATCCACAACAGGGAATCCATACCTGACACTGTTATCAGGACCACAAACTTCTGGCTGGACAGGTCACAGGCCATAGGGGAGATCCTACTACCATAATTCTGCTAAATAGACATAATATTAAAACTGTCTCATAATGACATTGTTATACCCATACATTAGTGTATGTCTCAGCTCTCACCAGAGAAGACTCTTCATTCAGTAGGTGGAGATTAACACAGAGACTAACAAATGGTCAACATGCAGAAAATAAGACACTGTGGAGTGTTCAACCCTAAATGGGACACTATATCATACCTTCTTTTCCTAAGGCTCAGGGATCATTGCAAAAGAGGGAGTGGAAATATTGTAGGAGGGAGAGGTGGTAGATGAATACAAGGTAATTGTTGTCTGGACACTATAGGATCATTACACATATGAACCCCACAACACTATAGGATAATTACACATATGAACCCCACAAGCCAGTCAGGGGTCCAGCATAGATTGGAGAGGAGAGCAGGAAGTCTCAGCCTTAGCTGAGGATCTCTATTCACAATTGATAGATTCTGGGAAAGGGACAATCAGTTTTCTTAACTGGTGTGAGTCTGGTGGGTTGATCAGACTCTATGGGATAGGCCCACACTCAAGAATACTTGGGAAACACAGGTTAAACTCAGTAGCCCTTTGAAAAAGACAAATAATAATAGAGTACATGTAGTCTATAGGAATAGTAGTGTAGGGTGAAGGTGGTAGAGATAGACAGTAGAATATGATCAAAATGAATTTTATGCAATTCTCAAATCAGTAACAAATTTTTAAAATATAAAATGGAGAAGGAGGTACCAATAAAAATAAGGTACAGAAGAGCAAGTCCCCAAATCTGGATCTAAATTCTAGAAAACAAAGGTTGACGAGATGGCTGAATGATTAAAGAGTGTTTGCTGTAAAACCAAGAAGTGAAACTTCAGGACTCTGATTATGGGCCAAAAGAGTTGTAGCTCTGGTCTTAAGTGCAGAAATGGCATTGTGAACCACTTAGAAATTCAGATTACTGTCTAGCAAGATGCTTTCTGCTAAAGAACAGGGAGATAAATTGTCTTCTCCTGTAAGAGTACATCCAAATGTACCTGTCGATCACCTTGGCAGGAAAAAAAAAATACCCTTTAGGAAAAGCATCTAGTTCTAGAGATTTCTGATGTCTGCATAAAATGTACATTGCTATAACTGTACCTTTAATTGTTACCCACTTTCGACCCTTGAAAAACCTTTCAGTTTACTGAGTAATAAACACTACCTGTCCTCTACACTGAAGAAAATAAAAGTGCTAGCTGTTCTTCCAGAGGACTAGAGTTTGGTGCCATCACTCATGGAGGCAGTTCACAATGACCTATAACTCCAGCTCCAGGAGATACAACAGCCCTTTGACCTCTGCAGCCATGTACACACACACACACACACACACACACACACACACACAGAGTAAATAATAAAATAAAATTTAAAATAAACTCTACCATACATCTTGACTGGCTCCTATCTGTCCCTGTGCATGCCTAGGGTAGAAAGTATGGAGAATTTCAAGGTTTTGTGCCATGCTTAAAGCTGGAATGCTTAAGGAACTGGGCAATTTCAGGAATTCCATCATAGTAGAGGCTGAACTCCCTGCTAGTACAAAAATCTTCAGTAGAAGATTCCAGAAGTCAGAGTCCATCTGTATTAGTTACTTCACATTTCTGTGATAAAACACCATGACCGGGGCTGGAGAGATGGCTCAGCAGCTAAGAGCACTGACTGTTCTTGCAGAGGACCCAGGTTCGATTCCCAGCACCCACATGGCAGCTACAAACCATCCTTAACTCCAGTTCCAGGGGAATCTGAAGCCCTCTTCTGACCTCCTGCGGCATTGCACAACATGGGTGCACTCACATGCACTCAGGCAATACATTCATATGCAAAAATCAAAATAATAACTTAAAAAAATACCACTATGACCAAGGTAGCATACAGAAGGTTTAATTTGACTTATAGTTCCAGAGGGATAAGAGTCCATTATGACTGAGGAGGCATCTGGAGCAGAAGTCTGAGTGCTGATGTCTTCAAGCAGGGACTGAAAACAGAAACAGATACTGAAAATGGGATGTGACCATACTAGAAGAAGCACAACACTGGGAGCTGGTTTTGAGAGCATATGGCTTCATCCCACTTCCAGTGTGTCTGTTTCTTGTACCTTTGAAGATGTGAGCCCTCGGCTTTCGGCTCTGGGTGCCTCCTGCCATGCCTTTCAACCCACAATGGAATCTTATCCCTCTGGAACCATAAGCCCCATAAACTCTTCCTTCTGTACGTGGCCTTCATCATTTTTTAAAATCACAGCAATAGAAAAGTAACTAATGCACTCTCAGAAGGAAAAATAGGGGATAAACTAAGACCTCACTTCAATAACTGGAATTAAGAGACAAGAATTTGCAAAACATCTGTTATAAATATGTGCAAAGATTTAAGGAATAATGGGAACATCGTGAAGAAGAGAGGACTCTCAGTCACAAATAAGAAAGCTTTAAAAAAAGATGTGAGGTTGAAAGGAGGGCATGTTTGGAGGCATATGGTTGAGTTTGAGGAAAAAACAGAACCCAATAAGATGTCTAGGGACAAATAATGCAAACGTTGAAATGAGAATGTTTGTAGATCAACTTATCAGATTAGAAATAACAGGAAACGGTTTATAGAAAAAGAACTCAATATACTCAAATGCCCCATATTACAAACATTAATGATGAAAGTTATCAGCTGTTGTAAAGGCTGGCTCCTTTCTGTATACAACTCAGTGCCCAGATATACTCCTTCACACCAGCCGAGCAGCTCCCAGAGTACAGATCAGTACACACTGTCATTGCAAACACAGCGAAGACGGATTTTTTTCAAGAACAGAGAGCTGAGAACCTGAGTCTTCGACATTAAAGCTTCAAAGTATTACAAAAAGAATTCATCATAGTTAGAGGAACATGGTCCTTAATGTGAAAGTTTGGGGAAAACTTTAAAAAATACTTCAGCATTGTCAAATTAATTTTTAATTACATACTTAGAGAGGTTTACTTAAATAAATCCCTCATATATCTCACCATTTATTTATTTCATAACTTTGGTGAAGAATTACAGCGTGGTAGGTCCTGTGATATACCCAGTTACAGATACAAAGTTGATGAGACATAATCACAAACTTTTAAAAAGTTAAAATCTAGATAGGATACTTCTGGTGTGTGCATAAATATGAAAAATCAATTACAGGGGGGCATGATGGCACATGTGTAAATCCCAGTACCTGAGAGCTAGGGGCAGAAAGTTTACCAATTCAAGATCAGCCTGACCTACATTATGTGTTCCAGGCAAACCTGAGCTACATAGTGAGACCTGTCTAAAAGTAATTTACAAACACACACATACTTACATATACATACACATATGCATACATGATAAATAATACAAGAACAAAAATAACAGGAAATAGTGGACATTCAGAGAAGAGAATATAGCATCTCAGACAGCTTTTAAAAGTGAAGAGTATGGTCACTGAGTTTTGACAGGTGAACACATTTGTAAATGTCAGTATAATAGATAAGGCTATGTCAATAAATGCTCACAAGTCAGATAAAACAAGGGACTGCAAGTCCAGACACTATGTTAAACAGTCATATTTTTCAAAGGCTTATGGGATTTCAATTTTATATGAGTTATGACCAATCTGCTTTCATATTCAGTTGCAACCAAACCTCACTACATTACCAATATTATGAAAACCAAAGAATTGGGTCTTAACTACCAGCTAACCAAGGAATACTTCAGGGTTAGAAACTTTGTTTTTATTGAATTTTTGGGAATTTTATATGGAATATCTCAAACAATCTTAATCATCTTTATAGTCCTGTTCCCGGCACCCTCCCACAGCTCCCCTGCCCACACTGGAACCCATATACTCTGTCATCCATGTTATGTTCCACTGTGTCAAGTCAGTGATCCCAGATATTCCCCAGTGCAAGTCCATCTACAGAGGTCTAGTCAGCCTATCTAGAGTCCCTTGTTTTAGGAAGATCAGCTCTTCCTCACATAGCAGTAATCAGTTGCCAATGTTTCTTCAGCTAAGATTGGGGTTTGCTGTTCATTTCCCCAGTTCTATCTATGCTGGGATTTTGTCTGCCTGAGTTTGCATGGGACTTTTGTATGCTGACACCATTGCCATAGAATCATATGAGCAGGTTCCCAAGAGCTTGTAGAACTCTGTTTCCATATGGTCATGCACTTCCTCCATGACTCTTATAATCTTTCTGCCCCCTTCTTCCTGAACTCTGGGTAGGTGCAGTTTAATATAGGGGTCCTTTCCAGGGACCAGCAATCTACAACCTCTTAATATCTACGTTTTAGCCATTTGTGACCTTTTGTGTTCCTGGCCCTCTGTTGCATGAGGGATCTTCATTAATGAGAACTGAGGATTAGAAACTTTTAGAAAAGGCAATATAATTATATATAGCATGAAAGTTATTCAAGCTACAACTTATAGACAATTCCATAAGTGAGAAGAAATAACTGATAGTGATATCTTCCTTGTGTAAGGCTTACTGGGAAGGTGTTTGAAACACATCAGTCATAAGTAAGTCTACTTTCTGGAAGACTGTGCTAGATACTATAGAAAAGTGACTTATTAAGGAGTTTGCACCTTAATGGAAACATACACAGAGCTCAGGAATGAATGAATGAGATCTATGAATTTCTCAGTACAGTGTCATAAGTATCCCTGAATTTTCAGAAAGAGGTAACATTCTACTCGTATTCCTGCTTGATTTGCATCCCATGTTCAGAATCACCACTGCAGTACTGTTCTTCTATTATAGCACTTCTGAGTCTATTCTACTACAGCAGTTCCAAGACTATTATATAATAGCTGTATACTAGTGACATTATAAGATATCAAAAGAAAACATAAGTTATCATCACATTTGTCCTCTCAAAACCTGAAAGCACTTGAGTGCAAAAAATTTGGATACTTTCCATATTTATTTCAAATTCGACTATGCATCTTATATCTAATTTATGTAAAATTTATAATAATTCAATCTAATTTTTCTATAGAAAAAAATCTTACCCTTTTTCCTATAGTGGAAATAAGAACAACATATTCTGAAAAAAGTTTCTTATAAAGCTCTTATTCCCTCCTTAGAATATGAAGTAATAAAGTTTAGAATGTCTTCCTAATATGTCTCTTTAATCATTTCTAGCCCACAAAGACCAGTGGGTACAGAACCAGAAATCTAGTAATTCTAGTTCTAAATTCTGTGTTTTACATATGATATAAAATTAAAGTCGGGAATACAGAGGTGAAAAGTTTTAAGCAGGGATAGGCATGGGGCACAGGAAAAAGGCGAGGGCAGGAAAACGATTAACCAAAACTAAGGGTACATGAAAAAAAATCTGGAAACATACTTTTCATAGGTCTATTAAAATACATAATTTAGGAGCTGGAGAGATGGTTCAGCAATTAAGAGTACTTGTTGCTCTTACAGAGGACCCAGGTTCAATTCCCAGCACCCACATGGCAGCTGATAACTCTTTGTAATTCCAGTTCTAGGGGATTCCAACACTCTCATTCCCTTCTGACCTCCATAGCCATTACATGACATGGGTGCACTTACACACATTGAGGCAATACACTCATACACATAAACATAATAAATAAAATATTAAAATACAGAATTTAAGAAGTTTGGAGCCAATCAAGCCTGACAACCTGATGTGGATCTCCAGAACTTGATGATAAAAGGAGATAACTGCCTCCTAAAAGCCATCCTCTAACCTCCACATGCAGGCCATGACATATGCATGGACACATACACACACTTAAGTAAATATATAGATAAATGTGAAAATAAAAGTTTTGAACTGAGCCAACCTCAAAGGGTGGATAATGCTCCTCCAAGAAGCCAAAGTTATTAGAAGAAAATCACAGTGAAGACGTGGAGTAATTCTGTGGATGCTGTTGGAAAGGGAGGGAAGCCTAGCAGTCCCAACATTAAAGATTACTGCCAGTCCTCTTAGTTGCTCACCGGAATGAGATTTTAAGACCCTATTGCTGAAGACCCCTCAACACTTCAGTTAAAAGATACTGAGAAATCAAGTGGGCTCTAAGCTAGACATTTCCTCCCTGCTGGCTAGTGGTCATAGTGGAAGCAGGTCCTATGTAATCTGATGAGAGAGTCATACCCAGCTCAGCACCCTGTGAATTACAATAATGTTCTGCCTTGCAAGATATGCCCACTGGCATAATATAGGCATGATTGTTATGGGGTTACAGGCAGCTTTCTGATTGGATTTGACATCCACTCCACAGGAGGTGAACTTACACCTGGTTCAGTAAACCTGGTCAAGAATCCCTGGCTAAGGAGGTCATGGCCCCTAGTGGGGAACCAACTACAGCTGTTTTTCTAAATAAGTATTATGTCAAAATGTCTTCTAAATATCTATTTTAATGTACATAGATAGTTCTGTTCTCCACCTTCAGCAGAGAAGCCTCTCACCGAGGACCTAGGACAAAAATTTAAAAGGTATCAAGTCAGGAGGGAGGTTGCGGGGAAGGTTTTCAGCAGGAAAGGGCAGGGGATGAGGGAAGGTAATGCTGGGTCAGAACGCCAAAACTCCATACAGAAATATATTAAGTGGTTAGAGAACAAAAAATAAATAAATAAATAAATCTCATGTTCTGCCTTCATTTTTAGAACAACTTCACTTCTCTAAAGATGTTATCAATTACACGCAGGTAACAGGTCTACTCAGTACAGAAGGAATTTGTGGATCATTACTTTATTCGAAATGCTCCTGATAGAATCTTGGCTAAACTTTAGTGAATAAAAACATTTTGAATTCAATCACATAAAAATTCAACTCTTTGAAAGAGTTCTGTATATTCAGCTTGTGCTTCCTTTCAAAATTGCGTCTTCTCTTAGTAATTTTATGAGGAAATTAGTAATACATGAGGAACGAGTTACCTAAGTTCCGTCATTTATAGGAACTCATATGGAATGATTTGCCATTTTGTTTCCAGCAGTAGAGATCACTTATTTACATATTCTTTCTCCTTAGATTTAGGATCTCTCAGAAAAGCTTGTTAATCTAAAAAAATTTAAAACTATATGTTACAGTATTGCTATGTTCCAGAGGAATCTTATAAGAGTTATCATACACATAGTGTAAAATTACATGGACGGATATTAGCAATATATTGGATAACTAATAAAACTTATCGTTTGAATTCTAATTACGTAAGTGATGATACGATTTTTTGAGACAGGGTTTCCCTGAGTCCCAGCTGGCCTGGAACTCCTTATGTAGACCAAGCTGGTCTCCATCTCACAGATATCCACCTGCCTTTGCCTCCTGCTAAAGGCAGGAAATAAAGGGGTGTGCCACCATGCTGGCTGTTATTATGATATTTTATAATGCTGCTTATTAGTGATAGTTTGACTATTGCTGTTGTTGAAACAAATTTATGTCCCTGCATTAATAAGAGAATATTGAAAAAAATATCAATTTATTGCATTGAAATGTGAGTCGAAATGGCAAAAGAGTGCCGGAAGTTTCTAGGAGATGGGATGTGCTCACCAAATTTCTTATTAAATAACAGAAATATAGTGACCTGTCCAGATCCCAGTGTCTACTGAATTACTAGTCATAAATGGGACCTTGAATGTACTGGAGAGTAAACTTTGCTGTCCATTGTTGGAACTGCTAAGTGAGCAGTGCTTCTTTCAAAACTATACATAAAAGAAGCACAGCATCTCCATGGAGAAAAGAGGCTGCAAACTTCCCCCTAAGGAGGAGAGACTTAAAGGTCAAAGAGCCTAAAGAACATTCTGTTCATGTCATGCTAGAAGTGGACTACTCCTTCATCCACATGGTTGTGTTTTGCTGAACTAACTCAAACCTGAGAAAATGCATGGGTGGTGCTGAAGTATGATCTGGAATTTGAGGACAAATAATTCTCATTAAAATTTAATTTTATGTCCTAAAATGATTTTCTCAAACATCTTCCCCTGAAACTACATTCTACATAAAAACAAGGTGTATCTGGGCATGGTAGCGCATACCTTTAATACCAGCTCTTGGGAAGCAGAGGCAGAGGCAGGTGGATCCCTGTGAGATCTAGGCTAACCTGGTCTACATAGTGAGTTCCAGGCCTAGTGGGGCTACAGAGAGACCCAGTCTCAAAACAACAACCAAAAGGCACAATACAGTTGTTTTCTTTAATTATATTCCCTATCCACCATACTCATTATGCAAAATGCTCTTCATTATGCATATGTATATATGATAAATTCGTTTTCTACCTGCAGTCCAACTTTGCTCTTATTTGAGAGAAGACTAAGAGCAATAAAGAATTTTAAAATTAAAATATTCAATGGGAAGCTGGAGCAATGGCTCAGTGGTTAAGAGCACTGGCTCCTCTATCAGAGTACCTGGATTCAATTCCAAGCATCCATACGTCAGCTAGAAACTATCTGTAACTCTAGTTGCAGGGGACCCAACACCATCTTCTGACCTGCAAGGGCATTGCCTGACATGAGTGCACTTAAATACATGTGGATGATATACTCATACACATAAATTAAAATAATAATTTTTAAAAGACACAATTGAAAATTACATGTAAATTAGCATTTCAGTTGTGAAAAGGAAAATGGAATCACCTAAAAATGCTGACTTCCAAAGTATTGTCTACTCAGTCATTGATTTTCCATTTTTCTATTGGGCCATAGCAACTAACTTATAAAGATAACAGCATTTTACAGTTTTTTGAACAGAAGGATTTCTCATGTTCATGAAGAGCACGAAATATGTCTCTCTGAACTACCAGAATTACAATAATCCCCAGAGATGAGAGAGCAATCCAGGCCCTAACCATGCTTTCAAAGGAAGTTTGAGTTCTATTTTTTTTATAGAAAAGGCCCTAAAACTCTGCAGCATGTTTTATGCAAACTTCAGTTTTGAAGCTTTTGAGGTTGATTAGGTTCAGCTGAAGCAATTGAGGTGGCTACACTAATCATCTGCTTGAATGCTGATAGAAGTTGAAGGACCTCAAGTAAAACAATGAATATCATAATTGATGACTCTATGAAGGAAAGCCAAGGGAAAAATTGCTTCATACTTGGCTTCAGTTAACTAACTGTATTGTTTATACTCCAAGAAGTCACCACATGCTGTCCTTCCCTGATGACAAAGAGGATGTTCAACTAAATTCAAATGAGGAATTTAATTAAAATCCAAATTCAGGGTATAAGTTTATGACATAGGCTCTCCCAACCGCAGGCCTCTCTCTCTGGAGTAAGTTGATCACGCCCTCCTTGCCTTGACTCCCCCAGCCTCGTTCACCCTCCCATCTCCCTCGCCAGTCTCTCCTCCTAGGCTGGGTCCTGTACCATTCCTTCTCTTGGCTCCCCAGACACCTGGAGAACCACCACTGCTTCCTGATCCTTTCTATCCAGGCCAACTCAGTTCCTTCTCCGGTCCCCAAGAGCACTGCTACTGGGCCTGGTCTTGCCCTCATCCCCTTCTGCTTCCCTGGGCCTGCATAACCAGCAGGCCTCTCTCTGAACCACAGGCCTCTCTTTCCACGATAGGTCAGTTGCAGCCTCAGCCCCTTGACTCCCCCAGCCTTGTTCACCCTCCCATTTCCCCTACCGGTCTCTGCTCCTAGCCTGGGTCCTGTCCCATTCCTTCTCTTGGTGCCCCAGACACCTGGGGAACTACCACTGCTGTCTGATCCTTTGCATCCAGAGCAACTCAGTTCCTTCGCCAGTCCCCAGGAGTACTGTGGGCCTGGCCCCACCCTCATCTCCCTCTACTTTGGTCCCCAGGAGCACTGCTACTGGGCCTGGTCTTGCCCTCATCCCCTTCTGCTTCCCTGTGCCTGCACGACCAGCAGGCCTCTCTCTGAACCACAGGCCTCTCTTTCTACGATAGGTCAGTTGCAGCCTCAGCACCTTGACTCCCCCAGCCTTGTTCACCCTCCCATTTCCCCTACCGGTCTCTGCTCCTAGCCTGGGTCCTGTCCAATTCCTTCTCTTGGTGCCCCAGACACCTGGGGAACCACCACTGCTGTCTGATCCTTTGCATCCAGAGCAACTCAGTTCCTTCACCAGTCCCCAGGAGTACTGTGGGCCTGGCCCCACCCTCATCTCCCTCTACTTCCTTCAGCCTGCACGACTCCCCTCCAGCCTCTTTCCTGAACTCTGGGACTGACCTTTCCTCTTCCTGATCCTTTGCATCCAGACCAACCCAGTGCCTCAGTACAGTCCCCAGGAGCCCATTGGGGCTGCTTCCTGCCCCCATATTCTTTTGCATCTCTGGGTGGCAAGGACACCAGCTGCCTTAGACCAGCATCTTTCCTGGGCCAGGCTCCCAACCAGTCCAACCCCCAAATTCCTGAGGCCAAAATCAGTCCTGGAGGGATCCAGATCTTAGGAGAAAGCCTGAGAGCATCTGATCCTCATCTGACTTGGGCCTCTATGGGAACTCCTGAAGACAAAAGCAATCTGGCCACTCCAATATAAAATCAAAAGAGAGAACCTGAAGCTTAGAGGAAGCAGCTTTTCAGGCACAAAAAGTAAACCACAAAAACACATAAAGTTCACAAAAAGAAGCAGACCTAAACTTGAAGGCTTGAGTCTCACACAAGAATCAGAAAGTACAAAAGAAATTCACATGTCAAAATCACAGAGAAAAAATAATAACATGAAAAACCAAAATAACATATCCCCACCAAATACCAATAGTCCTCTAGAGGAGTACAATGAGAAACCCCTAGAGAATGCAGGACATGGAAATCAAAAGAACAATTATAAACAAAACAAAAGAATTCAGTGAATTTAAAGATCACACAAACAAAGAAATCAAAGAACTGAAGGAAGATAGGGATAAACTTCTGAATGAATTCAGAAAAGAGAAATATTGAAGAATACTCAGGCTGAAATAAAGAAGGAATTGAAACACTCAGTAAGCTAATTAGAAACAACAGGAGAAAGCCTCACCAATAGGATGAATGGAATGGAAAACAGAGTATCAAGACTGGAAGATAAGTGGACGAACTAGACCACTCAAGCAAAGATTATGAAAAATTTAAGAAATCACAAGAATGGAATATGCAGGAATTGTGTGACACCATAA
>NW_008355390.1:1126724-1129161 GCF_000622305.1 Nannospalax galili
ACACTTAAACGTACAAAAAAAAAAAAAAAAAAGAGACAATACTGAAAGCTGCAAAAGAGAAACAACAAGTCACAAATAAAGGGAAACCCATTAGGATTACAGCTGACTTTTCAGTGCAAACTATGAAAGTCAGAAGAGCCTGGAACAAAGCATTCCCAGTTTTAAATGACCACAGATACCAACCCACATTACTATACCCAGCCAAAATGCCTACCATAGTTGAAGGGGAAAGAAAAATCTTCCATGACATAAATAGACTGAAGGAATTCATGTCCACAAAACCAGCCCTTCAGAGAGTTCTGGAAGCAATACAAAGAGCTGAAGAAAGGAATGACTATACCCAAGAAGTTTAGGAAAGAAATTCAATGAAGGTATAACTGTGGAAAAGTAAAGCTATATCAATAATGTAAACAGAAATAAAAATGACAGGATTCAATACTAATCTTTCATTAATAAATTAAAACATTAATGGACTGAACTCCCCAGTCAAAAGACACAGATTAGGTGAATGGATTAAAAAACAAAACCCATCTTTTCATTATCTGCAAGAAACTCATCTCACTTACAAGAACAGAAATGATCTTAAAGTGAAAGCATGGAAAAAAATATACCAAGCAAATGGTGCTAAGAAAAAAGCAGGCATAGCAATTCTAATATCTGACAAAATAGACTTTAAAACTAATCAGAAGAGATAAAGAGGGCCACGTCATTCTGATCAAAGGAACAATAAATCAAGAAGATATTACAATAATGAACATAATATTCTTCAACAAACTCTGGTGCACCCAACTTCATAAAAACAATACTACAGGACTTTAAGACCCAGATTAATCCCAACTCATTAATTGTAGGGGACTTCAATATCCCACTGTCTACATTAGATAGGTCAACAAGGCAGAGAGTTAACAGAGAGAATCAAATGGACTTAACAAACATCTACTGAGTATTCCCCCCTAGCAACAAAGGACATACTTTCTACTCAGCACTCCATGGAACCTTCTCCAAAATCAACCATATACTTAGGTAAAAAACAAACCTCAAAAAATACAAAAAGATGGAAGTAATTCCATGCATTCTATCAGACCACAATGCAATAAAAGTTACAATCAACAGCAGAAGAAACCCTAGTCACCACATGAACACATGGAGATTAAGCAACATACTCCTAAATGATGGATGGGTCAAAAGAGAAATTAAGAAAGAAATAAAAGTATTCCTGGAACTAAATGAAAAGGCAATACAGTACAACAAAACCTCAGGACATGCTGAAAGTGGTCCTTAGAGGGAAATTTAGAGTTCTACGCGCCTACATCAAAAAACTGGAAAGAACACAAGTACATGACTTAACATTGCAACTCAAGACACTTGAAAAGCAACAGCAAATGAAACCCAAACCCAGCAGACAAGAAGAAATAACAAAAATCAGGGCAAAAGTTAAGGAAATTAAAACACAGAAAAAAATACAAGGAATCAACAAATCCAAGAGCTGGTTCTTTGAAAAGATAAACAAGATTGACAGACCGCTAGCCCAGACAACTAAAAGAAATAAAGAGCACCTCAAAATCAACAAAATTAAAGATGAAAGGGGAAACATCACAACAGACACCAGAAAGATTGAGAACATTATAAGGGAATACTTTAAAAACTTATATGCTGCTAAATTTGAAAACCTAAAAGAAATGGACAGATATCTAAAGGCATCGGAACCACCAAAACTAAACCAAGAAGAGATAAGCAGCTTAAACAGACCCATACCATATAAGGAAATTGAAACGGTAATACAAAGCATCCCAACTAAAAAAAGTCCAGCACCAGAAGGATTTACAGCAGAATTCTATCAGACATTTAAAGAAGATTTACATCCAATACTACTTAATTTATTCAAAAAGATAGAAATGGAGGGAGAACTTCCAAATTCCTTCTATGAAGCCAGCATCATTCTAATACCAAAGCCATGTAAAGATACAACCAAAAAAGAAAACTATAGACCCATATCCTTAATGAACACAGATGCAAAGATTCTCAACAAGATACTTGCAAACAACATACAAACACATATCAAAAAGATCATCCACCATGATCAATTCGGGTTTACCCCAAAGACACAAGGATGGTTCAATATACATAAGTCAATAAACATCATAAATCATATAAATGGGCTTAAAGACAAGAACCACATGGTCATCTCAATAGATGCAGAGGAGGCCTTTGACAAAATTCAACATCCATGTATGTTCAAGTCCTAGAGATAATTGGATGGGAGGGAACATAATTAAAGCCATATATAACAAACCCACAGCCAATATCACTCTAAATGGAGAAAACTGGAATCATTCCCATTGAAATCAGGAACAAGACAAGGCTGTCCACTATCTCCACTTCTCCTTAACATAGTGCTGAAAACTCTTGCAAGAGCAATAAGACAAGAGAAGGAAAT
>NW_008355390.1:1129476-1130408 GCF_000622305.1 Nannospalax galili
AAACGGAAGGACCGCCCATGCTCATGGATTGGAAGAATTAATATTGGGAAAATGACCATCCTACCAAAAATCATTTATAGATTCAATGCAATGCCAATCAAAATCCCCATGACATTTTTCACAGAATTGGAAAAAATCATCCTAAGATTCATATGGAAGGACAAAACACCTGGGATAGCCAAAACAACCCTGAGCACCAACAGCAATGTGGGGGGGATTACTATACCAGATTTTAAGCTGTATTACAGTTATAGTCATTAAAAAAAAAAAAAACATGGTACTGGCACAAAAATAGACCCATGGAACAATGGAACAAAATTGAACACTCAAATGTGAGTAAATGCAATTTCAGACACCTCATATTTGACAAAGGGGCCAAGAATGTTCACTGAAGGAAAGACAGCATGTTCGGCAAATGGTTCTGGCAAAACTGGATCTCCACCTGTAGAAGAATGAAACTAAACCACTATCTTTCACCCTGCACAAAGGTCAATTACAAATGGAACAAAGACCTCAATGTAAAGCCTGAAAGTCTGAAACTGTTAGAAGAAAACATTGGGAAAAACCTACTAGATATAGGTGTAGGAAAGATTTTTCTAAACTGGACATCAATTACTCAGGACACAATGTCAAGAATCAACAAATGGGGCCTCATTAAATTAAAGAGCTTCTGTACATCAAAGGAGTCAACCAGTGAAGGGAAGAGAAAACCCACAGAATGGGAGAAAACCTTCTCCAGCGACACATCTGACAGAGGTTTAACATCCAGAATATATAAGGAACTCAAAAAACAAAGAATTAAAACAAGAAGTAACCCAATTAACAGATGGGCTAAGGAGGTGAACAGAGATTTCTCAAAAGAAGAAACAAAGATGGCTAAGAAGCATCTTAAAAGGTGTCCAACATCCTTAGTAATTAGAGAAATGCAGATT
>NW_008355390.1:1131328-1131486 GCF_000622305.1 Nannospalax galili
TATAAATTTGGTCAGAGGGACATGAAGGACAGTTTTTGCTCCTTTCCCTCCTAGTCCACTAAGTTCCAGAGAACTATAAGCATCTCTCAAAATGCCCTGTAATTGTTGTAGGTCACCTGTCCTCTTGATCAAGGAGGCTGAGGAGACCCCACCAGATG
>NW_008355390.1:1132413-1132955 GCF_000622305.1 Nannospalax galili
CACAGCAGACAGTAGCAGGGATATCAGAGTATAAGGGCTCTAGTTGGGGGAGGGAGGCTATGGGAGGGTGCCATCTGGGAAGTGGGTGTACAGTTGAATAAGATGGTTTGTCTTATAGGGCTTATACTGAATTCAATATTGTATAACTGTATTAATTCAACTGCGAACCTAGAATCTTGCAGACACTTGTGAAAGAGATGTACTCTTGTTCTGGAGTGTGTTCCTGAATATGTAATGCTTCTTCTAATCATGTAGTTATTAAAAATTTAAAAATTAACTATTAAAAATTAATAATTCTTCAAAGCATAAAAATTTGCTCCTTAGTAAGTAGATATGAAAAAAAATTACCATTGAAATCTACTTGATGACTTTATATCCATGCTTAGATGCCAAGGAGCTCAGAAAGTAACTGACTGTGACTAGTAATAATCAGATATATAGAGATTAGAAATGCATGTGCAAACATCTTAATGTCAATTGCATTAAAAATGAATTTTTCAGTATGAAACTGTGTATTTTAATAATGAAATGGAGATCTTTTT
>NW_008355390.1:1133134-1146850 GCF_000622305.1 Nannospalax galili
AAGATTAAAGGAATAGGTAAATAAGAAAACAACTCCCAGTTTTCTGAAACACTTTTTCATGTATATATGAAAATATTCCCTATCAGTTTATGCATATCAATGGATTGCATCCAATCTAGAAAAATTTATGACATGGAATCAGCTAAATGCCTTTAGTTTCTATATCTAAAAACAACATACAATAACTAATTATAAATATAGTAGCTTAAAATACACAAAAATTCAATAAAAATTTTGGTTCTGACAAAAATTGCATTGTTCTCATGGATATCCATATGTTTATATGTGTATTTATATATGTATATACATATATGAGTGTGTGTTTGTGTGTGCATATATATGGGAAGAAAAGAGAAATATTTACAATATTTTCCATTTGAGGAAAAATGTTTATCTGAATAGAAGAAATCCAAATGATGCTAGCATTTACAGGGTTCATTGGAAAATAACAGAAATTACAGAGCTAGAAAATGGCCTATAATAATCAAACCTCCCTTGAAATTTCAATACTGATTGAGTGCATTTCATGTATTCAGTGAATGGCAGAAAGTTATTCTGAATAGGTACAAATTCACATGTGAATAGAAATATAAGCACCAAGGTGAATAAAAAATATCCCTATAACACCACTTGTGACTCACTACTGTAACACACCTGCAATAAATCTGCAATCAAAGAATAAATATGTATTTTGATTTACAGTCTCTGAAGTTTCAGTTCAAGCCTGGTTGGCTCTTGTTTTCTGGCTCATGGTAAAGCAGCGTGGATCATGATGGTAGCACAGGACAGAAGAAGCTGCTAATGGCAATTAGTAAGTAAAGAAACAGAGAAGAGGGGGAAGAGACATAGCATCTCCATCAAGTACACCCCCCAGTGAACTAATTTCTGCCTGTAGCCCCCGTATCTTAACATTGCACCACCTCCAATAGTGTCATGGACTGGGTACCAAGCCTTTAATACATGGGCCTTTTGAGGAGATTCAGATTCATTGTTAGCACACAGTAATCCAGCTAATTAATTAAGGGCCGTCAAAAACAGAATTCTAATTATTTTCCCCATGCTTCAAAACCATTTAAATATTATGCTACAATACCCCTTTCCTACTGATGTCTGTCAAATTATAGTACATCACTGAAATTTGTGGGCTACTAGGTAAAATATTTAATACTAAATTTATTTTGGCGTATACCAAGGCCATCAAGGAATTATTGAATCAAGGAATAATGAAACAGCCATTTTCCACTATATCTACTTTCTCCTAACTCTCTGGCCATATCTACTCTCTTCTATTTGTGTCATACTCAGAAACTTTCATCAGGAATGAATTCTCTTGGAATCATGTTTCCTTGCCTTTGATACCTGAAATAAAATGCTTCTCTGTGTTTACTTTGCATAAACTCTTTCTTCTTGTCTTAAATGAATACTGGCTTTCCTTCAAGCACTTCATTATCTCTACAAAATATTCTATATAATTACAAAGGCTTCTATAATCTACATAATTTAAGGTTCTAGGCAAGAACCCTAGCTATACTTACAGATGGAAAATAATCTTACCGTTCTTCAAACCACATGCATACATTCCTTACCACCTGCAATTCACAGTGGGAGGGTATGATGATGATAATATTGTTGTGGATGATGAAGATAGATGGCCAAGAAAAAAGGAGATACCTCTTCTCTATAAAGCCTTTAAGTGTCTTCATGTACCTTTCCTCCCCAAACAGTACACAGCAGTTCCCAATCTCAAATTGCATTGTTCTTTGTTCAAAGTGATGTGAAGCCTATGGGTTGAAAGCAAAAAAAAAAAAAAAATAGCCTGAATTAAATATCTGTCTCTCACATAATGTATCACCCATTCTCTAGGAATGCTCAATCACACACACACCTAGAAACAAAGATTAAACCCGCTGTCCTTATGTATCTTTCCACAGCCTCTCTCATCCATACTGAAAGGTGCTCCTCCTTCATCAGATGTCTGAGGAGATAGAGGAGGCTTGATTTCTCTGTCTGCTGCTTAAGCAGATGAGGATTTACACCTCAGATGCAGTTTCAAAAAACTAAAATAGCTAAAGAGAAGCCTCTTTTGCAGTGTAGGGATTAATTTCCTCCATTTAATCTATATTTATTAAAACTTTGTGGTGAAATAATCTCCATCAGCGACCCACTTACACTCTCCTTCCTTACATGCACACACTGTTCTCCACATGAAAAGACAAAGCTGATTTCCTGACACCTTAAATCTACCTTTGGCACTAGGTCAGTCAACAAAAAGCAGCACAAATGGCATTCTGAGACTTCTAAGTTAAGGTCTTAAAAGAAGTGGAAACGGTGGGGAGGGGGATTGGAGTGATGGATTAGTGGTTAAGAGCACTGGCTGGTCTTTCCGAGGACCTGGATTTCATTCCCAGCACCCATGTGGGAGCTAACAACCATCTATAACTCCCATTCCAGGGGATCCAATGTCCTCTTCTGACCTCATGGGCTTTATAAGCACAAGTGCACTTACATACATAGAGTCAAAAACTAGTGCACATAAAATAAAAATAAGATTTTTTAAAAGTGAAATGGCAACTCTAATGCCTAGCTTGCTACTTAAGAATGGGGTCACTGTTCTTTAATTTTCTTAAATATTTTCTGTTTATTCTTTGACAATTGCCTACATGTGTATAATGTATTCCAATCATGTTCTCCTCCATTACTCCCTCTTACCCTCCTCCCAATCGTGATGAATCTCTTTTTCCTATCAAGTCTTCTTCCTACTAGGATTTTTTTTAATGTGTGTGATGCATTGAGTTTATTAGAGTTGCTTACATAAGCATAGACAATGGTTATTTCCTGAAGCATGGACAACTTACCAGTTGTTACATCACTGGCTTGCCCTTCCACCCACCAACATTCACTGTCAATTGATCCTGAGAGAGGAATGAGGACTCATGAGCCTCTCTCACATACATGATGGAAAGTTGAGGAGCCCAGTCTTGTGTAATGATAACAGCTGTGAAGCCATGAATGCAGCAGCCATGTCATGTCCAGAAGCAGCATTGCCAGCGCTCCTCTCCATCCTCTAGTGCCTAGTCTTCCCTTCCCCCTTTTGACTCATCCCCGTTGCCTACCAAGGAAGAACACTCTTAACATTAACCTCTAGCGAGCTTTCAGTCAACAGCTAAGAACTGCATCCACATGAGGAAGCTACCTAGGATATTACAGAGCATCCAAAACTCCAGATGCTACATATCCACCATGTGATAAGGAAAGACAACTCTACCCAACCATCCCAAGTTGTAAGAGCTAATAAAACTGATAGCTGTTGGGGGACTGGAGAGATGGCTCAAGAGCTGTGAGCACTGGCTGCTCTTGCAGAGAACCTGGGTTCCATTTCCAATACCCACATAGTGGCTAACAATCATCCATAACTCCAGGTTCAAGGGATCCGACACACTCTTCTGACCTCTGTAGTCATTGTATGACATGGGTGCACTTACATACATGCAAGCAATACACTTATACACATAAAATGAAAATAATAAAAATTTAAAAACCTGATAGCTATTTAAGTCAAAATGTTTTAAAATGACAATATGATTTTGACTTAATAATGTTAGCTTATTAAATATATTAAAATGTTTGCATTAATTTACTATGAATGTATTTATGCACATTCATACAAATTTCACTCAATAATTTTAAACTAGAAAATAAATTATTACATCAAAATGAAATTTCATATTCATTGAAGATTACTGAGTTATTTATATTCTTGATCTCTATAATGGATATATTTAGGTTAAAGTGTTGTTACTGCTTATTTCTAGATTCCCCATTCACACTCACTAGAGTATTCCATTCTTCCTCCTGTGGGATAAAATTAAAAGCACACACACGGGCAGGAATGCCATGGTAATGAACCTGCATAAGTATGAAAAAATTACAAGTAAAAATTACCAGATACACTATATTCTAATGTCTACCAATTACTGTTCTTTGAGTAATAGTAGATTACATCATTAAGATGAACAAAAGACTTTCATTATCCGTTGCAGGTTGAGGGATATGAACTTTCTGTTACTGTAATGATAATGGTAATAATGACTCAAAATTTTAAAAATCATAGCTCTTGATGGGGTTAGCCAATAGCAGTAATTGCATTAAAGACTTGAAGAACTAACTGCACAGAACATGAGGTCCTTAGCGGTTACTACAGAGCTACTCCAGTATCTGTGAGTTAGAGGACCGGTTAAAGCACTGTAACAACACACACACACACAGGATAGGAAAAAAATGTGGACAATTACTGAACAGATTTCCGTAACTTGATGAAGATTATAGACCCAGAGATCTAATTAAGTTCATGCATTCCAACCACAAGAAACACAAAGAAAAATATTTCAAATTATATCATAATCAAACTTTTTCTGTGTGCAGGCTATGGGAGTTGGGGGTGTGGATGGTGGAGGGGGGTCTAAATATGATTAAGATATATTGTATGAAATGCACAAAAAATCAGTAAAAAAAATACATTAAACTTCTAAGCACAAGTAACAAAAAAAAATTGTTTTAAAACAGACAGAAGGATAATAAGTTTTATGACATACAGAGTAGCAAAGTTAATTTATGTCAGAATAAATTTAACTCAGAAGATAGTAGACAAACATCTTTAAGTCCCAAAAGATAAAATATTCAGCCTGGGAATTCATGCCCAATGTGAATATCTTTTTTTTTCTTCTTTATTGAATTGTTTGTGTATTTCATACAGAACAGCTCAAACAATCTTAGTCACCTTTATACCCCCATCCCCACTGGCACCCTCCCAAAGTCTCCCTCACCACACACACACACACACACACACACACACACATACACACACACACTGGAGCCCATATACTCGGTCAACACTGTTAAGGCCCACTGGGTCGTCAGTGTCCCCAGCTGTTCCCCAGTGCAAGTCCGTCCACTATGTCTAGTCAGCCTATCTAGAGTCCCTTGTTTTAGGAAGATCAGCTCTTCTTCATCTAGCAGCAATCAGTTGCCAACATTCCTTCGGATAAGATTGAGGTCTGCTGTTCGTTTTCCCAGTTCTTTGCTGGATTATTGTCTGCCTGAGTTTTCATGGGACTTCTGAATGCTGACACCACTGCCATATAATTATATGAGCAGGCTCCCAGGAACCTGTAGGACTCTGTTTCCATATAGTCATGTACCTCCTCCTTGGCTCCTGCAATCTTTCCACCCCCTCTTCGACAATGGGCCCTGAGCCTTGGGTGGGTGAAGTTTAATAAAGCAATCCTGTCCAAGGACCAGCATTCAGCAGACTCTTGTTCTCTACACTTTGGCTATTTGTGACCTTTTGTGTTCCTGGCCCTCCACTGCATGAGGGAGCTTCATTATTGAGAACTAACACATTTGTTAGTGTCCTCTTCATTATCCTTGTTCTATGTTCCATGAGCCTCAGGTATAAAGGTTGCATTGTAGATGTGTCACTTAGGCCTGGAAATTCATAAACAATGTCTGTGTGTGACCAGTTGTGATACTTGGTAATAGTCTCTGACTGGTGCAAAATGAGCTTTTTTGATGAGCAGTGACTGGGATATTTGTCTGTAAATATAAGGATACATATTTTAAACATAATAAGAAATCATATTAGTCTAGAGATGTGACAATCTTGGGGTTTTCTCTAAGATCTATGACCACTCTGGCCATGTGTAATAGGTTATGTTACAGTACCACACTTGAGTTTCCTCCCTTTGAGTGGGCTTTTAGTCAAATTATGTAGCTGTTGATTGCCCCCAAGATAAAAGGGCCACTACTGGACCAATGATGTATGCTATGCTGGGCAAACATCTTTAAAACTAGAGGAAAAATAAAGACATTTCATAGGAACAATCCCAGCACGTGGGAGTCAGAAGCAGGTGGACCTCTATCTGATCTACGTAGCAATTTTCAGGCCAGGTAGGGCTACAGGGAGACCCTGTCTTAAAAAACAAAAAAAAACCACCACTACCACCACCACCACCAAGAACAACAACAGCTTTAAGTAGTCCTTAAAACAAAAGAAAGGGAATACCAGACCACCACTACCACCACCACCACCACCAACAACAACAGCTTTAAGTAGTCCTTAAAACAAAAGAAAGGGAATACCAGACGAAAATGCATCTACCCAAAGGAATAAGCACAGTACTACAATGGGAGCTATGGAAATAAATACAGACTGTTTTCAATTATCATTATTTTTTATCTTTACAAAATTCCTGATTGTATAAAGACTTGTCTGTTCCTTGATAATTTAACCAACAAAGCTAGTCTATATTCTGAGTCAAAGTGAAAATGAATAATAGTAAATATCTCACATTGAAGGCTTGTATAGATAGCTTGGATCATCAAATAGGAACACAATGAGATAGAAGGGCAAAAACAATATTCCAGATCAGAACAGCTTAAACAGAGATACTTCACGTGACAAGAAGTCTGGGAGTTGGATACGAGTGCAGTTAAACTGAATAAATTAGAAATGAGTTCCAAGTCAGAAGCTCTTTCCTTGTTTTTTTTTTAATTTTTAATTGAGCTTTTGTAATTTCATACAACAGTTCTTAATCAAATTTGAACCCTCTCCTCCATCCGTGCCCCCTGTCTCCCCACCCAACCTCATGTATTCTCTCATACATGTTAAAGTCCTATCCAGTCAAGCATTTGTACCCCAATGTACTTCAGCGTAAATTCATCCACTGGAGTCTTGTCAGCCCATCTAGAGATATGTGTAAGGCATATTCTCCCTTATCCATTAGCAATAAGTCTCCAATAGTTCCCAGTCTAGGGCAGGTCTGTCACCTATTTCCCTCCTCCCCTCTGGGCCCTTGTTTAATTGAGCTGGCATGGATGCTGTGCTCAATTCCACCTTTGCCACAAGTTCACATAGGCAAACTTCCAGTGATGTGAAAGCCTCTGCTTCCCTGTTATCACAAACCAGCACCAGTTCTTACAATCTTTCTGAACCCAATTCCACAATGATCCATGAGCAGTGGATGGGTGAGGTTCAATATAGAAATCCTATCCAAGGATACACATTCTGCAATCTTATTCTTTAAAACTTGGCCAGTTGTGGCCTTTTGTGTGCACTGCACTCTGTTGTATAAGGAAGCTTCACTGGTGAGAGTTGAGGGATGCATTAGTTTTCTTTCTACCCCTTGTCCCCTCTGTTCCATGAGCCTTAGGTGTAGAGAGGTTCAACTGTAGATCTGTCACCTAGTACTGGGCATCTCTCAAACATATGTTCCCTGTGTCTGACCAGTTATACAATTCTGCAGTAGCCTTCATCTGTTTCAAAAAGAAGCTTATTTGATGAGTGGTGTGTGGTATACTTGTCTGTAAATATAAGGATTCATATTTAGCATATGGTAAGAAATTTCATTTGTCTAGAGTTATGAAAGAGATAGAGTTTTCACTAGGATCTATGTCTTCTCCTGCCATGTGTATTTGACTGAGTTTACAGTGCCACCCCTAAGTTCATTCTCATTAAGAGGGCTTGAAGTCCAATTAAATAGATGTTGATTGGCCCCCAGATAACAGTTGGGCTACTGCACCAATAGAGGTAGTTTACCAAGCCTGTCGTTATGGTTATTAGGCTTTAAGGCTTGGTTGTACCACTGATTATTTTACTCCCTTGGAAATTTGCATATTATCATCTGCCATTATGATAGCTAAACTTTAGGTAGTAGGCTTCCAGGTCAGTTCCTGCTCCATTGCTCCAAATCCTGTATCTAAAGTACGTCCTGTCTTCAGCAGTAGGGTCTTATCTACTAGTTCTGGGAGATAATCAAGAGGTTTAACAATGGCCTGTGTTATTTTGGAAGTCTCCTGGAACACTCTCACCCACCACTCAAAGGTAGGTCTCTTCGGTCTGGCACTGGGTTCCTTGCCAAGCAGTTCCAAGGTATACATATACACTAATGTTTAAACACTGTATGTGCATTTCCCATGGAGTTTCAGGGCATCACATTTGCTCTGGGTTTCCCAGCCCCCCAAGATTCATTCACATTACTCTTTTTCTTCCCATCCAGTCTCCCTCTTGCCTCCCCAGTCCCAATGCCCCCATTATCTCCACACTCTCCCCAATAACACCCATGTCCCACCATCTCTCCTCCTGACTTCCCTCCCCCTCCCACACCGTGGTCCCTTACACAACCCTCCCTCTTCTCTTCCCTGCCAAACACTCCCACTTTCCCCACCTTACCCTTAGTAACATCTGTTCCCTACTATACCCCTCTTTCGAGTTCTGTCTTTTTCTTTACCTCCATGTATCCTTTCCATTTTCCTGGCTCCTGGTGTTACATCAGAATAAATATATATTCATATATAAAGGATTGGTGCTACAATCCACAAATGAGGGAGTACATGCATCTCTTGCTTTTCTATGCTTGTGTTACTTAGTATACCAATCTCTAGTTCCATCCATCCATTTACCTGCAAATTTCATAATTTCATCTTTCCATACTGCTGAGTAGAACTTGATTGTGTAAATGTACCATTTTCATTACCCATTCATCAGTTGAGGGACATCTAGGTTGTTTCAACTTCTTAGCTATCATGAAGAGAGCAGCAACAAACATGGATGTATAGGTATCTCTACAGTAGGATGAGTCCTTTGGGTATATGCCAAAGAGTAGTATAATTGGATATATGGTAGATTCATTTTTAGTGTCTTGGGAGTTCTCCACACTGCTTTCCATAGTGTTGCATCAGTTTGCATTCCCATCAGCGGTGAATGAGCATTCCTCTTTCTCCACATCCTCTCCAGTATTTTCAATCTTGAAAGGGTGTTGAGCTAGTCTGGGTTAGGAAGCTAGTCCAAGGATCTGAGGTGGAGAAATTGAAGCCTGCCTGGGTTCAAGGTTGGCAGAAGACAGGATGCAGTTCTTTTTTTTTTTTTTTTTTTTTTTTTTTTTTTTTTTTTTTTTGGTTTTTTGAGACGGGGTTTTTTTTTAGCCCCTGCTGGCCTTAGGCTCACACTGCCAAAATGGCTGTTTCAATTTCAACAGAATTGGTCACATTTGGACAATAAAAAGGGAAAGGAGGGAAGCAATAGATATACTTGCCTACTTCACCAAAATATTTCCCTTTTCTTATTGTTCCTTTGCTAGCTATATGCTCTCTCTTAGATATAATAGAAACATGGCAGTTTTATAGATATGTACACCATAATCAAATTACTGCATCCCTTTCTATTCTTGTCATTTATTGGGTCCTCCCCCCATACTTGCTCACCTTACATCTTAAAAAATGAACCAATGATCAACATCTCACCATGTCCACCTCCAACTCACAGCTCCTGGTAACTGTGCTACTTCTATGAATCTAATTATTTTCTCTTCAATATGTCACTGAGATTTTATGGGTTTTGTTTTTCTACATTTGTCTTATTTCACTGATCCCTTTTCTCTCCAGGGCCATGATTGTAGCAACAGCAAATGATAGAATCCCCATCATTTTTGTGAATGAATAACATTACTTTAATTGTATATTCCACATTTTCTTTACCCATTAAGCTCTTACAGACACTCAGAAAATGGAAATGCAAACATATTTTAAAGACACTGATTTCATTTCCTTTGGCTATAATTCAGATCTGGGCTTGATGGATTGTACAGTAGTTCTACTCTGGATTTTTCGAAGAGCCTCCATACTGTTTTCCATTATAGCTATACCAATTTAAGTTGCAAACAATAATGTACCAAGTTTCTTTTTCATTCACATCCTTACCATTTTTTATCTTCTGTATTTAGAGAATAGCCATTCGTATAAATGTGAAGTAATGCGGTAGGGTTTTAATTTTCTAATGATTAGCCATTTAGGGAACCTCTCCATGCAAATCTTGGCTATATGTCATCTTTGGAAGTCTACCCAGGTCATGAGCTTAATTTTTAACTATTCAAAAGAGGTTCTGATTGATAATAAGAACATAAAAATTATACATATTAATGGTGATATTTCCAAACAAGTATATATCATGCAGTGTTTAAATCAGGTTAAAATTTGCCTATCTCTTCAAAAAGTTAACAGTTCTTTATAGCAAAAACATACAAAATCCTTTCTTCTGACACTTTTAAGTATATACTATATTATCTTTACTCATTTTAAAAATCAGGTTGTTTACTATTGAGTTATTTGAGTTTCTTAGTAAAGTCTTAATCTGTTTCATCATTTATGAATATTTTCTCCCACTCTGTAAGTTGCCCTTTAATTTTCCTGTTCAAGAGAATTTTAGTTTGACATATTTATACTGATTTATTTGCTTTATTGCCTCTGCTTTTAGTGTCACATCTAAAATATCATGACCAAATCCAAGGCTAAGGAGTTTGCACATGATGTCATTGGCCTCCTCTTAATAAGATACAACTAGTGGTTCCTCAGAAATTAGGGTAGATGGTACTCAGCCATCATTCCACAGACTATCAGACAAAGGATATAAATGAAGCTCAGTTTTATCACTAAGGATATAATCTGTGGTCCATTATGGATTAGGGAGCTCTAGCTTTAGCCTACCTAGTTCTCAGTGTCCATGCTTCGATTTGCCTATACAGAGGCTACTCAATAAAGCAGCATCATTGACTGGATCCTGGGGAAGGGTTAGGAACAGTAATGAGGTGATTGGTCCTCCATGTATTTTTAAAATTAAACCATTGCCTTTTTCTTGTTGTTTTTGCTCTACTTTGACTACTTACTACAGTAATCATAATCATGGCCAGATTTGTTTGTCTTAGACAAAACATCAATAACATGTAGTTGAAGCTACAAGATAACCAGAAAGATTTTCTAAAAACAAAAACTAAGGCATTTGTTTTCCCTATCCGTGGTACAAAATATGTTTTCATGCAGATGATTATGTAACTTGTAGAGTCCATAAGTGAACGGGTAAAGAGAAGTTGTGACACTGCTGAAATGTCACTCACATGATTTGTCTGTGTTACAGTAAAGGAAATATTTGGGCTAATGAGCCAGCTGGAGAAGAATCAGACTTGAAATATAATAACCCCAGAAGAGGAGGCCCAGGACAGGAAGCTGGATGCAGGCCGGTGTTGGCTAATGCCATGCTCAATCATCTGCTACATTAAGTTTTGGCCAGGGGAGCTAGGTGGAAAAAATGTAAAGCAGAAACTTACTCATTATAGAGGTGCAAGTTAACAATAAGCAAAGTAAACTAATAATTGCCACCTTCTCCACCAAGATCCCTGCCCCAAAATATACACATCTAAGAGTAAATCTTTGGCCACAAGACAAACAAGCAAGGAGTCCAGGAAATGTTCCCAAGAAAGAGCTCTACAAACAGAACGCAGACATCTTCACTTGGGTTCCTTCGGTTTATGGATGATGTTTTCCCCAAAGTGACAATTAAGATTCTCCCTCCAGATCCTCCTTCCCAGGATTCCTTAGGAGTCATCAAGAACTCTCTTACCCACGCCTTCAGACTCAAACAAAATATTTAAAAGCCTTTACAACTAAAAAGAGGGAAGGAAAGTCCTTTATTAATATCTCTGTGAATATCTGCTTATATTTAAATTTTGTCTCTCACACTTAAATTCATTGCAACAATTCTTCAAATAAATCGACTATCCTGAAAGAGTGTTTCAGAAAATACAGCAAGAGCTAAGTAGAAAGTGTGGTCCTCTTCCACATCTGAAACAGAGCAAGATCTTAAAATGCTAATCCGTTTAATAAATTAGTTTGTCACTGGAGTTTTACATTAGGTTTTTGTTTTCATATACTACCATAAGAGAACTGTCAAGTTTTATAGGAAAAAAATCACACAACTAGCTTCCTGTCCCCAAATCTACATTATCATATTTCTACATCTTCTGTATTCTTTCTCTTTTAGTCTTATAATTAACTTGGACATCTACTGTGCTGATCATCCAGACTCACTTCTGTAGTCTTTCACCACCTGAAAAACAAAGCCAGGTCGTACTCATCTCACAGCATGGGAGAACTGTGCATAGTGACAGGTCAATTTTGCCAATAATGACCATCTGTCCTCTGGCTCTCAGTGTTCCCTGCTTTCTAATTTACTTATTGCTGACCTGGATGTAAAGTGACTCTTTCTTCTGTATTAAAAATTAGACTGAAACACTGTTCACATATTAAGTCCTCCAATTTAGCATCTTTTACCATCAGCAACCATAATGGAGTCACTTCTATGTCAGCTCCTCTGTAAAGAATAAGAGTTTGATGATCCCTGAGCTTCCTAATCTATACTCCTGTAGAAAGATTATCTGTATTGACACTGTGGTAAGAATAATTCAAAAGATATCCTCAAAGAAGTCCAATCACAGGTCACTGTAATGGTAATTTGGTACTATTCGCAAATATAATTAAAGTTATAACAAAGATGCACAAGAAACAAGGTTTTTTCCTCGTGCTCACAGTCAATAGTTTTAATTCTAAACATGTGTGGGTTTTATACAATTGTGGGCTTGAGGATAGCCTTGATCTAATCACACAGCCAGCACATCATGGTGGAAGCCAGTTGGAAGTCATAGGCTGTTTTCCTGTCCTTGACTGGCCTGCTATAAATTGGAGTCCCCATAATCCCCTCCTTGGATCCAAGTAATTTGCTAGAGTAGTTCACAGAACTCATAGAAGTGCTGTGATTAACTAGTTGCTCTGCAAAGATATTACAAGACTATATATGAAGAAATGAATGGAAGGTGTATGTAAGGCATGGTTTATGGAAAGGCTCGTGGAGGTCCCATTCCGTCTGTAGGCATACCACCCTTCAGGAATCTATATATGTTCAGTTATCCAGAAGTCTTTAAAACTCAGTCCTTTGGGGTTTTAAGGAAGCTTCATTACACAGATATTTGGTTAAATCATTGGCTAAAGGTTTATGAAAAAATCTTCAGACCTGCTTCCCTTGGAAAAGCTGGGTGTGGGAATAGGACTGAAAGGCCCCACCCTGTAACTATTGCTTTGTCTTTCTGTGGCCATTCTCCATACTGCGCCTATCCAGTAACCAGTTACCAATCATCTCATTATCATACTGAAGGTATTCATATCATTCTGGATGTTTCAAGAATTAGAAGTTTTATCAGGAATTGAAACCAAAACTGCACTTTATAATATCATAGTTAATAATAAGTTCACCTTGCCCTGGATTATCTGGATGCGCTCAGTGAAATCCCATGATCATAAAGAAACAACCAAGAAAGGCAGGAGAATTGATTGGAGACAGGGAAAGATGGAACCAAAGAAAAAGAGGTCAGAAGAGTTGAAGTAGGGAAAGGATTTGACTTCTTATTGCAGGCTATTAAATACAGGAAGAGCCTAATAAGGGCATTCAGAGCCAAGGGAAAAACCTAGCTAATGGCTAGGGAATGGGGACTTTGGTCCTACAACCATCAAAAACTGTATTTTGTCAATAGTTTAAGGGCTCTTAGAAGCTTTTCTTCCTCAGAAGCTCCAGATAAGACCCCAGACCACTGAGACCTCAATTCCAGCCTTGTTAAATTCAGAGCAAAGAAGTCAGTGAAAAATTGCTGGATTTGTCATCCACAGAAATAAATGTGGGAGTGTAAGTTTGTGCTTCATGAGATACTAACTTTGTGACAATTTGTTATGCAATAGGAGACATTTTCAGAGACAAATTGCTTATGCATATTTCTGTGAAGGATTTTTTTCTTAGCTAAAAGGTACCTCTGTTTAAGGTTAACATTCTATTACTAGGATATA
>NW_008355390.1:1146871-1157194 GCF_000622305.1 Nannospalax galili
TATATATCCTGCTACTACTTTATTGTGAGATGTTCTTTTGTCTTCAAACATGTCTTTATATATCAGACACTTGTTGAGTATCTCTTATATGCAGTGTCCAATCATCTGGATTTGACCTATAGTTTTCCACCTGTCCCATTAGGTCTAACCACACAGGAAACCAGACTCTTGTTTAATTTCTTTCACAATGTAGAAACGTGAAACTTACCATTCCACATCTCAAGTGTGACTTTCCCTCTAGGACACATCTCACTCTCATATCCAAATGGCTCTCCTACCCACCTTCTTCAAATCTTTGCCATAGTGTGTTCTTTAAAAAGCACCTACAGATGGCATGGAAGTGGAACAGGAAATAATGGGGGTTAAGTGGGGAGGGAGATGGGAGAGTAGGTAGAAGAGGAAGAAAAGGGAAGGACAGTTAAGACAAAGAATATTTGGAAAGGTCACATGGAAGCCTATTGTTTTTGTATTTTATTATTCTTAATTTATGTGTATGAGTGTATTGCCTGCATGTATGTAAGTGCACCTGTGCTGTGCAAAGCCCACAGATGCCAGAAGTGGGTGTCAGATCCCCTGGAACTGGAGCTACAGACAAGAAGTTCTCACCAACCTTCTGGCCCTTACAACCCTATATTCCACTTGCCTTGATGTTCACTGAGCGTTGGGGGCATGGGATGATACAGATGTTCAATTTGGAGCTGAGTACTTCACAGTCACCTGTTCTCTGCAGTTTGACTATTTGTGAGTTTCTATGATAACTTCTGTCCACTGCAATAAGAAACTTCCCTGGTGATGGGTGAGAGGTACACTATTTTATAGGTATAAGGAGAAAAGTATTACGAAGGCTGTTGGTTGCTATGCTATTCACCAAACTAATAGTAGTAGGTGCTTCCCTAGTGCATATCGTTGCCCCACCATGGGTTCTTGACCACATTTGCAGTACCAGATATGAATTCTCTCCTGTCCTTAAATCCATTCAGAAATCTGTAGGTTATCTTCATAACAATCATGACACTATTGTACCAATGGACATATCTTGGCCAAGAAAGTAGATATAGCACATAGCATCCACACTGGGTAAGCTGTTGGCAAATTTTCTCTACCAGCAGCCTACACAGAACCTTCAGGCACTATGAAAGTTAGTCAGTTGGAAAGAAACCTTCAGGTCAGTAACAACTTGAGTTCTTCATGTCCTATAATCAAAGTGTGTAGTGACTTCAGCACTATGGTCTGACTATCAAGTTCTGGATAGCAATCAAGAGCGATGGCTTGTATTATTCCATTCCTGGAACTGGGCTTTTTGTTTGACAACCTATGGATTTGGGAGAAGGAGCATTATCCTCCCATTTATGGTAACTTGTAATAAATTCTTTGCTCTTAATATATATTATTCAGGAAGCTTATAAAATAATAGGTTTCCTGGAGCTAGAGAGATGGCTCAGATGTTAAGAAAACTTGCTGTTATTCCAGAGGACCTGTTTGTTTCTGAGAACTCACATGATCATATACTTTTTATAAAAAACTTGTAAAGTCTATCAGAACCATGCTGATGTCTATGGAAAGTAAAGGGAAAATGGGTAACCTTACTCAGATCAGCCACTAAGTCCATTCACAACTGACAAGGGTCTCGAATATGCAATCTTCTTCTAGGACAGATCTGAAAATATTGAAAGCATTTCTAGATAATTATTTGTGAAATGAAGGTTAACATTGCACATATAAAATGCTACCGAAATAAAACCAGGCATGGTGGTCCATGCTTGTAATTCCACTGTGGAGGCTGAGGCAGGAGGACTACTGTTAATTAAGACTACCTTTGGCTGCATAATAAGTTTCAAGTCAGTCTGAGCTACAGAGCTAGACTGTGTCTTTAAAAAATTAACTAGTTACATAGTTGATTAAAATAAAAGGCTATAAAAATGAATGTCTTTCTAATTACTGAAAGAAAAATTTGAGTCTCACTCATAAACTTATTTCCTTAAATTCCATTTTTCAAAGCAGATACGAAAACAGCACTTACTTGGATACAATATGAATTACTCTTTTTTGTCATTACTCTTGGTAGCTACTCACTGACAAATCTTTGAATTCACGACCAACATATTTTATTTTGTCCTGTGTGTACGTGTGTGTGTGTGTGTGTGTGTGTGTGTGTGTGTGTTGTTTGTGCGCCTGTATGTGCATCATGTTTCCTTCTCTATCACTCCCCACTTTATTCCTTTGAGACAGGATCACTAACGGAATCTGGAGCTAGACTTGTAGCCAACTAGTCCCAGAGATCATCCTGCCTTTTTATATCGATGCTGCAGTGTGGATCATGTTCTCACACTTATGCAACAAGTGCTTTTACCCACTGAGCCATCTCTCCAGTTCCTATCTTGTCTCCTTTTGAAACCACTTTGACTTTGATGTTCATGTGCCAGAAATGTAGACATAAAAACTTACACAAATTAGGGAAAACATTTTCTTCCTCATTGCTACAAAAATGTTGAATTAATGGCACTCTCTAACATTTTGTAATTGCTGATTTCTTATTCAAAACTGTACCTAGAAGAAAGTTTTCAAATAGGTACAAAGCATCCATGAAGCCACACATAGTTCCCCTCATACACGAAGGCCACAAGTTGATATTTATAATACTTCAAACATTTAATAAGGTTTTTTTCTGAACTATCTGGCTAAAAGTACTAGCACTGTGACAAGAAGCTAGTGTGCTTACTGGTAAAGAAATTCTAGGTCATGCTGGCATTGTACAACTTGCTTGAACTTGCCCAAAATTTAGCAGGCTGCCATTTGCCAGCCTTACAAAGGAAAGTTTATTAAGGAAAAAATTCACCCTCTCCTTGAGCCTTCTGTATCTTGTCCAAGGCAATTTCACCAAAGCCAAATATTTAAGGGTTGGGCTCAATTTTATGATTTTAAATAGGGGTCACAAATAAAACTGTCAAGCAAGGAGAATAAATGTAGTAAGTACCCTGCCCAAAGTGGTAGGCTTAGTTTGCCCAGCATTGCCAGAGCAAATACATCCATAGAGCTCATTCTATGACTGACAAAGAATGTCAGTGACTGACAAAGTTTGACACAATCCCAACAACAGCAAGTGTGGAAAAAACCAGTCCTCAAATCACCTCATTGTGGTTTAGTGTGTTTTAATCTATGCCTGCTGCTTCAACCTAAACAACTAGTTCTGACATGTTTTCTCCCCCAAACCTGAAAATGAATCTAATCATATAGTCTCACATTTTAAAAGACAACAGCAAACAGTTCTCCTTTGAATCTGGAATCCCAGCAGATACACAGGACAGCTTGAAATTTATCATGTTTAGGCCTGAGGAAAAATGGAAAATTGGAGAAAAAAAAAAACAAAAAGAAAAAAAAAAAGAAATTAAAGACATTCCTTTTAAAAGAAGCTCATTGTTATTCAGTACATTTCCTCCTTGATGGTCTGAAAAATCCCAAGGCTTCTCACAGTAGAACAATGTGATGACCACAAAAGCATATGGCTTTGTGTTTTCTAAGGGAGCAGTTGTCAACATGAGGCATTGAAATTGCAGCTGATAACCACAGCCTGCTTCAGACCAAGTAAACTAAAGTTGTAGGACTGGGATCCAAATGATTCTCAAGTCTAGTCAGCTCTAACTGGTCTACCAACAAAGGGAAGGTAAAAAGAGCTCGGAGAAATGTTTTCCAATTCCTGAAAATTAATATTTCTTCGAATATCAATACATACCCAGACCTACTGTGTACCAGTCTCTGGAGGCAAGACTGGAAAATGTATGGTTAATTATCAAGTCAATATTTCCTGTCATCAGGAACCAAGGGCAGAGTAACTATATAAAAGCTTAGCAGAGCTCCACTGAGAAAACAAAATATTGTCTAATATGAACTACGAATTACAATGAGATCTTGTTTAGGTAAGGATTAAGATCCACATTACCACAAAATGGCCTATAAAATAAATTCATCCTTCTGTGCATTCTCATTGCACTCTTAAGGAAAAAAAAGATCCATAAAAGGTCAAGAATGAGATGGATACCTAGGTCACAGTCCTGGAGACACAGAATAAAGAATTTAGTGGGGAGAATTGGATCGGGATAAGTTGTCTTGTGTCGTCATCTTGTTCTCTTGAAGTCACCCTTTACATCAAATGATGACTTTGTTATTCTCTTTTCTTGTGTTGGACTGTGTCTTAGAGCATCTCCAAAGTAGTAGATGCCTCTAATTTCACAAGGCCAGATGCTCATATGAATTGGCTACTTAATACTATATGAAAACAAGTATTTCTCATGAATACCTGTTTAAATAGCTACATTTTATCCAATGTGTTTAGCCTAGACTGTTTCACCATTTCCTTCCTGCAACACCAAGATACAGCACCATTCCTGGGGTAACCCTCTAACTGGGCACAGCTTATAAAGGACAAACTTATGCCTTTTGAACTTCCTACATGTTTTCTCCTGCAAAACTCCATGATGGCAGTAGTAATGCCTAGTAAGCCTAGTAAGTACAATAAAGTTCCACAATCATCTAGTATGATACTGTAGCTTTAGTGAGATATGGTGACAAGGAAACTACGTGGTAGGGAACACAAAAGGACATGTTGCCAACAAATGGAGTGTAGTTACCTTTCATCGCTGTGACAAAATATCTGCAATAATCATGTGATAGGTGGGAAGATATATTTTGGCTTATGGTTTGATAGGTTTCAGTCCATGGTCACTTGGCACCATTGTTTTGCCCTGTGTTATGGCAGAACATCATGATGAGGCTTGTGTGATGGAACAGAACAGCTTATATTTTGGCAGCCAGATAACACATAATGAGGACAAGGAAGGGGCTACAGTCCCAATATACTCCTGAAGGTTATGTTCCAATCATGTATTTCCTCAAAGTAGGCCCTACCTCCCAAACTTTCTACCACCTCCAAATAGAACCAACAGCTATGGACAAAGTCCTCAACACATGAGCCTTTGTGGAACATATAGGAGAAAATCAATAACATTTCACAGCTGGTTTCCAAAGGCTCAGATCTATTTCACAGTATAAGATTATTTCAGTCCATCTCCAAGAGTTCCCAATATGCTAACAATTTCAACCTTGCTCAAAAATCCAAGTCTAAAGTCAACACTAAGACTAAAGATAATTCAGCTATGAGCTCCTAATATCAGAAAGGAGGCACAAGAATATAGCAAGGAAGATTCAGACCAAAGCAATAAGGAAATCAGGCAGAGAAAGCAGTAAGCCTTGCAGAACCATGTCCAGTCTCTGAGTAACACAGTGGCATGATGTGAGCTCCAAAAGGCTTGGCAGCTCCACCCCATGGTTTTCCTGGCAGAAGTCTACATAGCTTCTGTTTGCTGGCACTGCTCAGTCTGTGTTTTCCTTGGCACATGTGACACGTTTCTAACATTTTTAATTTCCTAGAATCTTCAGCGTGGTTATGATTAATTTTTACAGCTTTATCTATAACTCTCTCAGGGACTGCTTAAAGGACTCTGATCTCACCACACACTGTTTGGCATCTGGGGTTTTCCTTTTGAAATCTTGGTGGTAGCCTTCATGACTCCATAACACTTTCCTTTTTCATACCTACAAAACTAGCATGATGTAGATGGCACCAAGATCTACTGTGTAGCCGGGGAATTTTTAAACCTTAGTTGCTGTAGCCTCTGGGTGCTTTGAAGATTGAAAGAGAAAACAAATCCAGAAAGATAATTCTTTTAGGAAATTCTATGCAATCAGGGAAGCTAGGACTCTTTTCTCAAACAAAGTCTTGGAGTCTGCACCAGATAAGGTCTTAATGATTACTGAGGTGAGCCCACGGTATTTTTCCTGCTCTTCTAATAAGTTCTTGGCTTCTTTTGAATGATATTATCTCTAATAATGGCTACCTTTTGGGGTACAGCTTTAAATATGCTCCTTTGCTGAGAATCTGCAAGGTTTTCAAATCTTTCTTCTCTGGTTATTTAGTCAAGATTCTCCAGTAAATCTGGTTCAAATCAGTCAACAAGAGCCATGCCACTGCCTAAATGTTATGCTGCCTTGAAATTTCTTCTACCAAATATACTAGTCCATAACAGTTAAACTCAGATTTCCTCAAAGTCTTAGAACACAGGAAAAATGTCAACAAGTACTTTGGTCAGAACATATCACAAAATGGCCTTCCATTCTCCATCCGGTACATATTTTCATCATTAGCAAAGTCTTTACCACCCACATTACTATAAGCAATCTGGTCTTCTGAGTTCCCACCAAAATGGTTCATTAAGATCCACTTACAGTATTCTTATATTTTCCATCCTTCTCGGAAACTTTCCAAACTCTTCCTTATTCTAAATGAGTGCTAAAACTTCTGAACCATATAGATGTAGTACCAATAACTACATCACTGCTGGTGCCAAGTATTTGTTAGTTGATTTTCTATTACTATGATAAAATGCCTAAAATAATCAACTTATAAATAGTAAAACTGAACTTTATACTGGAATAATGATGAATGGATAAATAAAATGTGACCTATCCATACAGTGGACTATTACTCAGCTATCAAAAGGCTTGCACTACAGGTACATGCTACAACATGGATGAATCTTGAAAACACTAGTTAGAAGGAACACATTATTTGATTATATGTACATGAACTATCTAGAATAAACAATGTAGAGACAGACAAAATATTGTTATTATTATTACATGGGTTTATCAATACTTTTATGTAGCTGTGACCAAAAGGGCACAGAGAACAACTTAAGGAGGAAAGAGATTTATCTTAATGTAGTTACAGAAAGTTCAGTCCATGGTTGCTTGGCAGAATATAGCAGTGGGAGCCTGTTACATAAAGGAGCTTCTTACCTCATTGAGGACAGAAAGCAGACAGAGAGGACCAGAAACCTGGTATAACCTTTAAAGTCATGCCTCAGAGACCTACTTCCTCAATGAGGCCCCATTTACCAAGGTTTCCAGAACCTCCAAAATAATGCCAACAGCTGGGAACCAAACATCCAATACATGAGCCTGTAGGGACATTTCCCTTTTAAACCATTAATACCAGGATTGTGGGAAGTAGAGGACAGAAAATTGATAGGTATAGAGTTTCTCTGGGGTATTGAAAATATTCTAAAATTGATTCTAGTAATGGTTGCATAACTCTGACTATACTTTGTTCTTTATATTGGTAAATTATGTTATATACTTTATATTTAAATTATATTTAATATATTATTATATTTCATAGATATTAAAGCCAACTTTATAAAAAATATCATTGAGCCCAATTGTCTTATGACTTATCATAAGGTAACATAATTCCTATCAAAATTCCAGTAATGTATTTTTTTAGATATAAGATTACTCTGAAATTTACTCCCAGAGGCACAAATAGTCTAGAATAGCTAAACTAATAGCAAAAGGAGGCAATAAAGTGATTATTATGCTTGATATTTCAGTCGACTACAAAGCTACATAAAGCACTAGACACAGAAGAATAGACAAAACAACTCAGAAATAGCTTCACACAAATAAATACAATTGCATTCAACAGTGAGGGCTTGGCCTTCCATGTACGACTGTTGATGGGCCCATTCTTGAACAGACCTAGTACAGACATCTGAAGTTTTTGAGAGTTCCTGATTAATAGCCGTGTCTTTTCCAGAAGATGATATTTCATAGCCTTCTCCCTATTTTCTAGTTCTTAAGATCTTCTGATCCCTCTTCCAGAATGTTCCCTGATTCTTAGGGGAAAGTTGGCTTAAATGTTTTCTTTGATGCTAGGTACTCAACAGTTGCTTACTGAATGCCCTTCTTATTGTATAAGAAATTAAGCTAGAAGAATAATGATGTGCTGTATCTTTCTTCATTTCACTTCAATTTATTTGAGTGGGATAAAATATGTGGAAGGGTAGAGAAGCGAAAAAGGGTGAGCTTTACAGCTTGGATTGGGTTATAGTTTTAATGTGAACTATCTCCATAGGTTCATCTATTTAAACACTTGGTTCTTAGCTAATGGTCTTGATTGGTGGGGTTAGAAACCTTTGGGTACATGGCATGGCTGGCACAGAGAGCTCATGGAGGTGATCCATTGAGGGTTATAGCCCAGACTGCTTTTGGCATGTCACTACTTCTTGGTATGCCAATATGTAAACAGCCATGTTCCTCCTGCCAGGAACTCCACCATGCCTTCCATGCAATGATAGCTTGGCACCATGAGCCAAATAAGTCTTTCCTCCTTTAATTTGCTTTTTTCTGGTACTTTATTGCTCATCACTGTAAGCATAGTAACTGTACAAACAGAGCCAACCAGAAAATTTCTGATTTCCATAGCACTTAAATTCTAATTCATCAAAAAAAGTACACATATAAGAAAAAGAAAAAATGAATTTAAAAATACTGTATATATATATATGCTATTATTCTTTTAAAAAGCAGTGTTTCTGGTTAGACATCAGAAAATTTCTTTGAATTGTTGATCAGTGGGGGCCCAGAGACCCCCAATCATTACAGGTTATTGCAATTGTTCTTGGTTATCCTCTAGAACTTGAGAGCTAGTCCCTATTGCTGCAAACCTTACATTCTCAAGCCATAGAACATGAATAAATCAAGCTGTTGCCTACCTGGAAGCTCCATTTCTACTGGCTGGCTGTCACAACTCTGGCAGGTGCTATACACACTACCAGGGGAATAACAGAATCAAAAGTCTTAACTGTGAACTCTGCACGCTGCAATTGTCAGTGGCCTGATAAGATATACTTATTGGTGCAGGAGTGGCACAAATGTTTCTGACTGGATTAAAAACCTAACCCACAAGATGGAACTCATGCCTGGCACATCTAATGAGACCAAGAAGGGTACAAGGTAAGAGCTTAGTATATCTATCTATCTATCTATCTATCTATCAATCATCTATCTATCTATCTATCATCATTTATTTATTTTGGTATTTGTGTTCCTATGTCTGATTCTATTTTTTAATTGATTTTTTTGTGTATTTCATACAGAACAGCTCAATCTTAATTATTCTGCTAAATGGACATAGCATTAACTGTCCTCTATGTACTTTTCTTTCTATCCACAGATGCGTGCATCTCTCAAACCTTACCAGAGAAGTTTCTTCTTGCAGTAGAAGGTGATTAACACAGAGACTCACATTTGGTCAACCCGCAGACAGTAAGAAACTTCAGAATGCTCAGCCTTAAATAAGACATCTATATCACATTCCTCCCCCTCCCTCTCTCAAGGCTCAGGAATAATAATGCAAGAAAAGGCAGAAAGATTGTAAGAGACATAGTGTAATGGATGATGTCTTAGTTTATTTCTTCATTGCTGTGACAAAACACTGTGTCCACTACCAACTTGGGGAGGAAAGGGTTTATTCAGCTTACATCTCCCAGATCACAATTCATCAGGGAGCCCAAGGTAGGAACTCAGGGCAGGAACCTGGAAGCAGGAGCTGGAGCACAGGCCATGGAGGAACTCTGCTTACTGGCTTGCTCCCCTGGCCCCTGCTCAGCCTGCTTTCTTATGCAACACAGGCCCACCTGACCAGGGGTGGCACCACCCACAGTGGGCTGGGCCCTTCCACATCACTCATCAAGAAGATGCCCCTCAGACATGGCCACAGGCCAGTCCAATAGAAGGAATTCCTCAATTGAGGCTCCCTCAACCCAGGTGTGTCAAGTTGACACTAAAGCTATCCAGCACAATTGACCCCATGTCAACTTGACACACAAACATCACTATTAAACCATAACTTTCCAATTTCTGTCCCCAAGATATGTTGTTAATATCACAAGACAGTAAAATCTTACACACCCAACAGTTCTTTAAAAAATCCAAATACTTAAAAGTTCATAGTCTCTTTTAAAAGTCTCTTAACTGTGTCTTCTGTAAAATCCAAAACAAGTGCCATCTTATTTTAAAGAGAATAGGGCACACCTAAGCAAAACCAAAGTCCAGCAAAGTAGCTCAAGGCTGGACATCTGGGATTCACTAACAATCTTCTGGCCTCCAAAGGGTTCTGTCAACTCCACTTCTCTGACTCTGCCATCCACAGCACACACAGCTCATCTCGCAGACCCAGGCCAGCTCCATTCCATACCTACTGCGGTCCTTGGTGGTCATCCCATGGTCCTGGCATCTCCAAAAGGATAGGGTCTCCACTGAAACTGAGGCTGCACCTTCACCAATGGCCTCTTCTTGCCTCTCCAGGTACAAAGCCTCAGATTCCCTCCATGACCCCCTTCAATCCTGGGGTCTTCACTGCAAGTGAAACTGCACTTTCACCTATGGCTTTTCCTGGCCTCTCAGAGTGCCAAGCCTCAGCTGCTC
>NW_008355390.1:1157315-1163825 GCF_000622305.1 Nannospalax galili
CCTCCCAGAAGACTCCACCACAGTGATGCTGGTCTCTTGTTACTTACAGCTGATTTTTCAGCCCCAGCTAACCAGCATCAATTGTCCCAGGAAAGCAAAGGTTTTGCTTCAGGTTCTGGTCTCTTCTTAATCACAGCTGATTCTTCAGCCCCAGCTGACCAGAACCCACAGATTCTCTTTCCAAAATCTCACACAAACAGCCCTGATAGTCTCTGCTTCCCTTTGAAGCTTCACAAGCCAGGCCTCCATCATCTACAACTCTTTCAGCATAACCATTCCAAGCTCCACAGCAACAAAGTCTGAGTTCCCCAATGGCTCTTCCAGCCTAAAGTTCCAAACACTTCCACAGTGCTCCCCAAAACACCAAGGTCAGGTCTTTCACAGCAATATCCCATTCTCTGGTACCAATTTCTGTCTTAGTTTGTTTCTTCATTGCTGTCACAAAACACTCTGACCACAATGAACTTGGGGAGGAAAGGGTTTATTCAGATTACATCTCCCAGGTTGCAGTTCATCAAGGAGCCCAAGGTAGGAACTCAGGGCAGGAACTTGGAGGCAGGAGCTGGAGCACAAGCCATGGAGGAACTCTGCTTACTAGCTTGCTCCTCTGGCCCCTGCTCAGCCTGCTTTCTTATGCAACACAGGCCCACCTGCCCAGGGGTGGCACCACCCACAGTGGGCTGGGCCCTCCCACATCACTCATCAAGAAGATGCCCCTCAGACATGGCCACAGGCCAGTCCAATAAAGGAAATTCCCCAATCGATGCTCCCTCAACCCAGGTGTGTCAAGTTGACGCTAAATATATCCAGCACAGATGACTTCAGCAAAACAGAGTTTTCTTGACACAATAGGCAGTTGCACACATGAACTCACAGCAGTTTTGACTCTATGGACAAGACCTAAACAAGATCAAGCCAGCCAAAATACCAGTACAAACACGGGAGGGGCTTATGAAGTTCCAATCCTAGGCAAGGTGATATCAGCAACTGATAGTTTCTATGAGAGGGAGAGTCTGTTTTCTTCAGGGATGTGGCCTATCCATGCTCAGCTGATGATCCTAACCCATGCACAGACAGGCAACCCTAAGTGGACTTAATGGAGTTACAGCAACACATGGAATTGGGAGGAAAAGTGGAAAGAGGATAGGAGAGGAATTGGAGAGGAGGGAATGGGGGATGGTGGATTTGATCAAAACACATTATGAGAATGTGTGAAATTTTCAAACAATTATAGACAGGTTTTCATAAAAAAATAAAAGTACAAAAAAGAAAATGAGGTAACCACTAATGACTCATTTATCTTTAACCTTCCCCATCTGCACAGCCACTTATTATTTGAGATTGTGCATTAGTAAGTTCAAAGTTATAACCACTTGCATGAATATTGCACATAAGTCCTTGGATATTGAAATTTTCCAGTATGTATATGAAACATAATTTTATTAACTAATAGAATATTCTGATATAGTCTAATCTCAACGGGGGTTTTACCAACTAAGTTTTACCTAAATGGTATTTTCTAGAAAATAAATCTCTTGAGAAAATAGTACTGCTGTCTAAATGGCTACCCAAGTATTTTCATACACTCCAACAGACAAGGTTATGGGAAGTGATTCCTAATTGCTTGAGAAAACATATTTTACTTTGGTGAGTCTCATAATTTGTGGGAGTGCTAGTTTCGGGGCAACATGTACTTGTTTTGCAAGGTTTGCTGGCTCACTCTAGATCAGTCAGCTCTGTGCACAAGCTATACTAGTACTTCTATTAGGTTTATAAAAAAACATTTTTACCAAGTGTTACCTCACTATAGACGCCTCACCCAGCAGTTCTAGCCCAGGATGGTGTGCCCTGCAGGATGTCTAGCAGGAAGGCATGTAGCTTGTAGGACACCGAGGCCACTGGTGTCCCTGTATCCAGCCTGCTTCTCCTGTGCTGCACCTGCCCTTCACAACCTGAAGGGCTCTCCTTGGCTTCCTTGGAAAGTTGCTTTCATTCCAAAGTGCACCACACCTCCAAAGGCACTTCTGAGAATTTTCTTGGACTAAACGAACAATATGGGGCTTGGTTTGTTTTTCATGTGCCTGGGACCAGCCTGGTTTTCGTCATGTGCTGAATCCTGAGCTCCAGCCAGCTGTCTTCACTTGACCCTGCAGGACCACTCCTACGGAGACCTAGGTGTCCAGATCTTATGAACATGCTGAAATTGCCAGGTTTCCCTCGTTTGTCCGGATGTGGCAGTGCAGACCAATAGTCTTTCTTAGTGCCCTATGTCTACCCTAGCAGAGCTCTCAAAGAAATGCACAGCTTTTGGTGCCAAGAGCAGCCTCCTTGATCCACTCTGATCATTCTTCTCACCTTTGGCCCTCTGCTGAAGCATCCTGCCACTGTGAAGCCCTTCTGCCCTTCACATACCCAACCCCTCCCATGCTAGGACCACCCCCTGCCTCCTGCCAGAAAAACCCTTTTCTCTGCAGCACTGGACCTTTAGGACAACTGCATACTCTCGACTTCCTTAAGCAATATTGTGACAGTGAAAACCTAATTTGAGACGTGGTTAAGTTTCTAAAGGAACAAAAGTTGGTCCGATGTGCGACTTTGAAAACACACTTGACCTTCGGGCAGGAAGGCACTGACCCTGCCTCCTCCTAGGCCAAGTGCCCACCAAATGGGACCATCTGCTTTCCCAGGCCTGTACCTTGTTACCCCACCAACACTGGAAAACCAAGAACTCTCTCCTTGTGGGCCCACTCCTCCAAATGGACATTCTGGCTGAGCCAACCTCCTTGTACTGTCTACAAATCTGACACCAGCCTGGGCTCCTACACATCAGTTCCCTTGCTGGCAGCCATTCAGCACCACCACACCACCAACCATGAGTGGCAGCTCATGGCCTCAGGCCTGCCCCCTCCAACCACCTAGACACAGAGAGTTAATAAGACTTGAATGCACAGGAATTTTACAGGTCACAAGTGAGTCCTTTCATCCTTATGATGACATGATCAGGCCCCTGCTCCTCAGAGAGTGCTGGTCTAAACCCAAGGCAGCAGTCCAACCAAAACATGTCCATCAGGAGCACTGTTCTGGTTTACAAGCCACCTTTGGGGGGATATGCCCCTGGTGTCTTCCTCTAGTAGTTAACTATAACTTAAGTTTGTGTGTTTATGTAGGAGTTTTATTCGTTTATCAAACTGGTTTCCTGGAGGTCCCTCCCACCCTGTCCTCTTCCTTAATACCAAGAGCTGCCACTGTGTGGTACTGAGAGCTACAACAAAGCCAATCTGTAACTATGACAGACTGAAGCCCAGATCCTCTAGACTGAGCCTAGGAGTCTGAGCTGTGTCCCAGGTGTCCAGCTGGACTGTGACCAAGTGATACAGACCTGGTGATGCATCCTCAGCACCCAGCGGGAACATACTAAGTATCTGACCTCAGAATGTTTATGTGTCAGGTTGTTCTCAAATGGACAGTGTTAAGTGTTGTTCTTGTTGAAGTAAATTTGGTTTTGCAACATCCCTCAAAAAAAAAAACATTTTTCTAAATCTTGGGACTGAAAATTATTCTGAAGGCATGGTAGCACATTTTCCAACTGTATTTAAGAAGAAACCATTCTAGTCAACAGTTCACACATCAGAAAATAAGAAACCACTGATCATTCAACAGCACCTCACCTCCCTCATCTATGACACACTGTTAATTCCTTGTGACCGTTTTATTGTCTGTCTTCACATCTGGAGTGGCACATGAAACACATATTAAAGATACATTTTTACTGTTCATCAAAAGTGTTCCTGTGAAACTTCTGACCCTTTAACTTTATTGGACATAATATTTGCCACACTTTGAACACCAGGATTGGAAGGAGACACTATCAAGGCATGTTTTGAAAGGCCACAGGGCTAGGAGGGCAGAGCAGCAGGCAGGTGGGGAAGGTGCCAAGAGGTCAGTATTATTTTTACCCTCCTGACCCCTTCAGTTCACTTCCCTAAACTACTACATACAGATGAATGTGTTTCTCTTTTTTACTCATGTTCATATAAAGAAGTCATACAACAACAGACAAGTGGTGGTTGGGTTTGGCAGTTAAGTGCTGTGGAAAAGGTGAGTTGAGAAAAAAAGGCTCTGAACTCTGAGCCTTTCCATAGTCAGGATGACATAATGTGGCATAAAACTGTCCTCAGAGGCCAGGCATGGTGGCGCATGTCTGTAGTCCCAGCACTTGGGAAGCAGAGGCAGGCGGATCTCTGAGTTCAAGGTCAGCCTGGCACACATAGTGAGTTCTAGGTCAGCTGGGGCTAGAGGGAGACCCTGTCTCAAACAGACCAAAAACAAAAACAAACAACAAACAAAAACCTGTTCTCTGAATGTCAAGATTAGTTGCACCTGCTTGCTTAGAATCATCATGAACAAACCTATTAATGCTCCACAAGAAAGGAGTGGCTGCGAGGGTTGTCACACCTCCCAACTTATCAGTTGGCCCAAGTTGCAACAGGGAGAGGGACTAAGGGGACCTAAGCAGACAACACTGTGAGGTGCCTGGGTATGGAGACTTTCCAGTGTGTCCCTGCAGTGGATGGAGCCCCCACACTCTTGTAAATAACCCCTCACCCACTGCTCTGTAAGTAACGCCAATAAACTCAGTTTCCTAAACTGTAGTTTGGAGAAATTATACCTTGGTTTGTTGTAAGGAGAGTGGGAGAAGGGGGCCGGAGAGCATTTTGCCTCCCGGAAGGAATTTTAGCAACATATGACTACAAACATTTGCAAGTTACACTTATTTCTTCATCAAAAAGTGGCACAGTGACTAAAGGAAGGAAATGTGCCAGTTCTGTTTAAAAAATGCTTCCAAAATTAAATTCTAATCTAAATGAAGACTGAGTAATTTAGTGTATTATAATTATCAAATAATAGGATAAGGACTGACTTTATAACTTCATTTCTACATTTGAATAAGAATCATTTTTTTCTTGTTTCAAGCCAAGTTTTAACTTAAGAAGTTTCAAGGTTTTTCTTCAAAAAGAAAATAGAATGTCAATTAGGCAATAATGAGCTACTTAAAGGACATTAGTTCTTGGATATCAAATAACCTTTGAAGACGAAGTTGTGATAATGTGGAATTGATCCAAAAGCCAGTTGATTGGATTCTGTCAGTTGTTCACACAGATATTATTGGAGGTTCAGGAAACACAAGCACAGAACATATTTCATACTGTGTTTCTGGCATATATATTTAAACTTTGTACTGATTGTTGAAACTGTATAAAATAAGTGATGGAAGACTTTTAAAAGTGCCACTAAAGAAAATTCTGCTGTTAATTTTTACTTTGAGATATCTATTAGCTAGTATCAGGTAATATCCACAATTATTTTAAAATCTAGGCTCTCTAATGGTTCTTCAACAAATTACCAAGTGAATATATATAAAATCCTTATACATGATGGAATTCCAATATAGAACATTTAGGAACAATAATAGTTAAGAACACACCTGATAAATCTTATGAATACTACACTTTCAAGTTATTTTCCTTTTGCTTGATTAAAAACTTCACTACAGCCTATATGTATTAATGCCAACCATTCCTTCATTCCATTTTTATGGTTGTTGGTGTTTTTAATGAAGACAGAGTCTTGGTATGTAATCACACATTCTGACTTCAAACTCATAAACCACTTCTTTCAGTCTCCTGAGTTCTAGGATAATAGTCATATGCCACTACAATTAACAGTATAATCCAAATATCATTTTAGTTTCACAAAATTTTAATAAAGAACATGAGGATTTAGCACCTTCGATTTGAATGCTGGTCAAATCATGTGAGCATATGACACAAAATTGTTTTCAGGAAAATTTAAGAGATTGAAGTCAAAGCATGTTGAAAGGAAATTGCTTCTTAGCTTTGGCCATACTGTATAGAGATAGTATTTTATAATTTTCAGTTCTTAACTGTATGTTCCTTCATAGAAAATAATATTTTATGGAAATTGCATGGAAAACTGTGTTTTGCCACTTGTAGTGGAAGAAAAGCCTGCAACAGAGAATAAGAATACAAAATAGGATCAGGTAGGGAGGATTCAGCACTTAACTCAAACATCGTAATACAGCTTTGACCACAGTAATTGTATAAACTGAAATCATAATCCACTATTTCTCTAATTACACGTTATAATATATAGGACACAATTTAAATTGAGTTTATGCCATGGATAACTGATCACAGTTCTGCCATGCATTGTATCATGCATAGGACTCTGAAGCACATATTCCAAATTGATGTTAACTCCATAGAGGCATAGTAAAAGTCTTCTATGTATGTGGTCTTTCTCAATTGAGTGATTAAAGTGATATGTGGGAAATGTTTGGTACAATAGAAAAATGTGGGATGCCAAATGTGTGGCTAATATCTGTATTTTTATAAAGCAAACTTGTTTACTTAGAAAGGGTTTTTATCTAGATTTAACATTAATGTGAAGATAGTCTTAGAAAAAAACTATACATACAGGGGGTAGGTA
>NW_008355390.1:1163957-1249464 GCF_000622305.1 Nannospalax galili
TTGAATTCATTGACTTATGAACTTGTGCAAAAAAATTTATAGGTGCAAATTTTAGGTAGTATTAGTTAAAGCACCTTTTCCATTATTTAACAAGAATTATCTTCTAATACGAATTAGCTAAAGCATCATTTATGTTACTCTTCTATTCAGCACCCTGTGTCAGGGAATGATATAAACTCATATTTTTGGCATCTGTTAGTACAGAGGAATTTTCATGTTTGCTCATTACCGTATTTCAAGAATTAGTCCTTCCAACAACCTTATTAGTCTTGTTATTATTTTTAAATGTGAAAACAGACACACAATTTCCCTAAAAAACAGGCCAGCAATTCATGCTCATTGAGTTCAAGGAAATTTTAAGGCAGAAATGTTGAGAAAGTGTGATGGAATGAAATTTATAAATTTGTATTATTATGTTTGAAGTTTGGAGATTATTTACAGAATACAAACTGCGTTGCCTAAATATAGGTCAGTCAATGATTTATCAAAGAAATGGTCTACCTCAGTACAGGGGCAGACTGAACATTGAATATGGGAAATTGTCATTTGAAATGATGGTTATACTGTTCTATTGACACTAGTGCAATGTAGATCAGATATTAAAAGAGACCTTTCAAATTCTCTAGAATTGTTTGATTGCTTTTATTGATAATGTTATAAACATCATTTGTGGTCACCACCGGCAGCGGCCGCTCCTTCGTTCTCACGGGCATCGAGGCTGCTCCTCCGCTCACTCTGGGCTGAGGCCACTCTGCTGCCTGCCCTGGGCTGAGGCCACTCTTCTGCTTGCCTGGTGCTGAGACAGCTCTTAAGCAAAGACTGCGAGCCAAGAAGAATGAAAGCAGCAAGCACTCATGGAAGAATTACTGGCAAAGAGGGCATCGGGAGCCCCGAGTGTTACAGCTCAGTGTGTTACAGCTCTGTGGGGCAGGAGGCTTTGTGCCCCACATTGGATGCCAGCTGCGGTCACCACTGGCAGTGGCCGTTCCTCTGGCCGTTCCTCCGTTCTTACAGGCACCACTCCTTTGTTCTCATGGGCGCCAAGGCTGTTCCTCCGCTTGCCCTGGGCTGAGGCCGCTTTTCTGCTCACCCGGTGTTGAAGCAGCTCTTCTACTCACCTTGTGTGGCCTCCTGTCATCGCTGCTTCTGCCTGGTCCCGGACCCCAGGGCTGGTGAGGAGACTGTGTCAGAGGAGCCGCATTCAGACACAGGAGACCAGGTTCAGTGACACAGGTCTGCTTTATTGCAGGAAGGCACAAGCTTATATAGGGGTAGTGGTCCAATCACAGCACAGCAAGTAGGATACCTTATTAGCACAACAGGTTTAGCGTTCAATCACAGTACAGCAAGTAAGATACCTTATTAGCATAACAGTCTCAGTGTCCTGTTAGCATAACAGACTTAACGTCCTATCACAGAATAGTGGGTAGGATGCCTCATTAGCATACTGGGTTTCAGATTACAGAGCCTGGATTCCTGGAAACCACATGACCCTGACAGTTGCAATATCACCCTAGGCTCAAGCCTGTCTCCCACAATCATTAATTGCACAGGCAACAATAACACAGTCTTCTGATCGCAATGCCTCCATTTTTCTTACATGTATGTTCCACTGATGCCAAATCACTCTTAACAGGCTAATGAAAACACAGATACAGTACATAATTAACATGTTAAGCAAAAATGAAAATAGCATCAAAATATAATATATAAATTAATTTTCCTGGAAAACCCAATATAAAGACATGCAATATTTTATTTTAAATTTCCTTTGCTTAAGTTTCAGTTGTGAATTCATTTGTTCTCTTAACAATCTTCAGTTCTTTGAATTTCAATTATAAACAAAATTGAATACCTTGAATTCACTACCCAAAACCACGTTGGTAATTTAGAAGGGATAGTTTTACTGTAAATTTTTGAAGAGGACTAAGATTGAAGTCTTCTTTGAAGAGAACCATGAGCCTCCATCACCATCATCAAATACTGTGGACTTGGAATCACCTGTAGCTGCAGAATGGACAGTGCACCTTAATTCAACCTAGAATACCGTGTCTGTATGCAATACTTAAGCTAGGGGAAAATCATTCTCACGATAATTAACTCTGAATTAGAACTAATGTCAAACTATTTCATAAGCTTCTTCAAAATATAAATATAAAATTAGACCTTCACTTATGTGGAAATTGGCAACTTGTATATCATCCAAGCTCAATCTATGGCTCCAGTAGTATTTCTCAGGCAAAGGGAATTTTTGCATTTCCAAATCTGTTTAGTTTCACAACTGAGGAACTTCTGCATTAACTTCAAACACAAGTGACTATAATAAACAGCCTGAAAGAAGTGAATATCAAGAGAATAATAAAAAATATAAATGCATGATGAATATGCTCAATTAAAATTATATACTTAAGGACTGACATATTTAGTAGTAGCTATTTGCAGAAAAGATATTTCAAAAAATCAAAGATACAAAATATCACTATATGTCTACATTAAAGAATATTTGCAATAAGTCTTCAAAATATGAATACTTAATTTGAAACTCAATTACACAAAGTTAGCCCTTTCTCTGTTATCAATCAGCTGGCCAGATTCTATTTTAATTTTATTATGTGAGTGTTTTTATGAGCATGTATGTAGGTGTGCCCCTGTGTGCAATGCCAGTGGAGGTCAGAAGAGAGCACTGGATCCCATGGAACTGGAGTTACAGATAGTTGTCAGTCATCTAGCTGTGGGTGGTGGCAACTGAACCTGAGTTCCCTGCAAGGGCAGTCAATGCATTTGACTGTGAGCCATCTCTCCAGCCCTTTTAATTTTTTAAAATTTATTTATCAGATTCTTGTACTCTATCTGGATGGAACTCATGAACAGGCAGAGAAGTACATACATGAAAGAATTAATTTGAAATTCACATTCTTAGATATCCTTAACTGTACTTAACTAACTGCACAATCTCTCAGAGGGTTGGGTCCTTATATTCTTACCCTCAAATTCAATTCTTATTAATGGACATATATTCCCCAAATCATAATCTTATTTTTTCTTAATCTTATGTCTTTAATTGCTATTATGTAAATATTTATACATTATCATAGATTTTTTCTTGACCCTAAAGCCTAAAATATGTATTATTTGTTCCTTTACAGAGAAAGTTTGTTGACCCTATTCTTTTTTCTATTGATATTTTTGGCCTGTATTTTATTTATACTAAATACTTTTAAAATATTTTTATTTCTACAGTGTACATTCACTACATTTTCATTTTAAGCAAATACTGCAGCTTAATATTTGTTTTTCAAGATAGAGTCTGTTTACTATAGACTTGTGAAATGACATTCCTAGAAAACAGTCAAACCTATATTAAAGATTCTACAAGACTCCACAACTGGAGAATTAAAATGCTTCAGGTCTGGAGCGAAAGTTTTTGGGGGTACACCTGGCCACCTTAAATTCCATTCATTGCACACCTCTGTATGAGATCCAATATACTACTGGGTAAGTAACTTTGGAATGTAAGAATAGACCTTAGTTTCCACCAACCCAAAAGCTAAGAATTTCATTAGGTGACATCTGAGACCTATAATACAGATTGCCCATTTTTTTCTGTAACCCCCCTACCTGATGTTCCCACCAATGTATTTAAAAAGTGTGTTGATTTATGATGTTTTTCTGTTCCTTAACTATAGAAACTTGAAGAGACTATTACCATGTGTTAGAACATGGTATTTAAAATCATCTGAATCTGTGTTTCCCAGCCATGGTCACTTGTATTTGGCTCTAGAAAAAATGGTCACATATTCTCTTTGAAGTGAGAGATGTGCTTTTGTTTTGACAGAAATATCTAAACTTATTTGGATCATGGATTAAGTGGGAGCAACTAAGGAAATAAAGGACATATTATTGGTTTTGTCCCTTTCAGAAGAGAATACGTAGATGGAAATTAAAAGAGCTGCATAAAGTGTATAAGCATGGATAAAGACATTATGAATTAAAGAATTTGACTGGAAACATGACAAACATTTTGAAAAGGTAAGATGACAAAGGGAGTTAAATAGCGTTGCAAACAATAAAGGAAGTTAGAATTTCAAAGTGTTTATTTGAAAATGCATGTGTATAGCTGAAGGCTGTATAACAAAAAACACAGTGCCAGAAAGGAAAAGCCTCCCTTCAAGTTGTTGGTCAGAATAGTCCAAGAGATTCTCAGTATGACACAGGCTATTGACACAGCCCTTGACTACCTCCCAGAACTTGAAGGTAAGAAAGCAAGACTCTGTTGCTGAAGAATCACATGCCTTGGACACAGGACTTGGAGCAATCTAGTTGGAACTGACCTGGAAACCTCCTCCCATAGTATTAAAGATACTATGCACATTTCCCAATAAAAACAGTCAATGATTCCATCCAGCTTAAAGTCTATGAACCACAATGATGACCAGCTCAGCAAATAATCCCTACTGGTGCAGTAGTGATATTTTATCCTGGGGGTAATCAACAGCTGTCTAACTGGACTTAAAGCCTACTAAATGGGAGGAAACTCATGGGTGGTATTGTGGCACCATAAATATATCCAAATACACATGGCTAGAGAGGTCATAGATCTTAAAGAACAACTAAATTTTGTTACACCCCTACACCAAAATAATTCCATATTGTATTCTAAATATTTATTCTTATATTTACAGATAAGTGTACATCCAACCATTCATCAAAGAAGCTTCTATTTGCAACAGATGGAGGCTATTACAGATTTCCACAACTAGTCAAATGCAGAGAATAAGAGTCTGTGAGGTGCCCAGCCCTAAGTGACACATCTACAATGCAACCTCTACTCCTAAGGCTCCAGGAACCTAGTGGAAGAGGAGTAAGAAAGAACATGAATCCATCTCTCAACTCTCACCAGCAAAGCTTCCTCATGCAACAGATGGTGGTTAACCTAGAAAGCCACAATTGACCAAATGCAGAGAGAATAAGAGGCTGCAGAGAATTTATCCCTGAATAGGACACCTGTATCAAAACTCTTCCACTCAAGGCTCAGGGATCATTGTAGAAGAAGGAGTGGAAAGACTAACAGCCAGAGGTAGTTGATGACCACAAGGAAACAGTTTTCCAGATAGATGGGATGTTACAAATATGAACTTACACAAATGGACCCATGCAAGATCAAGGCAGAAAAAATCCCAGTATAGAGGTGGGGAGGTGGGGAAGAAGCCCCCAAATTTAGCTGAGGAATTACTGGCAACTAATAACTGAAAGAAGAGGGAGAGTTGGTTTTCTTTAAGTGTGTGATGCTAGCTAGATAGGTTTAACAGGCTCCAGTGGATAAACATACACCAAAGGACATTTGGGGACAAAAACTTACCTCAACAGGCAAGGGAAATGAAATCTGGAAGGGGGCTAAAAAGAGGGGTGAAGATATGGGAGGGATCTAAATATGATCAAAATATATTATAGAAAGTCACAAAAATTAAAATATCATGATGGTCTAAGAAAGAGGCAGTAGTACGTTCTTCTGTGGGGTCTATGACCTCTCCAACTATGTGTACTTGGCTATGTTTACAGAACCAATCATGGATTCTCTCTCATTGAACTGTTTAAGTCCAATTAGACATGGTTTGATTGATTATTCCCAAGATGAAAGTGCCACTATTGCACCAACACAGAAATTTGCTGGGCTGGTCATTGTGGTTTATAGGCTTTACAAATGGGAAAGACCATTGATTGGTTTTCCCCCCTGGCAGCTTGCATAGTACCTTCTGATACTATGAGAGCTAGTCTTTAAGGAAGAGACTTCCAGGTCAGTTCCAGCTCAATCGTTCTAAGTCCTATATCTGAATTATGTCATGTCCCGCAATAGAGTCTTACTTTCAAGTTCTCAGAGGCAATCATGGGTTGTTGCAATATCACATATTAATTTTGGAGTCTCTTGCACTAACCTGACCAGCAACACAAAGGGAAATTTTCCTTGCCTGGTACTATGATTTTGGGTATATAGCCTTCAGCTAGACACATGCACTTACATATACATACACATTATATATATATATATATATGTATACACACATACATAGATATGTATATATGTAATGTCTATTTTTCAGTAGGCTTTTGAACTAATACATTTTCATCTGGTTTTACACATAACCTAAACATTATTTTAAAGAACAAGGATTAATTCAGACACTTCACAAATAAAGACAAAAGCATGGTCAAATAAACAGAAAAATTGATTATCAGCAAAATCATCAAATATTCAAATTGAAGCTACAATAAGTTAGAACTGTACAGTATATAAAATTAAATACAGACTTTCATCTTAGCATGCCTTCCAGAACACAGGCTGAAACCTAATCACTAATCCAACAGTGTGCTGGGGTGGTGACCTTGGGAATGTTTCTGTGTTGAGGACAGTGTGTACATGAACAAGATTTGTGTTTGTATAGGTCTGAGAGAGTTACCTGTCTACTTCCACCATATGAATACACAGCAAGAAAGCACCACATATGAAGTTCAGCTCACGCCACACTTTCTGGTGCCTTGATCTTGTGTTTCCAAGCTTATTGAAATATTTGGAATTCCTACAGATTTTTAAGCTATCCTAACTTTGGTGTTTTGTTACAGCACAATGAATGAACTAATCCGTGCAATTCTGAGTGATGCCAGTTAGGTAGAACAATGAAATTCTTCAACCACTGGTAGTGAACAATTTTGGAGAACTTCATAAATTTCTCATAAAATTAAATGTGCACATTTTACACATATAACACAATGCCCAAGAATGGGTTGTTTACAAAGAATAGAAATTTAGCTTGGCTCATTGTTCTACAGAGTTGGAAATATGACAGCATGGAACTGCTTGGATTGTGGTAAGGTGCTTGTGTTGTATCAGAACATGATATAGGAGTCAGAAATATAATGTACTGAGAAAGGACTAAGCATATTACGTTTGTTCTGTCCTCCATTTCTTACAATGTCTTTACTATCATCACAGGAATCTCACTGTCATGATTTAATACTAACAGCCTCCTAAGGGCACATGAAATTTTAGGAAGCACCTTCAAAATATAGTAAAATGTCATCCAATAATAAGTAAAAATCACATGTCCAAAAAGATTATAAATAAAAGTTTACAGTTCTGTTAAAAATTTAAATAACAGAAATTTTCTCCAATTATTGAACAGATAAACACACATATATACATATAGACACACACACACACACGCACACATACACACACACACTCAGTGGAATCCCACTTTGAATTGCAAGAACAAGATTACTGATAAATTCAACTACATGGAGCCAGGCATGGTGGCATGTGTGTTTAATTCCAGCATTTGAGAGGCAGAGAAAGGCAGATCTCTGTCAGATTGAGGCCAGCCTAGTCTACATAGAGAGTCCCAGGTCAGCTGGGGCTACAGGGAGACCTTGTCTCAAAAAAAGGCCAAAAAAATCAACATGGATGAATCTAACAGCACAATATCATGCTCTAAAAAGCACAGACATGGAATTGAAAAATCTGTAATGTTATTCAATTGAAATTTCATAGTAATTAAGATGAATCTCCATTTCCAGAAAACAAATCAGTGATTATTAGGGACGAGATGGGGACTAAACTGTAAAGTAAGGGGGACTTTGCTGATTGATAAATGTCTTCTAAATCTTGGCTGCACTGGTGTTCCCATAGGTACATATTCTAGTCAAAACATAACACATGTATATTCCATAAAATTACAATTTATGACAAGTTTTCTCTCTGTCTCTCAAGCTGAACTTGAACTCATTATTGTATCCTCAAACTCACAGCAATCCTACCTCAATTTCCCAAGAGCTCCAATTACAGGGATTACAGGTGTACAACATTCATACTGGTTGTTATGGAATTCTTTAAAACAGAATTACTGTCATGGTTATGCCGAATCTTATTGATTCGGCATAACCAAATTAAGAATTCAAAGAAGAATATCAAAGACCTCTTCAAATATATCAATATGACATTTGAAATACCAATTTGATATCAATTATGTAACAATGTTGGAGCACAGTTTGGTAATTTCTCCAATGTCTTAGTTTTATGTTGTCATCTTGCCTCTTAATATAAAGGGGATCACAAAGAAGTAAAGAGGATATAAATAATAAAGAACAGCCAAGCAACACAATAAAGAGAAACCAAAGGAACTACATTGGAACTGCATCTATGATGATGTTAACATGCCTTACCATCTAGAGTTTAATTTTCCTTATCATAAAATGCGACAAAAAAACAAGATTACTGGTGAGTTTGAAGACTCAAGATACAGTTAAAAACAGTTGCCATTCTTACATCGCAAACATCATTTCAAAATAAAATAGATGTCAGGCAGTTTCCTAGTAAACATGGGAGAAAAATGTATTGACTTCTAAAAGATCAGATAGAGAATGGAGAAACAAGGATTGTTTCAGTGGAAGGAAGAAGCTGTAGTCAAAGCTGAAGCACATACAGACCTCTGGAAGTATACATCACACCCACAGTTAGGGGATACACATGCTCCAAGAGACACTTGCCAGTACTGCTTTACTATCTCATTTAATTCTCATTATAATCCAAAGAGGTATGTAATTCAATACTGCCATTTCAAAGTTAAATTGATAGGAACACAGAAAGTTATTGAATTTGACCCAAATCACAAAACAATTACCAAGGTCTCTGTAATCTGCTTGAATTATTGGGACTGTGGTCATTGAAAATATTACTTTTGGATAGCAAAGGGTGTAGTCAATCCAAAAATGTTAATTAAATGCCTGCCACATACACACATACTAGCTGATATTTTAAGTGTTGAAGTAAAATGAAAGGCAACTATCTCTCTTTTCTTCCTAGATACAAACACTTGATTGGAGGCATGCCTCCTCCTTCAAACATAACTCACATTGAGATGGCCAAGCCAGAGCGATTCCTTGCAAATCTCAGTCACTCTCTTCATATGTTGTCATGAAGTAACTGGCATGTCCCTGATGATATGTGGAAAGATGAGTGAAATTCCTCTTGAGATGTTGCTAGAAAGCTATGGGTACTCTGGGTCTTTGTAATCCAAATCTTGACTTAAAAGTTTCATTTCAATATACCCTGTAGAGAATAGTCACAAGGTTTTATGAAGCAGAAATCTTATGAAAATGCCATCTCCCTGAAATTCTTGCAGGGCATGCCTCACTCCTTAAATTGGAACAAATGAGCACATATTCAAAGGATGGACTCAGCAGATGCTTAAATTCAATGAAATTTCCTGATTAAATATGCAGAGAAAATTGCAACACTGATCCCAAGTGATGTGTGTGGTAGAAAAGCTTTCTGTGGTTAAGTTTTTACTGGTTTCTCAGTCATCATTTTATTTGGATTTTAAATATCAATCCATATTACACAAAGTTTCTCCAAGCTTGGAAAGATGAAAGAATGGGAAAAATAAAGAAAAGAAAATCAGATGCAATTCTTTTGTAGGAAGTAGGGGAATTGTGACTTCAGCACTCAAACATTGGAGAACTTAAGTATTGAGAATTTTTATGTTTCTTGAGAATTTCCTTCTTCCCAATGCATCTTGATTTGCATGGATTAGAATATTTTGAGGTTATAAACTATGATTTTAAAAAATCTCACAAGTCTGGCAAAACCTACAAGTTCTGTCTTAAGTGGAATTTATGGCAACACAAAACTTTGCATTTCTTGTACCTGAAATTCTAGAGAAAGAAATCAAGTTTGAGAGAGAGAGAGAGAGAGAGAGAGAGAGAGAGAGAGAGAGAATATAAACAAGTGGCACCTGTTTAACACATACCCATGATGTACAGGCATTCACCCTGGGTGCTGGTTTTGCTCAGTTCTTACGGCCAGCTGGCAGGTCCGCCTTCATGGTCGTCACTGCCGCCCAATCCCGGATCCCAGGGCAGGTGAGGAGACTGTGTCAGTGGAGCCACATTCAGACACAGGAGACCAGGTTCAGTGATGTAGATCTATTTTATTGAGGCATTCACAAGCTTTTATATAGGGTTCCTGGGCTGATCAGACAAGGATGCAACTATGCCATATATGGGGTTCCAGGACCAATCAGACAGGGATACAAGGACTATGCCCTATATGGACAGCCCTGGTTCTAGTAAATCATGTGACCATGGCTGTTGTTATGCCCACATGCTGCAAGCTGTAGATAAACTGCAATCTGGAATTTCAAGGGGTGGCAACTAAGGAGTGGTGATCCTTAAGTGTCAGCCCTATGACTTTCCAAAAGGAGTGATAATCAATCACAAGGTATTCCTCATGGATCCAGGGGTCGGGCCATTGCCTCAGGCCTGCTGTATGGCTGTCATTAGGACTTCCGCTCTAGGCTCAAGCCTGTCTCCCACATCTCCCCCTTTCTTTTTCCAAAGAAGCAGCAAGTGCTAGAAGTATAGCCAAGTGAGAGTATAAGGAATGTAGGAATTTATGGCAGATTTTATTGCAGAGAGGTCAGTAGGCCCCTCCCAATAGGTGATGTTCTTAGGAGGCCAAATAAGAGCAGGTAGGTGTACCAGGCAGGCATATGTCTCTCTATGGTCCCAGCAATTGGAGATATGGCATTTTGTATGGTACAGTTGGAATCTGAACTATTGGATAACAACCAAAAGTAGGGAGTCCAGTACTAGCGTTATTGGACCAGAAGGTAGGTAAATAGTACGCATCCCAGACCATAGGCAAAACCATAGGGGAAAGGAATGACAGCCCATATGGTTGTCACATGAACCTGAGAATTTCTGTAATAATAGTGCACATAATAAGAAACATAGACAAGGGATTCCCTCTAGTTTGAGGATTTGGGTTAGCAATAGTCTCTGCCTGTGAATTGAGATGCTTAAAGTCTCCCCAGGTTATCGGATGTGCTGTCAGGGCCAGTCACTTTCATGGTCTGTAGCAGCGGACTGGTCCTCGGTGGCCTGTAGTTTACAGAGTCAGTGGCTGTGGAGGGAGGTTTTCCATTGTAGGCAATTTTAATATTTCAGGCTGGGACCCAGATGGGGGCTGGAACATTGTCTTGTAAAACACAAGCATAGCCTCACCCTTGGGTTAGTAGTAAATGTGGACCATCCATTCTCCTGTGAGCGGTTCTTTCCAATGAACCATAGGGGCAGGAGTGGGGTTGGTGAATGCTCCCCAGTGCTTTATAGCAGATGGGAGACTATTGGTGTCAAATTTTAGAAAGTTTAAGACAAATAAGACTTGTTGTATAACAAAATTAGGATCCTTATAGCGAGGACCTCTGTTTTTGTCTCCCCCTATATTTTGTATTTGTTTAATAAGTGTTTTATGGGAGTGCTCAATAATACCTTGACCCTAAGGATTGTAAAGGGATACCAGTTATGTGTTTAATAATCCAGTCAGTACAGAATTGGCAGAAGACTGTAGAAACATAATAAGAGCCATTGTCTGCTTTTATCTGCCAGGTGACCCCTATGAGGACCATAGCATGTTTAACAGTTTTTATAACATGGGCAGCAGTCTTGCCAGAGCAGGCCAAGGCAAAATGGATATTGGAACAAGTATCAATAATATGATGGACATATTTAAGCTTGCCAAAGGTTGGAAAATGTGTTTTGTCCATTTGCCAGATTTTATTAGGGCTACAGCCTCTAGGGAGGGTTCCTGTAGGTTGTAATGGTCCTAAAGGTATAAGGGGGGCACAAGAGGAGCAAGCACGAACCAAATGTTTGCAGCTCTGTATTGGTAGAGTAGGCAAGAGTCTATGTATAGCCTGGGGGGAAGATAGAATCAAGCATGTAGATCCCTAGCTTGTTATAGGATAGCAGGATCCAAGGTAGCAGTCATTACTAGTTTATCAATGGTAGCATTACCTTCTGCTGAAAGTCCTAGAAGATTAGTATGGGAGCGTAGATGTTGAATGTACCAGGGGGTAGGGCATTGTTTGAGTAGCAGTTGCAAGGAGGAGAGAAGTAAATCAAGGGGGCTACCATGAGGTCTAAAGGCTGCAAAAGCTAAACTTTGTATGGTCTGGACCATATAAGCACTGTCTGAAAATATATTGCACAGGGTTGTGGGAAAGTCTTGAAAGACTTGTAACATAGTGGACAACTCTCCAAATTGTACTGATCCCTGAAATGAAAGGATCTTTTGTGAAGAAAGCTGTCCCTCATGGAAGACCACATAACCAAATTTATGTTTGCTGGAATCTGTGAAGATTAGAGGAGCCTGAGGAAGGGGGTTGCGTTTAGGAAGCACCTGGGGAAATTAAGACAAAGGAAGCTGTCTTAGTCCTTGGAGGAGCCTATGTTTGGGGTAATGATTATCATATTCCCTGATAAGTTAGTAGGAGAGTTTGAAAAGCAGGATTATCAAGAAACAATGTTTGGAGCATGGGAAGTGGAAGAGGGAGGACCAGAGACTCTGGGTCACTGACATATAAAAGGTGGGATGTTTGAATGAGCTTAAGGGCTATACTTGCCCAGGCCTCAATTACAGAAGTAACTTTATGTAATTGACTCCAAAAAGAGTGGACCCATATCAATGCTCCCTGGGCCTGCCAAAGTGCTCCCATACGGGTGTTCTTTGTTGGAATGACTAAAGCCTGGATAGGCTGTCCAGGTTGTACCTTATTAACAAATGCTTGAGACAAGTATGTATTTATTATTGATATAACATGTCAAGCCTCAGGTGAAACTGTGGGGAATGGAGGCTGTATCAGTGCCCCACAAGAAGGCAAAGAGCAGTGTAAGCTCATCTGTGGACATGGGTATAAAGCCCTTTATCCAATTTATGTTGCCACAGAGGGTCTGTGCCTCAGAGAGGGTGATCTTATCGGGTAAGGTAAGAGCAGGAGCTATAGGCAGATGACATCCTGGATAGAATGGCCCAGAAAGGTATATGGGGCATGCAACTGAATTTTATCTGCAGCAATAGTTAGGCCCAGTGCTCAGAGAGTTGTTTTAAGTTTTTGAAAAGCTCCTTGTAGGATCTTAGGGTCCTTATGAGCAATAAGAATTCCATCCATATAGTGTAAGATATACACCTCAGTCAACAAAGGTCTTAATGCATGGGCACATAATATTGGCAAATAGTAGGGCTGTTTTTCATGCCTTGTGGAAGGACCTTCCATTGATAACATTGGACTGGGAGATTATGGCTAGTGGCAGGCACAGAAAAAGCAAAATAGGGCTTCTATTCCTTGGAGAGGAATAGAAAAGAATTTATCTTTTATATATATTATACTCATTGCACAATTTTTAGGAATAGCAGTCAGGTGTGGCAATCCTGGTTGTAATACCCCCAGGGGTTCCATCTGGTCATTGACAGCCCTTAAATCATGTAGAAGTCTCCAATTTCCTGATTTCTTTTTTAATGACAAAAATGGGGGAATTGTGGGGGCTAAGAGAGAGCTCTATATGACCCAAGGACAATTGTTCCTGGATTAGTGTAATTAGTGGGTTAACTTACGAGAAGGAAAAGGCCACTGCTCCACCCATATTGGAGCCTTTGTTTTCCAAGTTAGTTTAATGGGAGGTGGTTTGGGCAACAGGGCAGTGGCTGCTAGAATTGGCGGTAGGGACTAGATGCATTTTCTGTCCATTGGTTAATTATGCAATCATCATAAAAGGCCTTGTCATCAGTGGTTAGAACAATATCCATGCTAGTAAGAATATCCCTTCCCCACAAATTATGAGGAAGTCCTGTGGCTAAAAGTGGCTTGATTGCTCCAGCATTGCCATCTGGATCAGTCCAGACCACAGGGCATTGGACCTGCTGAGTTTTTTGTAAACCTCCAAACCCCTGTACTAGAGGTCCAGGCCTGCAATGCCAGTAGGGCAATGTCTCCTCCCGTCTTATTATTGTAACATCAGCTCCTATATCAATTAAGCCTTTAAATCTATGTCCGCCCAGGGTAAGCTGCATTCTAGGCTTATATAAGCCAATAGGCACTGTCCATTGAATGTGGGGGATGGGAGCCCCTATTTCCTCCCTTTGGGGCAGGGCTGAGAGGTGTCCTGCTGTCCATTTAAAGGCCCCTTTTTTATGGGATTGCCACCCACATCCATCTTAGATCTGCATTCTCTCGCCCAATGAAAGCCTTTACAGTACTTTGGACATTTGGATGGAGGGATTTGTTTTTTCTTGGCCTCCTTGATAAGTTGTTGGGAAAGTTGTGAGACCAATGGCCCTGTCCCCCACAAATCCAGCATTTGTTTTTATCTGTACTCATCGAAGACTGTTGAACAGCCAGAGCCTCAGCAAGAGCATGTGCTGTCCCAACATCCCAACAGGCTAGAATCCATTCAGACATATCCTTGTGTCTTGCAGGTCCTATGACCAGTTGACACTCAATAGAGCAGACTTCGTATGCAAGATCCTTAAGCAGGGCATCAGCAGCTCCCTGATGACTTATTTTTCTGTTTATACTCTGTGGCAACCTTTCAACAAAGTCATAGAAAGGCTCTCCTGGCTTTTGCACTAGTTAATTTAGTATCACTACGCACTGGCATAGTCTAAAAGGCATGCAGTGCACAGAGTCAAACCTGCTCAAAATAGCAAGGAGGTCCCTGTGCCTGAGCCCAAGGAGTCTCATAATTGCCTCTCCCTACCATGGCATCAAAACCTATGTTTTGAAGATTAGCATGTCTGTTGTGGTCTGCCTGTTGTTCACATTCATCCTAATAAGTTGCCTCTGTAAGAGGAAGTCACCCCCTTGCAAGCATTCACAGGTGATATGCTGCCAATCGTAGGGGGTATTGGCCGCATGACTGATTGTATCCAGAAGTTGACCAAACCAGAGAGAATTGATGCCATCCTCAAGTGCCACTTGTGCAGGTTTTTTAACGTGTCATGGGAATAAAGATTCCAAACACTTGAATTTTGTTCGCCCTGAACAATGGTAACAGGAAAAAACTGTGGGATGTCCCCTCCCACTCCAGACAAAAGGGATATTGGTGGAAGAGTTTTCCAGACTTCCTCCCGAAGGGGGGAGATAAAGGGGAGGGGTGTCTTCACAGGCACCATATGGTGGCGGTGTATGGCCATCACCCTGCAATGGCAGGGCTGAGGGCAGGGCAATTTATTGTTTTTTTACTAAGAGTGTCATCAAGACTTTGTTTTTGCCCTTTTGAGTCTTCAGCACTAAATACTTCCTTTTTGTCAGAGAGAGGCTCTGGTAGTTTCATTTTTGCCAAGAACGCTTGGGGCAAGCTGTCCTCAGAGTCCTGTTGTTGAATTTGTTTATCTATCTCCTTTAAAATAAGATTGTCTTGCTCAGAGGAGTCAGGAGGGACTCGCCAAAGAGAGGCCAGAATGGCAATTACAATAGGATAGACTGATCCAGACTGAGTGTCCCTCTCTGACCTCCCTTTTTCTTGCTAAAAATAATACACGAGCCCATTGCTCAGGATCCCAGCAGCAGGGTTCTGTAGACCAAGGGGCAAGAGCTAATACTTCATCTAGCACCTTAGCTACATCCTTTTCTGTTACCTTAACTCGCCTGCTCCTGAGGAGAGAAACCAATGCTGCAGGGACTGGCAGCAACTGCATGACAATTCCCCATTCTGGAGGTCACTCACCCTGCAAGACGTACCCAGAGGGACTCAGGAGCCATTTAAGGAGACAATCGGCAGAGACAGGAGCGACACGCCAAACCGAAGACCGCAAGCCAAAAGAGCGGGAATGCAAGGATGAGGGGAACTATCACCCATGGCAAAAGGGGTGAGAAAGAGGGCATTCTGTGTTTGAACCCGAGCCCCACATTAGGCACCAGCTTCGGCCATCCATCTGGTCCGCCTTCACGGTCTTCACTGCCACCGCCCAATCCTGGACCCCAGGGCTGGTGAGGAGACTGTGTCAGCGGAGCCACATTCAGACACAGGAGACCAGGTTCAGTGATGCAGATCTATTTTATTGAGGCATTCATTAGCTTATATAGGGTTCCTGGACCAATCAGACAAGAATGCAATGACTATGCCATATATGGGAAGCCCTGTTTCCAGGACCAGACAGGGATACAACAACTATGCCATATATGGGCAGCCCTTGTTCTGGTAAATCATGTGACCATGGTTGTTGTTATGACCACGTGCTGCAACCTGGAATTTCAAGGGGTGGCGACTAGGGAATGGTGAGCTTTAAGCATCAGCCCTATGACTTTCCAAATGGAGTGATAATCACAAGGCGTTCCTCGTGGCTCCAGCAGTCAGGCCATTGCCTCAGGCCTGCTGTATGGCTGTCATTAGGACTTCCACTCTAGGCTCAAGCCTGTCTCCCACAAGTTCTTAAGAATCCTGGAGTTTCTTACCCACTTCCCCACATCTCTGCTGGGATTTTGTCTGGCTTGAGCATATATGGGACTTGTGCATGCTGTCACCATTGCTGTGGGCTGAGTAACTCCAGCTGTCTGGAAAGCCCTAGGGAGAATAAGTCTTTTTTAAGGGTCAGTCTTCCATGCTGAAGGGCATTTGGAGCCACATTTTTGACTCTATAGGCCTTAATGAATTATATGAGAGCACATGAAATTGGGCAGGGGGGAAGCAACACAGGGTACATATGGGGAGGGTATCTAAATGTAATCAAAATATAAGAAATTTAGAAAAATCCAATAAAAATACATTTAAAGAAAGAATCCTGAAAAGAAATTAAACAACCACTACAATTGCTCCAAACAATGACTCCCCAGACTTGGGCACTCATGTCCTTTCTTTCCGTGAGCGGGAAGAGGGATAAGAATACATCTTTGTGGCCAGTGTGGATAAGGGTAGGAAATAGTGTTGGAGGAACATGCTGCATGTCACTGCCAGTGCAGTTTCACCACCTTCAGTCAAATCAATCTCTGGCTACCCTGCCTCAGTTACTTTTGTCTTGTATTGGTATTTGTCTTCCTTCTTTCTTTCTTCCCCTCTCATTACATTTTTCCATTCCTCTGCCATACAGTCAAAGTTTTACTTTTCTCATACCTTTACTATTTTTTATTAAGATTTAAAGTTACCATACAAAGCAATTCATTTCATTATGATGTTTTCTGACTTTGCACTTTGTTACTCATTCCTCTCCCCAACTGCCCTTCCCTGTTCCTTTACACCTCCCTTTGGGGACCCATGTCAGCTTTCATGTCACATATATTCTATAGCCCCACCCCACTCTCATCTTAAGATATCATTTTCCCCTAATGATCCCATTTCTAGTCTCATAACCTGAACATACATGCGCAGAATCACAAATTTAAATCTAAATTTTATATTAGAGAAAACAAGAATCATTTATTTTTCTGGATCTGGTTTCTGTTAACACAGTGATCTCTAGTCCTATTGTTTTTCTTTCAACTGTTTTGGTTTCCTATTAATCATCAAAAACAGTTTTCTTAGTTTGGAGAATAGAAGAGACACACTTCGCCCTTTCTCACACTAGGCTCAGGTGGACATCCTAGATCTGTGTAAAAAAAACCAGTAAGAAGCCTCATAGGAGTAGACAAAGCCTGAAAAGGACTGTGGATCTGAACAATGACACTATGGTGATATTAGTGGTTTTTCCTTGTGTCTCATCTATCCCAAACTCAAGCTGCAGTAGCAAGCAATAAGGAATGCTCACACACAATAGTGTTCCAACACAGCCTGCTTTCCCTAGCCAAAGGAACTGAAGACAAGGAGCCCAAACCGTAAGAGCTCAACTGTAAACATATAGGACAGAAGAAACCACCAGCCCACTCCCTCCCAGGACAAGGGTCAGGTAGCAGTTGGCCCAGGTGCAGAGGCAGTCCTCCTTGCTTCAGTCCTTGGTCCTCCACTCCTACTGCACTGGATCAAGAAGGTCAGTTGGGAGCAGGGAGTTTCATCTCCATTGAACTTTATCAAATCTCACATCACTCAGCTGAGTCTACAAGGGCTACAGTCTGGATTTCCACTCTAGCAATAATAAAAACAATATATAATAGTATACAATATACATGACAGTAGAAGGGAGATTATTGGGGAAGAGGAAGGGGACCAGCAAGAGTCGGGAGTGAGGAACAAGAGAGGATAATGAGGAATGAGTAAGAGCAAACTACATGCATGATGGTGCTACAAGGAAACATAATAAGAGCCAATGGAAGGAAGGAAAGAAGGAAGGAAGGAAGTAAGGAAGGAAGGAAGGGAGGGAGGAAGGAAGGAAAAGAAATGGAGGAAGAAAAGAGCAAAAAAAGAAGAAACTAGAAAGAGGAAGGAGGGAAGGGAAGGAAGGGAGGGAGGGAGGGAAAGAGGGAGATAAGGAGGGAGGAAAGGATGGAGGGAGGGAGGAGGGGGAGGAAGGGAAGATCTCATTACCTCTCCTGCCTCAATAGTGTCAGAAGAAACTTACTGAAAGGTCAGGGATTTCACAACCACCACTTCTGCCTTCAGTGTTAATGGAGGCCATGAGGAAGTAATAGGACGTCATTCCAGACAGAAAGGTATCAGGGAAGCTGGAATAGGAAACCTAAATTCTTTTCTCTACTCAGTAATAATGATTTGACCCTCTGCCCCCAAACTCCTTTCACCTACCTGGTGGAAAACCTGTATTTCAACTCTTACCTCACACTAATGAAGAAGTGCTCCCAGGGTCTATTCCAGCTTTAGAAGAGACCTGGTATACAGATCTATTTGATATTCAGTCTCATAAAAAAGGACACAAGATACCTCATTCAATTTTATGTCTTACAGGGTTTATACTGAGTTCAATATTGTATTACTGTATTAATTCAACTGTGAACCTAAACATTTACAGCTACTTTTGAAAGAGATGCATCTTTGCTCTGGAAATTGTTATTGAATATGTTAAAGCTGTAATAAAATGCTTCTTCTAATCATGTGGTTATTAAATAATTTTTTTAAGTATACAAAATAAAATGCCCAAGATCCGATCTCAAGTTGCTTACATTACCAAAAACTAGGAAAAACTTACCCTGAAAGAGAAAAGGCAATCAATAGATGCCAATAACAATATGACACAGATGTTAATTGAAGATAATGGATTTAATAATTCTTATTAAATAGATTTACTGTAAATGTTGGTTTCTCAGTGAAACCAGGTTATTCAATTAAAATTTCAATTATCATTGTATAAAATGTATTTATAAAATGGACTCTTGACATCAACAACCTATAGAAGTTAATGACAGCAATTAAGACTAGCTTTTTACAAAATAAGATTTTAAAAGAGTTAGGGTAGTAAAATACCCACACTTTACTTCATCTATTTATTTTATTTTCAACTAAATTTTAAATTATGGTTTACTTGTCCACACACATTTACATGTTTTTCTTTCCCATCCCTCCTAACCTGTAAACATTTATGTGTACCTACATACCTAAATGCTTATAAAATTAGAAGTAGTCAAATACTGTCAAACAAAATTTTGGCTATTGTCATTGTTAGAATGTAGCCTAGGTGGTAAAGAAAAATATCCAATTCAAACTAAAGCTAAATATTTTCCCATCTACCCTGAAGTACCTTCTTTATTTAGAGAGTTCTTAGAATCTATCTACTTAAAAAAAATATTTTACTGAATTTGATAGTCCTAAGATACTACTTCACTGCAAATACTGTTTCTTCTCTTCAAATCAATTCTTATTGAGTCTTTATTTATGAGATGATGGCATAATTCAAGGGAATGTCCTTCCCCTCAGATAAGCCTATAAAAGTTCTTACAGGGCTGGAGAGCTGGCTCAGTGGTTAAAGATCACTGGCTGCTCTTGCAGAGGACCTGGGTTTGGTTCCCAGTATGCACATGGTGGCTAACAACCAGCAGTAACTCTACTTCCAGGGGAATTTGACACCATCTTCTGACCTCCATGGGCACTGCACATAAAAGAAGGAAAAAAGTTCTTATAAATCTCTTCATTCTTAAAAGCAAGAAATGGCTGAACCCTGTGGGTTTCACATCATTTGAAATTTTGAACTGCATGATTGTTTATCTTTTGAAGATAGCTTTCATTTGTTTTTGTTTTTTCCTAATGAGAAAAATATTCAGGATGACTGATTTTTTAAAAGTTATCAATTTCTACCTTTATGGGCTTTATCTGAAGATGTATGAATCTCAGGATAGATTTTATCAGAAAAATATGGCATTTTCCATTTTAGTATAAATATAATATAAGAAAGGAGTCTTTTTAAAAACTATGGCAGCTTTAATGTGCTAATATGTTTGTAAGGTAATTTTTTGCCTGAGTAAACAAAACCTTCTAACTGCCTCAGGAATAAGAGTGCTTGAAAATTGTCCAAACTACAGAAAATGGAACTTTATTTTTCTAGACTCTGCAGAACTGAGATAGAGCATAATTTATAATTATTTCAAAATTACTGCATCACAAAAATGTAGGAAGCAGAAAATTACAAGTAAATTTTGTAAGAAAATTGTTCACCAATAGAGCATTTTTCACAGGATAAACATATAAGTTCTGACATTTTCCCTGCCTAAATGTACCTACATATTTCAAAGGCATATTTTTAAAATGAAACATTAATTATTTTCTTGTTTACCCAGATTAAACAATTCTATGAAACTATGTAAAATTCTTCTCAACAACTACTCTCATTTGATGGGTGAATAGAATGTAAGTCTTGCTAAATCCTTTTCACACAGGAACAAGAAAGTGATCCCATTTGCCTTATGCCAATTATAAATTTACTGCATTACAGCCTCAACTCCATCCCCATTTGCCTTGCTTGCAGCTCTAGAGTTGAATCTTAAAAATATTTCTCCTTTGGCAAATGGCAAAATGTTAAGTGCTGTCAACAGATAGCTACAGAGAACACCACAGGAAAAAAGGGGCTTCCTTCAAGTATGCTTTTCCCTGCTTGCTGCTGTGGCTCCAACCTCCCTGGCTGCATGGGGATGCTCAGTGGGGGCCTTGTTCACCATGTTCTGCAGCATGGCACAGCTTCTCATAGGCAACATCCCTGGCACTTCATTAGCCCACTTTCTAGCACTTGATCAGCACAGGCACCTTCCCAGCAAATTCTACAAAGCAGTGTCTCTTCATGCACAGCTCCCAACCACCTCCTGGCAATTTCTGCTGGCAATGGTCTTCACCATCCCATAGGTCATGATCATAGTGGTGTCCTAGTTAGCTTTCTACGGCAGTGCTAAAACACTGACCAAAACTAACTTAGAGAGGAAAAGGTTTATTTTATCTTACAACTCCCAGGTCACAATATAACATGGAGGAAAATGAGATCAGGAACTTGGAGGCAGAAACTGAAGAATAGGCCAAGGAGAGATCTGCTTTACTGACTTGCTTCTCTGGTTTGTGCTCAGCTTGCTTTCTTATACAACCCAGGACAAGCTGCTCATGGGTGGCACCACTCACAGTGGGCTGGGTCCTCCCACATCATTCAATAATCAAGGCTTCACAAACATGCCCACAGGCCAATGCAACAAATAAATTCCCCAATTGATGTTCCCTCTTCTAGGTGTGTCAAGTTGACAAGCAAGCGAGGCTACCCAGCACAGTGGACTGTAGTTATGGCAATGAGTATGGTACTCTGATGGGGATTTACTTCTTCCTCAGGTGCTCTTCCCCAGTCCTAGAGGTAAGGGCTATTCCCTATATCTACAATGTCACTTATTTTCTCCTTTGGATGGTAATGTGGGCAGGCTATCATTATTAACAGTTTATACTGAACTCTCTGTTAAAATTATATTTCCACTCTTCTGATTGGTTCTTAAATAATACAAATGTTTTAAATGTTATAATTTCAATAACTAACAAGTAAAATTTTTATGATTTAAAATATCATTTTAAAGTCTATGCTATAATAATGTGAAAAAATGTAAAATATTACCTTCACAAAATGTGGTCCCTCCTCATAGAAGTTAAGAACAGAATGGTTAACTATTAACCGAATACTTTTATCTCTTCTTTGAAAAGCAATTTCCCTTAGTGAAAATATTGCTGAAATTCTCACATAGATATTGATCAATAAAATGTGAAGTGAAATTAACTTTTTTCAGCACTGGAGATTAAATGCAGGGCCTTGAACATGGCAGGTAAATACTCTGCCACTGAGCTATATCCCTTGCCCATCCACTGCAAATCTTATGTAGAAATAAGTTTGTCAACATATTAGAATACGTGATTCAAAGCACCTCTGAATTTACCAGGGTGGAAAGCCATTCCCTATCATTTGAAAACACAGATGTCAAAAGAACCAGGATACAATTTGAAGTGATTTAGACTTTTCTCATATATTTAAAGTTAACTCTTTCATAGCTTTCCCATTTAGATGTACACTCTTTCCATCTTCTAGGAGTAGAATTCTTTCTACATATCATAATTTACTTTCATAATTTCTTACAGATTTAAAATTATTTAATTGTAAGCAACAGACACTTAGGGTTATCCAACCTAAGCAAGTATGAACTTTATAGTATTGAACAGCTTAGGAACTTGGCAAGAAGTCTGGAGAACCAGAATCAGAATAAACCTTGTGGAAGAGGGTCTGTGTAGTTCCAGGAAGCAGGAACTACTTGGTCATCTTGTTATGGATATGTTCAGGAAGTCATGAGCTACAAGCACTCTTCTATCCCTAACTCCTTCTACTCAATCACACTCCTCAGAATGTTAGGTCAGGTAGCAAGATGGATTCTTCTAGGCGTGACAGGGAAGTTGCACCCATAGAATCTCAACAACTGGATTGCCTAAACAAGACCATGTAATGACAATACCAGTTGACATGACAATGTAGATAGAGGAAATTTCACATGGTCCTATCTCTAGATGAATAGCTACAGGTAATCAATGGCTGCTGAGAGAGGATCAGTTTTCTCCAGGGACAAGCTTCATGATAGGTTACCCAATCCCAGGTGGTCAGTCCTAAATAACATGTACATAAGATTACCACTAAATGAACTCAATAGGCTATCTATACATATATGCAACAATAACAATTAAAGAAGTCAAGAAACTGAGAGGAAAGGGGGAGCATCTGGGAGGAGGAGGAAGAGGGAGGGTTGGAAAAGATATAATACAGTACTCAAAAACTAAAAGAAAAAATGAAAAAGTATAATATTTACTGAAAGAAAAGGAACATACAACCTCCAAAAAACAAGACCGAAGAGGCAGGCCAAATGAATGCTCCCCTGAGTTTCTTATAGTAGACTACTATTAACAACTATTTTGTCATACCAAAAATGTCGCTCATGGAAACACGCCATCCTCTACAAAACTATCCTTTCCAGGAAATCTGCTGACTGCCCTTCTTTCTTTACTCGTGCACTCAAAAATGTTCAAAGGATCTTGAGGCTTCACTGACTCAGTCATTAGGTTCCTTTGTATAAATTATCACAAAATTGGTGGCTTAAATCAGATTTGTTTTTTCCTCGTGGTTCTGGAGGGTAGAAGCTTATTGTCAGCTTCATTGGGTAGACATCAAAGTGACAGTGAGGTGCTGTCCTTCCAGAGCTCAAGGGGCATATAGTCACAGACAGGCTGATCCTTGTCTCACTCGTTAACTCTGGGTGATGGCTGGCACTCTTTTGCAGTGTCCACTTCATTCCAGTTGCTTTATCAGTCCTCACATGACCTTTTCCTTTCTGCCTTCTTTGCACCTGCCTCAATTGTCCTCCTAATTTGTCTTATAAGGACACTGGTGAATGCAATTAAACCCCAAATCAGGAAATTTAGAAGTAGTATCCAATATCAAGGATATACCAAGGAGCAATTTCATGACCATTTTCCTTACTAAGTAGCATTTATGTGTTAGGTGATTAAGGTATGGTATATGTGAATGATTATCATAATTCAACCTGTTACACTGAACATCATCAGAAAACTTGAACCATTTTTATTAATTCTAAAACTATGTTAAAAATTTGCCTTATTTCCATTGATGAGAGGAAAAATGAGTTCTAGTCCCACTAGCCCTAGATTTAGCCATGTAGTAATCCAATGAAAATTACATGGAAGGACTGAATATTTTCTGGCATTAATTAATTAGCTGTGTCATACTGGTCAAAGATTTTTAACAAGCTCCTGTACCTCCTCCATGGTCTCTTTTCCTTGCATTAAGATTATGGGAAGTATTGTGACAAAAATGGAAGAAATCAAGTTCCCCGATGACTGTGTGAATATATCCCCAAAAGGATAACTACAAAGAAATACACACATAGAAATACTGAAAATGGAAACAGCAAAGTAAAATCTGATAATCATTAGCTGAACAAATCACCTACAACGACACAGTAAGTTCATAGCACATAGATTTAGAACAAACTGATGATGGAATTTCAACAGTAACATGGAAGCTAGAAAGCAATAGAAAGATTATAAAGGAAATATATACTATTCAAGAGTGATATATATAGCCAACTGCCATTCCTACAAGGGCAAAACAAAGCCGCTTTCAGAAAAAGAAAATCTGAAAATTTATCACCTTAACAAAGAAATTTCAAATGCCTATCAATAGTATAAGGGATGAAATCCCTGACAAACAAACAGGATCACTGAGAAGTAGTAAAGATAGTGAACTTCTGCTTCTTCTTGGTCTCTGGCAGGAAGGCTTTAGTTTTAACACCAACAAGGTCCCTTCAACTGATCTGCTTAGAGTCAGGCAGCCCTGGATATTTCAGCTTGGAAGGCTGATTCCTTCTCTTCTTTAAGTTGACCAATCCAAAATTAGGGCAGAAAAACCACTAAAACCCTTAAAACACAGATTCTCCAGACAGGATATTGGATTTCAGCTTTCAGGTCCCCTTTCCACTTAGAGAGAGCTTCATATTTTTGTATAAGTATGTGCATATGTGTTTGATTCTTTACATGTAGAAATATGACTATCTTTCAATAAGAGTCTGTTTTGATTGAGATTCTCTGCTTGACTGTTTTTTCCTGTTCTTTCATTCTTTAATTGGATTAGAAAATGAACCCCAAAATACTGCTAATACACTAAAGCTATCCAGCAAAATTGACCCCTTATCAACTTGACACCCAAACACTATTAAACAATAACCTTTCCATTCTTATTCCCAAGATATGATATTAACATTAATATCACAACATAAGACAGTACAACCTTAAAAGCCCTGAAGTCCTTAAAAAAGCCAAACACTTAAAAGTCCATAGTCTCTTTTAAAATTCTCTTAACTGGGGGCTCCTGTAAAATCCAAAACAAGTACTGTCTTATTTCAAAGGGAAGAATTGGGCACACCTAAGCAAAACTAAAGTCCAGCAAAGTAGCTCAAGGCTGGACATCTGGGATTCACTCATGATTTTGGCCTCCAAAGGGTTCTGGCAGCTCCACTTCTCTGACTCTGCAGTCCACAGCGCATACAGCATGTCTCAAAGACCCAGGCTGGCTCTATTCCACACCTGCTGCTGATCTTGGTAGTCATCCCATGGTCCTGGCATCTCCAAAAAGCTGGGATCTCCACTGAAACTGAGGCTACTACACCTTCACCAATGGCCTCCTCTTGCTTCTTGGGATGGAAAGCCTCAGATTCTCTCCATGACCCCTTCAATCCTGGGTCTTCACTGCAATTGAAGCTGCACTTTCACCTATAGCCTTTCCTGGCCTCTCAAGGTGCCAAGCCTCAGCTGCTTTCTAAGACCCCCTCCACACTTTCAACACCAGAACCATGAATGAGAATCTTACATATTATCAAGTCCTGCTTCCAGCTTGAGGTAGAGGTTTGGGTCCCCTCTGTATGCTGACCCTGAGCAAATACCACCCAGAAGATTTCACCACAGTGATGCTGGTCTCTTGTTACTTACAGCTAATTTTTCAGCCCCAGCTAACCAGCATCAATTGTCCCAGCAAAGCAAAGGTTTTACTTCAGGTTCTGGTCTCTTCTTAATCACAGCTGATTCTTTAGCTCCAGCTGATCAGAATCCACAGATTCCCAATTCAAAATATCAAACAAATAGCCCCGATAGTCTCTGCTTCCCTTTAAAGCTTCACAAACCAGGCCTCCATCATCCATAATTCTTTCAGCATAACTGTTCCAAGCTCCACAGCACAAACTCTAAGCACTCAACGGCTTTTCCAGCCCAAAGTTCCAAACACTTCTACCATCCTCCAACATCAGGTCTGTCACAGCAATACCCCACTCTCGGTATCAATTTCTGTTCTAGCTTGTTTCTCCACTGCTGTGACAAAACACTCTGACGACTTCCAACTTGGGAGGAAAGGGTTTATTTGTCTTATGTCTCCCAGGTCACAGTTCATCAGGGAGCCCAAGGTAAGAACTCAGGGCAAAAACCTGGAGGCAGGAGCTGGGACAGGTCATGGAGGAACACTGCTTACTGACTTGCTCCCTGGCCCCTGCTCAGCCTGCTTTCTTATGCAACACCTGCCCAGGGGTGGCACCACCCACAGTGGCCTGAGCCCTCCCACATCACTCAGCAATCAAGAAGACGCCCCACAGATATGGCCATAGGCCAGGCCTATGGACTCAATTCCCCAGTTGAGGCTCCCTCAACCCAGGCCTGTCAAGTTGACACTAAAGCTATCCAGCACAGTCATATTACAGTTACAATTGTCTATGGATATCAATTATTGCCTAACTTACTTATCATTGACAATATTTACAGAACTCCAGAAAATAGTCAGGTATCCATTAATGATTAAGTAAGATTTAGCAAATGATTTGCTTTCTCAAGAAGTAACTATGAAGCTTAGACATAATATAGCAGGAGACCATTGTATTTCACACATGCCTTGAGTCTAGAACTTTTTTCACTAACCAATTAAACAAGCCAAAACAAGGGAATTCGACCTCCAAAGTAGGGAGTGAATGGTATTAAGTATCTATTTCTGTGCCTTTTAGTCAGTGTTTACTTACCATCTGTGAGGCTACTTATTGTTTGGTTGGCAGGGGACTGTGACAGATCATAGTTTCTGGCTGGTGAAGTCTGAATCCTGAGGCTGGGAAAACACTAACAGAAGGTTAAGAACTCCATATGCACATCTCTAGCTCCTAACACATGAATAGTGGTTCCCTCCTTTCACATCTACACAGAATCCCTCCACCTGTCTCTGCTTTGAGTTCATCAGCTAACAAAGATCTGAGCAAGACCTAGCTCTGCTTATGTTCAATTCTGTATAAAAGATTAAGAACGTCTTTATTCTTTCCTGAGCATGCCTCAGCCATGACTTTATACAATCCAGGGATATATCATAGCTTTATTATTATTGTTATTACTATTAGACAATTTCATACATGTATACAAAGTGAATTTTTGATAGTTCATGCAAATATGCAATATTTTTTAAAGAATTTATCACCCATTATTCTATTGTCTCCCTCGTCCACTTGAACCTCTTTCTCTTTTCAGCCGTTTCCCTTCCTGTTTTTTGTCTTTTTCTGATCCACTGAATTTAATTAGGATTTCTAGCATAAGCATGGATTGGGGGCCTATTTACTAGAGTTTGTCCAACTCACTAGTGGATACATTACTGAGGAAAATGAACCTCCCTCCCCTGACAACCCATTAATTTGTCAATAGCTCCTCTAGGAAGAACAGGGCCTTGTGAGCCCCTTCCCAATTCATGATGGAATGATAGGCAGGTCACAGGCAGGAAACCATACCTTTTGTGGATTCATGATTGCAAAAGCCATGTCACATCCAGAAGACATGCTTTCACAACACTCCTGTCTTCTGCTTCTTACATTCTTTCCACCCTTTATTCCACAATGTTCCCAGGGTCACGGAGAGGGTGATATAGATGACCTATTTAAGACTGAGCACTCAACAGTCACTTATTTTTAGTACTTTGATCAACTGTACATCGCTGCATTAACTTCTATTCACGGTAAGCAGATTTTTATTGTCAGAGCTTTTATAAAACTATTAAACCATAAAACCATTTCATTCTTGCAGTTTTTCTTTGGTGCTTTTCATTCAGCCTCCTGTTTGCTCCAAGATTGTTATCTCAGTTAGTTGGATGTTAAATACTAACACTGATTGCATTTCACACATGCCTTGAATATAGAACATTTTCCACTAAGCAACTTGTCAGTTCAAATGAATATAAACACCATGAACCGAGCTTCTCTGGGGAATAACCAAGTAGATCAAATAGTAATGTTCATTTAGAGATGAAGCTTTGTGCGTATATTAGTTTCTCTTCCTGTTGTGGAGGGAAAAAAGCAACAAGGGTGGAAAGGGTTCATTTCAGCTTAGAGCTCCAGGCTGTAGTCCATCATAGCAATGAATTCACAACCACAGGAGCTTGAGGGAGCTGATCACATAACATCCACAATGAGCAAACAGAGGCCAATGAACACAAGCATGCTAATGCACAGATAACTTTCTATAGTCCAGGATCCCTTGCTAAGGAAATGGTGACACAATCAAGTTGTCTTCCCACCTCAGTGAGCATGAGATAATCTACCAGAGATATGTCGATAGTCCCAGGTGATTCTAACTTCTGTTAAGTCCACAATTTAACACTAAGCATCACGGCAGGGAACACCAAACCTACAACTCCCTCAACAGACCTTAGGTTGTTGACTTTCAAGACTAAAACTGAATTAATAGAGTATATTGGACATAGGGCAATATGCACAAAACACCTCCTTCCCAAGGTTCCATTGCTTTTAATGAATAAATATTCCTCTGATGATCACAGTCTTTTGTTAAGTCCATAATTATGAAAATAGTTTTGATACTATTGTGAATGGAAGATTAGTTTCAATGCTGCTTGCTTTATCATGCTAAATGTACATTCTCCCACACTATTTGATTTTGCTCTTCATCTTTTCATGCATGTACACACAACACATGCATGTGCTTGGCTTTAGATCAGTTTGCCTGAGAAGGAAATGGATAGTCCAGCAGTGGCTGTCTGCACTCTGGAGAGGCAGAGAGCCCTGTCATTGTTTAAGAATCTGGGTAATTTAGCAATCTCAGTCCAGTTTTGAAAGCCTGGAAGTTACCTAGAAAGTCACTGGAATTGAGTCTACATGGAAGGTCAAAGAAGCTGGGGTCTGATGTCAATGAAGGATTGCAGCAACAGCAATAGATAAAGTCACTCTGAAAGAAGTGAGAAAAGTGCGATGGCGGGTGCAGAGCTGTTGGTTTTCCTTCAGTCACTTTATGTCTAGGATACACTTTCGGTTTTGGGGGATGATTTTCCACCTTCAATTAATTTTGTCTAGAAACACCCTGACAGATATTTTCATAGGTGTGTCTTCTAGGTGATTCCAAATCTAGTCAAGTTGATAATCAAGACCATCACAGGGAGGATTTATTTTGGCTCACGGTTTTGGAAGGCAAGTCTATGTCACTTGGTTCTATTCTTAGGCAGGGAATTACAGTGTGTGGGAGGGAGGTTTGTGGAAAAGTTTTCACCTTTCATGTGATAGGAAGTAGAGAAACTGGATGCCAGTGCTTAGCTGGCTTTTGCCTTTTCTTCTTTTATTCATTCAGGGCCTCTCATTGTTGGAATAATGTCATCCACATTCAAGGTGGGTCTTTCCTCCTTAAACTTCTCAGGAAACACCTGTATACAGACATACTCAAGAGATTTTCCTTGCCAATTTCCCAGGCAATTATAAAGTTAACAACGAAATTTAACTATCACACCACTTTAGTCTATTTTTAGTTTTATTTTATTTATTTGTATTTTGTGTCTTGTCTACATGTATATAAGCATACATGTGTGCAGTGCTCAAGGAGGCCAGAAGAGAGGATTGGATTCCCCTGGAACTGGAATTAAGGACAGTTGTTAGTATGTTTCTCAGTTAGGGACACTAATCAATTCCAGATAACTTAAATCATCAGTATAAACAGGCATCCCTTTGAGGCTGGTTTAATTCTGTATAATCTTACTCTTGTTTAACCTTCTAAGGTACAAGGAAAGGATGTTTTCCAGAGGTTCTCATTGTGAACAAATAGTGAACTCCATATTTTGTGCCCCCTCCCCCAAGCCCCTTAGCCTCACGATTCAGCCTAAAGCAGCCTCCCTGTCTGAGCAACCTCTTTAAGAATTTGTAAATGGATGGAAGAGTCTCTCCTGCATTCCAGCTCCCTACTTATATATCAATACGTAGTTCCAATGCCTTCAAGAACTCATGTGTACTTTATCTGGTACAATTGCTACTTTTGTATTGTATACAGGGAATCTATTTCTGCAGTAAATAATTATACTATTTCTAGAAATAAAAACTACTCAAAAAATGGGCAGATAGATTGTTCAGTGGGATTAAGAGCACTGGCTGCACTTCCATAGGACCTGGGTTTGGTTCCCAATACCTACCTGATAGCTAGCAACTGTCCTTAATTCCAGTTCCAGGGAATCCAATGCCCTCTTCTGGCCTCCATGGACACTGCACACATGGTTCACTTACATATATGCAGGCAAAACATGCATGTGGATAAAAATAATCTAAAACGTATTCTTAACTTTGGGTTTCAGAATCTGATTTCTAAACCACCCCCAAGGAAATTACTTCCTACCAAAAGAAATATATGAGATTGTAAGAGACTCAAAGAGAATGGCTTGTCAGAATGCTGGCCTCCTGTTGGCACTATAGAGGCCTTTGTTGGAATCATCCAGCAGTTTGGAAAATCTATAGAAGTTTCAGCCCTGCCTCTGACCTGCTGCCTGAATCTGCACATGTTGCCGTAGAATTGCATTCTATAGCACTGAGTTTCAGAAAAAAACAATATGTATTTGGATGTTTTGTCTGCATGTTTCTAAGTGCAAAACATGCATGCAGTGCCCCTGGAGTCCAAATGATGGTGTCTGATTCTGTGGAACTAGAGTTAGTAGTGGTTGTTAGCTGCTATGTAGGTACTTGGAATTGAACTTGGGTCCTCTACAAAAGCAGCAAGTTCTCTTAACCCCTGAGCCATCTCTCTGGCCACCCCCACCACACACACACACACACACACACACACACACACACACGCACACACACACACACACACACGCACACACACACACACACACACGCACACATGCACACACACTTTTTTTTTTTTTTTTTGATACAGGATCTCTCTGTAGTTCCAGTTAGCTTGGAACTCACTATGTATACCAAGCTGGCCTCCATCTCACAGAGATCTGCCTGCCACTGCCTCCTGAGTTGCTGGGATTAAAGGAGTGGGTCACCATACCAGGCTCACTTTTAACAGAAAGACTGAGAACACTTATACCAAGTCAAGAAACCAAAAAGAAAATGCAACTAATAATGTATTAGCTGCTAAGACTAGAATTAAAAAAATATCAGACAGTGGCTTCAACAAGAGAAATTTATTCATTTTTCTTAAACATGGAGGTTGAGTCCAGAATCATGGTATCAGTGGGGTTGGTATTTTCTGAGACCTCTTCTTGACTTGTAGATGGGTGTCTTCTCTCCATGTCACATGGTTCTTCTCTGTATGTCTAAGTCCAAATTCACCCAAAGTCACCACTCACACTGCACTTGAGCCTGTCCTAATCACCTCATCCTCAATTAATTTCCATTTTAAAAACTCTATTTACATATATTGAGATATTTAGGATTAAGACTTCAAAATAAAAATTTGGAGGAAGCACAATTCAACCAATTAATCAGGCACAAAGGACTTTAGTTTTCAGGATGAAATATCATCATTCCCATAGTCTGGAGGCCATTAGAGTTTAGTCAGAGCAAAGAGTCTTCCGGAAATGCCTCTTCAAGTTACTATGCATGGTGATAAGGTAAAGAGACAACTTTCCTAGGAAATAACCCTCTTATTGCTAGACACCAAGAGCACCACTTCCTGTTCTTTCAAAGGACATGGTGCTCAACATCTCCTTAAATGTGATATCTCAGCATTTTCCAAAAATTAACTTTTACACTTATTGTTATCTCAACTAAATTTTTAGTTATCAGAGAAAAAACACAGAAGAATGATTTAACTTTTTTAGTGAATTTTTTCAATGAGGGAAATACTTAAAAATTTGCCAGAAGAATCATTAACAACTCAGTAGAGACCAATGAGTGGAGCACATGCAGTTTCTATTCTTGGCTGCTGATGCCTCTCAAATACTAGGTTACCAAGCAATAGATCTCATAATACAGACTTCATATTTGGAGTGCAGGGGGAAGTTAATTGTTTAGTATCATATTCATTCAACATGGATTTATTCAACATTTACTATATACTTCTATGGAAGTGAAAATAAGCATATTGCTGGCCACAAACAGAAGCACTCAGGCATGGATCTCACCCTCAAAGGATTTATAATCCAGCCTGAGACAACTAAAATCCTAAAAAGTTTTGTGGACTGCCAGGAGCCATACCTATACAGAGGCTATGAGTATGACTATCTGAGTCCTGATTGTGTATTAAAGGACTATTGAAATGTAAGGTGGAGAAATGAAGAGTATGTTCAAATGAATTAGAAATAATGGAATTTCAACAGGGTTAATCATTTATAATGCAGAAAGCTGACAAGACTAGACCAAATTAGGAAACATTTTGAGAATAAAATAAAGTTTACAATCATTAGAATGGCAGGTTCTGTGCTTGATGTCAGGACAGTACATGTCTTTTTGACTATGTCTAGGATACTGAGTACTGAAAGATCATGAACGTTTTCTCTGTAACTCTTTTGGTCACTGTATTCTTCTAAGTAATTACAAAGTATTGCATAACTCTACAGAATAAAGCACTTGCACTACATACTGTCAGGTAAAAATGTAAAAAACTGTCTAAGGAATTTAGAAATTGTTATGTTAAAAACAAGCACTACTTTTGCAATAAAAGTACATATATTTGAGCAAATATGCATTCTCTTACTATTTAAAAAAAATCTCCAAATGCAGTATTATGACACCATCTACTGGGAATTTAGAAGACAACAGTCAAGACACTTCGGTGTAAATATTCTTTCTTCAACTGTAAGTAAGCCTCTTAAAAATCATTAGTAAAGTGAATGAAGGAATGAGCAATATACACACTGATAATGACACAGAAAAATTGGGCAGAATTAATGAGCTTTCATTTTAATCAGTTCTAATTATTACTTTGCTATATTGGCATATACTATAAAGCAAGATTGATCATACGTCGGTGAACTAAGTGTAGATTAATGAAGCTGGCAACTAGTTTGTTTATTAAATTCGTTTACTATCCTATAATGAGAGAAAAATGCTTATATGGTGAATACAGTTTTATTTCATCAATACACAAAAGAAAATTTACCATAAGACACTGCAGGCTGAATGTACCATGTGGCCCAGGCTGGCCTCTGGAAGAGGGGCAAGCTCAATCAGCACCTGTAAAAGGAGGAAAGCTGGGACTGAATAAAGAAGAGATGGATAGCTGTGGTGGTCAAAGCTGCATGAGCCCAGAAAAGAACTCTGAAGAATATTGGTCCTGCATTGAACAAAATTGGCCTGATCTGTATTCCTTGTACCTATAGAACCCTGAATAGGGATGCACACGAAGTGGCACAAAGGTTGGCATGACCCTTTGTGGCTGTCAGATTTGCAGCAGCTCAATCACAAGTCTTCCTTTCAATGGATCTGGAAGACACTTTTCCAAATCAATCTCAACATAGAGTAGGAGAGGGTCTAAAGCTAAAACTGTATTTTGTAAGACACATGAATCTGATAAACATGATCACGTCTATTATTTCTTCTTTCTACAATTTTACTTTTATTACGGTTTTTGCCATCAAAGTTGAGGCAAAATATTTTATATTAACATCTGACAAGATTCTTTATGCCAATTTCTATAAATGTTTGTATTTTCCTGTTGGTTGCAACTTATTTAAAACAATCACCTAAAACACCATGCATCTTAGGGATAATATTTCCTCTCTTTATTTACAACCTTTTTGGATGCAAGTTGTTTGTCCCTCAAAAGATCTGAACTTATTATGGCAAGGTTTCTGCTACCACTACCATCCTGGAGTCAGTTTTCAATGGTTTACAGACTGAGATTGTCAAACCATGCCTGCAACATTGAGTCTAGCCTCAAATCCACATGTACAGTTACTGAGCTGATGCTGCTCCCTCCATCTGGAGCAAAGCAGGAAGAAGGAAAGTGTCACATTTACTGTCTTCCTTACACATTGCTTTCTCCCTTTTCCCTGTCAGTTTTACCTTTTGCACAGGCCCTCAGCTTTATCCTTTTATGAGTCTCAATATCCAGTTTACTTCAGGCAAAGCTGTTAGATTTGTAAAAAGTAAATTATGAAAATTAAAGAAAAATGACAAATTCCAACAAATATCACTCATCACTAAAATATTTCTTAAAGATTTTGTCTCTATTTTGTTATTGACTTTCTAATCTTTTTCATGGGGAGAATGGAAAAGTAATGTCTTTTAGTCCTGCCTGACTAATTATTAAAATAGGTTCAAGTTTTTATACACTTTTGTGCATCCTCATTCATTACTGATTCACAACTGTTGATACATACAGTTTGCATACTTTTATTGCAGGCAAATAGTATTGTACATACTATAGCATATAGTACTGGTCAGTTTACTGCTAACAGATTTGGGTTGTTGCCAGTTTTTACTAATTTGAGTAATGCCTCTAAGAATGTTTTGTACATGTAAACTGGGGCATATGTATTCCCAAATAAATTTAAGAATACATAAGAATTGCTGAATAATGTACTATGTACTTCAGACTCTTGCTTAAATAATGCTAAGCACTCTTCCAGGATCGTTGCACTAATTTACACATTCACCAATATAAGGCGAGTTTTCCCAGAGCTGTACCTCCACGCCTAGCAGCATTTGTCAGCAACAAAGCCTGGATGCAGCCAGTCTTTGTGTGGCTGGTGGTATCTCTGTGTGGTTTTGACTTGAATTCACCTGACTGTTAATAGAGTTGGGCTCCTTTCCATGTTTATCACTGGGTATTTTTTTGTTAAGTGCCACTTGTTTAAGTCTATTTTTTAAACTGAATAACCGGTCTTCTTTATAACAATTTAACATTTGTGCTAATTATATGTAAGTACATTTTCCCCCTGCTTTGCAGTTAGTTTTCTCTGCTACCTCCTTATGCCTTCTAATCTTGCCAGTCTTTCAAAACTGTCATGGCTGCTTGCAGTTTGGTGTCATTCACTTCTATTTTACAGCTTATGAGAAAGCATTCTAGATTTTGCTGAGCACAGGGTTTCTCTAAGGAGCTTATCTGCTCCAAAAAGAAACAAGCTGGGGACATTTCAGAAGATATTTCACTGATTTTACCCATCTACTTTTCATGATTTTGTTAGTTGAACACTGTCTTCGTGTACTTTGTAAATACCTTTACTCAGTATATAAACTTCTTTGTTTACTTTCTATAGGGAATCTTTTCGTTGTTTTGAAGTGCTTGGGGACTGAATTCAGTGCCTCATGCACATCAGACAGATGTTTCTTCTGAGCTACAGCCCTAGCTCTTCAGAATCCTTGTTTTTCACTTGGATAATATAAAAAAAAATTTCATTCATGTTCTGCTTTTTATGTGTGAAATTATGTGTATTCCAAGATCTTAAAACTATCTTCTAAAAATTGATAATTTCTGTGTTTTAGCTATTGTGAAACAGCTGGTCTCTGAGAAACTTTCCTGAAACAAATATAACCACAAAGCTGGATGCAAATACACAAAGCAACTCTTTCCTGTTTGAACAATGGATGGTGCAAAGCTATAGGACCTGAGAACAGGGAAGAACACCAGAAAAGAATTAGTAACTGTTAGTCACTGTTGAGTGTAAAAATGTTCTGAGACAAAAAGGTAGTAAGATAACAATCTATGCAGATAATACTCTAAAATTTGATAACTTTTTATTTCAGAGGAGGTAAAGGAACTAATTCATAATTACTATAATGCATTACAAAATATGAAGGAAGTATTAAAGGAAAGCAAAGGTGCCTTTAAAACTCTACCATGGGACAAAACAGACTAACAGAAAATAAAAGCTATTTTGGACAGGAGTATCAGCACTAGAAAAACAGCAGAGCATACGTGTTCTGGGTCCCATAGGCCATGCGATCATACTCAGGTGGCCAGCAGGACTTTTACTTAAAGGAAGTTTAAACCACTGTAAAGTTTATCTGTAATGTAGTTTAGAAAACTATGACAGAAAATGAGTAACAAGGGTGAATTTGTTGGAGAGTGAATGAAGCATGGACTATTAGATATGAAATGAATAATTATTGAGCAAATGTTAAAATCAGTATTAAAATGAAGCAACAGTAGTTAAATTAGTGGTGGTATCTGCATAGACAAGAAAGACAGATGGAACTGAACAGTGTTTATAAATTTCAAATAAAAACTTTTACTTTAGAAATTGTAGCATGACCTAATGTTGGGAGAAAATACTGAATCTTTACTTTTTAAATGAATAAAACTGTCTAAAGCACTAAATATGGATAAAAAATGAAATTGTATACTATCAGGGGATATATGGGTATTTTTATAATCCTAGCCAGAAAAAATTCATTCTAAACATTATACTAGGCAGAAAATCAAGACAAACAGATTCGATTACATAAAAACAAAAGCAGTCATAAAAATAGTAATAAAGAAGCTTTAAGTGATTGTTGGAAAAACTATTTTCAACATGTAATAAAAGTTTAATGATTCCTAAAATGGGCTTCTGCAAATTAACAGACATGAATAGTTAAAAAAATATGAGAGCAAGCTGTTAATATATTCCAATACTGTCATTAAAAATAAAAATACTAGGGGGTTGGAGAGATGGCTCAGCGGTTAAGAGCATTGTTTGCTCTTGCAGAAGACCCAGGTTCAATTCCCAGTACCCACATGGCAGCTCACAACCATCCATAACTCCAGTTCCAGGGAATCCGACACTCTCTTCTGACCTCTGTGGGCATTCCACAACCAGGGTGCACTTACATATATGCAGGCAATACACTCATAAACAGAAAATAAAAATAAGTAAAATTTTAAAAATTCTAAAATGCTTGTGTACCATTGGAAAATATTAAATACCAATTTTTATTCTGTGTTACTTAATGCCTGAAAGAAACAGGCACTGTACTGTGGGTAAGTATAAAATGGAACAGGAGCACTGTATAGACCAGCCATGCAGTTCCAAATGGTACTGGTGCATTCTGTGTTCCAGACAAAAGACACACATTTAAAATAAGACAAAATGCACAAAAATCAGACATATGTAGACTGCAATATATGTCCACAAGTATAACATTCTTCATTATCAAATTCTGTGTAAAAGTAAGAGACAAAATCCTGCACACTTTCTTGGAAATATATCTGCATCTATTAGTAAAGTTCCATGGCATCAAGCTAGAGAAGGCAAGCAGGCAGAAAACTGGGGGAGGATCCAGATTCTGAGAGGCAGCTTCCACTTTCAAAGCACTAAGCTTTCAGTAAGCAGTCCTCAAAGTGCTTGTCACTGCTATTTTTCAACAGAAATGAATAAAGCAGATGGGATATTTTAACTGGTAAAACAATCCTCAAGCTGCAAAAAGCCAGCCAAGCGCAGGACAGCTTAGAGCTGACCCAAAACTGAAGCATAAACCAACAATAATAAATGCAATTAAATACTTTCTCCAATGTAAAAGATCCTTCCTGAGTTTTGGGTTCCCACAGAACAGCCTTAATGAACTGCAAGTGTTAAAACCAACAGTAATAAAAAGCAGTTAATTCTTCTCTCAGTTTGAGAAGTCAGAGTATAGCTTTCCTACCCAAGGCTCAGATCATTCTAGACAGAAAGCAGTTCTCAGGCCCTGTTCAATAACAGCTACAGGCAGCCCAAGTATCAGGGCTGGTTCTGTGTTGTCCTGGTCTGCCTGCCCCTCTTCTTGCAAGCTGGTCTCTATTTCCTCACTTTCTTTGACAGCTTAACCTTTTTGTTGGCCTCCAGTTCACCTAGGAAAGTGCTCTTGGGAAAGAGGGGGATCCCTAACTTTAGGCCAGCTCACTCAACCATGGAAATGATTTTCCAATTTTCTAGTAACAATTCTTTGAATACAGTTGTAACACACATTCACTTACGGGAAGATTCCTCAAAGCACAAATACTAACAATGCCTAAATTTGCACAAATAGGTCCACGTGGGAGATTACTTTTGCCTTAGTTCTTATGATTGTCTTCCTATACTTACCAAAACACTGTAGAACATAGTAGGCATGAAGTATATGAAAGAATGGATGGATGAACATACATTCCTGTTTATATGTACAGGGCTCCACTATGGATCCAGAAAAAATTATGCAAATGCAGTGGAATGTGTGCATGTACATAGGCATAGGCGTGCATGCACACACACACAAATAACATATAGAACTAGATAAAAGTCCCCTTTTATAGAAAAAGTAAGATTTCAATCAGAACTAGTATACTTTTAAGACCCAGAGAAAATTGCAAATCTCTGTCATCTGTACAAAGGGAAATCTTTAAGGGAAACTGTGTGTAGTCCTTTACTCTGCCCTTCTAGCCTCTGCTCCAGGTGCTGAGGCTGGGCCTCTACCTACATGGTCCCCAACACCTTTTACTGCAGCCTTCATGTTCAGCTTGTCCAGTAAGAAGCACTAGAAGAAAGCCAGAAGGTAGTAAGAACAAGATATACTACCTTGTTCTGATTACAACTGCATTAGTGTTGATTTAGCAACTTGGTTGATTCCAGTTTTGAACAATTGTCAGGACTTCCAGAACCATCACTGAGACATGTCCCTCAGAATTACCATGAACTGTCAGGCTGTGACTCTCCTCAGAGGTCTGAGCAACAATGTGAAGCAGACATTTTGCAACTGTACAGTTCTGAAAGCATCAGTGTTTCCCTTTTCATCTTCTCCCAGGACAGGAAGCTACATCTCCATTCACATGTCTGGGTTAAATTCTCGTGTCACTGTCCCTGCAACTGATCCATGTCTACTTTGGGCTTCCTTAGGCACACTTACTGCTAGAGGTGCTATCTGAAGGACAGACAGTAAAATTGTTTATGGCAGGATCAAGATAATCATCAATGCTAAACCTAATGTGTGCAGACTGACACTTTTGAACATGATTGACAGTTAAAGGGACACTAGTACAAGAAGATATCCACATGAGCAAGGAGCTGGGGTTTCATCATTCACATGAAAATGGTCTAAAATGTGCTGTCCAATACAGGAGCCAGCAGTCATGTATGACTGCCAAACATCTGAAACACGGTCAGTACGACTAAAAGATATTCTTTTCAATTTCATTTAAGTAGTCAATGGTAACCATATTAGTACATGTAGTGACTGAAGGGCTGGAGAAGACACAGACGGAACCTGTATTAAGTTGTGAAATATTTTAGCAAGCACTTAGGTTAGAAAACCTGGTATCTCCCTGTAGAGAAATGTGGTCCAGTAGCGGAAAAAAGACATGTGAAACAAACCCCTTGGAAAAATTACCATCAACAGTGTGGAAGATAGGATTACTGGAGCAAGAGCTAGGGTAGGAGGCTACTCAGGGACAAACCTAAAAATCCCAAATCAGAGACAAGAGACCTCATGAGCTGCACCAGTGAGGAAGTATTAAAAATCTGCCTTCTCGGGGTTGGCAAGATGGCTCAGTAGTTAAGAACACTGATTGTTCTTGCAGAAGACCCGGGTTCGAATCCCAGCACCCACATGGCAAATTACTGTCTGTAACTCCAGTCCCAGGGGATCCGACAGCCTTTTCTGACTGCTGCAAGCATTGCACAGCATAGGAGAACTTATCTAAATGCAGGCAATATATGCATACACATAAAATAAAAATAATAAATCTTTTTAAAGATCTGCCTTCTCAACATTTGGCTATCAATGGAAGATTGCAGGATTATGAATAATTCTTTATTTTTGGATTACATCATTCACCAAGGGAATATAAGAGAATAAGACTTAGGGAAAAGTGAAAAGTTTACTTTGGATGTGCAATGCTGGTCTGGATGTGCAAAGGCTGGCCTGTATCTCACAGAGATTCACTTGCCTCTGCCTTCTAAGTCCTGGGATGTAAGGCATATACTACCATGCCCTGCAATTCTCACATTCTTGATGTGCAGGTTAATACTATTAGTGTAGTTGTAGATTACTAAAGAAAAAAGATAATTACTTGTTAAAGACAAAGATTTGTGAATAGTACAGGGCAAAAAATGTGGGCTTTTTGGATTGCTTTGGTAGATAAGCAGGCACATCTTCAAAATGGTGGATACATTTTAAACTGAATTTGTATTTTCATCTATACTTGGTTCTGATGTTATGTCTATCTTTTTCTCAGAACACTGAGTTACTAGAACTGTCCTTCTACATACTATAAATTTACAGATAGGGAGGTGTGACAATGAAGGGAAAGGAATGGTGTTATCTAGTGTTACAGGAGCTTACAGAATAAGAGATCAGGCAGGGCCACTGAGAGCAATTCATGGAACACATATTGAAAACATGTTCCTCTGTACATAGAGCCTCAGTCATCTGCTTATTTTTCAGACAGACAGGGTCTCCTTGTATAGCACACACTGATCTCAAACACAGATCCTCTTATCTAAGACTCCAGAGTGGGTTTACAGGTGCAAGCCACTGCCCAGCCATGATTCAGTTGATTTCTTTCCATTTCTTATTTTCAACTGTCAATCACTCCAACACTAATTGAGGAAGGAGAGCGGCTGGTTGGCGGAAAGCATGAAGAGGCGATTTGTAAAATTGATATCTAAAATTGATATCTTTACTTCTGTAAAACTGATGACTCCCATGCCCTATCAAATCTCAAAAACAAACAAAATACAACAAAATAATAACCATACCATCCAATTCTGTGTATGGGGTTATCCAAAGATGGAAAAATACAAAAATACACCAGCTAGGGGTAGAGTGGAGATTAGAGAAGAGAAATGAAAAAAAAAAAAAGATTTGAGAATAGTACAGGGTAAGAAAAAAAGTACCACCCAAATTAGAAACTATTATTGGTATTATGTGAGGTGAAACTAATAAAATATATAGAAAATAGCAAACATGGGCTATGTTCACTCATTCCACAAAATCTGCACAATGAAAACACAGACCTGATTACACGACTGCCAGCTCAGCTTTTGATAACTTGATTGTTATATACTACATTATTACAATCATTTCTAAGATAAAATTAAAGTAGCAAGAAAACAAATGTAAGAGCAGAATTATAGGTATTTCCTCTCTATTTTGACGCTAAAGACATAACACATAACTCTATCCTTCCAGAAAGGAAGAAAACCCAGCCATTTCATACACTATAGACTGAAATGTGTGGCCCACTAAAATTCGTGTTGAAACTCCAGCATCCAATGTGTGTGTATGCATGTGTGTTTTGTTTAGAAATCAGCCTTTAAGGAGGTGAATAAAGTTACATGAGGTTATAAAGACGAGGCTCTATAGAGCATGAGCAGTGTCCTTAGAGACACCAGGATGCAGGATGTGTGTGCACAAAGAAAAGGCACACGCTGCTGGGAAGGTAGATATAGGTAAACTGAGAATAAAGCCCTCCAGAGAAACCAACGTGCCAATTCCTTGATCTGCAACTTCTAACTTTTCCAGAACTATGAGAAAATGTATTTCTATTAATATTTTGTAATGACAGCCTCAGCATATCAATATTCATACTCTGGTTGTATCATGGCCACAGCAAAAGATACTTAATTTACTAAAAATTAAAACAAATGATAAACAAAATTATACAAGAATATTCCACCCAAGTTTTTGAGTTTGGGGTGGGGGGATGAGAATAGGACCTAGAGGCAATTCAACAAATCTGAACCCAAAATAAAAATAGTGAACTTCCAGAAAATCAGATACAAGGAGAAAATTCATGTCATTTTTAGAAATTTAAGACGAAACAACATCAACAAAAACACCAGTTACCTCTTTGAAACTACAAATAAGGGAGATATGAAGATTCCAACAAAGGATCAGAAGTGAATGGAAATCAACTCAGCATTAATTTTTAAGATGTACAAATGCTGCCAATGGTTTTATGTAGTGAGGTGGCTCTCAACCTTGTAGCACATGTTAAAATTATGTGAAGGACTTGACTACAACACACACAACTTGAAGTTTCTGAATCATGGGAAATGTGGCTCAAGAACTTCCAGTCCTAACATGCTCCCAGACAGTGTTGGAGCACTACTTTGGAGGCACATCTTAAGAGTTAATAGTTTGGTATAAGGTGACTTGTATTTAATGAATGTGCTATTTGTGGGGTCTCTTAGAAGCTCACTCATGCTACTGATCTCCCTAAACTGTATATTTAGAAGAAAACCCTAAAGGTCTCATGCTCTATCTTAACCCACCTTGAATTTTTCAAAATGTAATTCTGGCAGAATGGAATGAGGATGTTACAATAACCAAAATGAGAGTGATTCAAAGTTGACTCTACGATGGCCAACAGTTCTACAAGGCTCCAACTCTTAAATCATACTTAACTCACTAAACTACATGAAGAAATTTTCACCAACCTAAACCTTGAGAACAGATTAAAAGCCACTAGGAAAATGAGTTGATTTTTCAAGTTTTGGAAAAGTTCACATCTTTAAATAAGTTATTTCAGATTCAATCTCAGGAATGAATAAACTAGCTTTTTTATTACATTTGATTTATTTATTTTGTATGTGTTTGTATATAGGTGTGTGTGTGTATGTCTGTGTGCATGAGCAGAGGTCAGATTACAACTTGCTGGAGTTGGTTCTCTCCCTCTAACATGTGGTTTCCAGGGATTAAACTCAGATTTTCAGGTTTAGCAGCAAGTGCCTTTATCAACTGAGCCATCTCAGGCCTATAAACTACTTTCTAAGTACAAATTGAATATAATAGTAATTACCTTGAGAATAAGGGTCACATGATTCTCTGTTTGCAAAGGAATAATTTCTACATATTTGAGTATATTTGTGTCTCTGCAGGTAATTATATACAGCAATATAAAGAAGTTTACCATTATATTAAGACTATCATAAAAGAGCAAAGATAATTTACAAAACGGTAACAACAGACATGAAATTCCTAAACTTTCAAAAGACATACAAACCAGTAGAGAATTCTTCTGAGTAAACTTGGAACTCTAAACCGAAATATACTTTGGTACCTAGAACATGCACCATCAACATTACAACAGGAGTACTGGCCAAGGCCTCCTCCCTACCACCTCAGCAACACAACAGCACCTTTACAAAAAGTATCACATAACTCTTTATCTTCTTCAATCCAGGATCTTTTGTGAGGTGTACTCATAAGAAGTATTAGTTTTGACGACGCTACAACAAACATATACACATAGCATAATGATATAGTTTACTATGCTAATAAAGTATCAATTATAAAGAATTTTTATAAATTCAAAAATAGACAGGTGGTAACATGATTACCTTTAAAGCATGATTTAAATTTTCATTCACAATATTACTTCATTAATCTTAAACAGCAGTTCCATCTATAAGATTCTATATCTTTTTCTTTTTTGAAAAAAAGTAGGTAAATAAACAGTTAAGAGTTTTATAATTCCTAAACAGTATCAATTTCATTTCACAGTACTGATTAGTAGAGAACATTTTCAATTAAAGTAGTATATAATTTACAAAAATAGAATGATTATATACTGCAAAAACATTGTCCTCCATTATGAATATATATATATGTGTGTGTGTGTGTGTGTGTGTGCGCACGTGTGTGTGCTTTTTCTTTTTTAAATTTCACAATAGCCCTTATTCAAGTACTTTTTTCAGAGTTCCCTTAAAATAATCACCTGTTATATTATTTATACATACATAAAGAAACAAATAGTTAATTCAAGAAAATGTTAAAAGTTTCAGTGTAGCTTGACTTCAGTGGAAACTTGACTGAATTCACCATGTATAACTGTCAAGAAAATATAGACATACTTAAGTGCTAACTATTTAGTAAAAGTCCAATATGGTACCATTATAGCAAAATGAAAAGACTGTACTAATCTATTCATCAATCAAAGTCAACCACAAGACTAAATTTATTTAACTAAAAATCTATACCAATATACAATATACCTATTACAAACACATAGGTAGCCATAAATAAAACTTTATTCGATTTTCATTTACAAGCTACCAAATATTATGTATCATACACAGTGCTGAACACTTAATGGCTTAGTCTTGGAAAGGTCCAGACTAAATGGAAAGCTGAAGGTAAAGAAAAGTGAAAGGAAATACTGCAGCAGAAATGTGGCAAAAACATAGTTTCACCTTAATAAAATCAATCGGATTTGTAATTATACATCAGTTCCGGTTAAAACAAAGTCTGAGTGCCATGCGATTCTCAGCTTTGCTATTCGCAGTCTGGCTAAGGTTGGCATAGTCATTTTGTTTTTACAGTTATTGAAATAAAAAATTAAAAACTATAGCAGCAACAAGCAAACCCTGTGACAGGAAGGCAAGGGTTAAGAACTAAAAAAGTTTATATAGTGTGTTTGGGGAACGTGTGGGTAGTTTATCTTCCATCAGCAGGAGTTCGACTGAGGGACAACATGATTCGGGCAAATCGCTCACAGAGTTCATGCGTGGAATAGGAAGGTAACTTTGGTGGCTCGTGGAAACCTTTAATCTCTGTAGAACAGTCAAGCAGTTTTGGCAGAAAATCTGTCAGCTTTTCTTGGAGGTTTGCTGCAAATACAAATAATTAAATGTATCTAAACACAAAGCAAGATTAAAGGACTCTCTACAATATGATTTATCAACTTGCAGTGGCTTCACTCTGAAATACATAAAATAATTGCCATTTGGGGGAAGAGATTTTAAAAAAATCACAATAGTAGTGTGCACAGCTTAGTTTGTAAATAAGGAAAACAGCTACGATGTGAATTTGGAAATACTATAGAATACAAAAATAGAAAGATAATGGCACTGTATTCCAAATGCGTTTATCCCAACTCAGGTCCTTGGGGGACTGTTTAAACTTACATTCCATTTCTTGCCCCAGGTATGAACACCATCGATTCCTCATATCTTCCACAGCAAGTATATCCTTCTCTTCCATTTCATCCACCAGTAACAAGGGCAAAAATGGAACAATAAACTCATTCATGATAATCAAGCCACTGTTCACGTCTCGATCCTCTCCAGACTCAAAAAGTTCTGCTGCTTGCTCATTTAATTTCTTAATACAATGAGAGAAGAGAACACATTTTGTTTCCTCTTACAATTAAATAAGTATACTTTGTAAATGGAAATATTAAAAATTATAGAATAAATATGTTCACAAACAGCACTGGAACAAAGAGCAATCAGGAAAAACAGTATCAAGCTATTCTAGTGCACACACAGTCTCTTAGAAAAAGCTATATGTATAATAAAAGCAAATGAAACATAATACAATATAAGATCATAACCTAGTATTACCATTCAAAAATTATAAAAACATGCTGCACATTAAAATTAGTGCAAACACAGGAGTTCTATTTTCTAAAAGAAAACATTTCATCAACAGACCCACTTAATTTTTTTTAAATATACTTAATACATAACAAGCCCAGAAAGGTTTATTCTCTATTTCTTTAACATAAAAAAATGAATACTTAGAAATCCACAATATTAAAAACATTGATGTCAACAGTTGAAAGGGAGTTAAATTTAATCAAAATACATTTTAATGGCATTTATTATTTCATTCAGAAAGGCTAGCTGATTCAGTGTGCATCAACCAAGCACTCTAGAGATCTAGTTACACAACATGGAAAAAACGGTTTTCAAAGTCACTTTTAAAAGTCTGCAATCATAGTAATATGTTCAGTATACAGGCAGTGAAAATATTTGAAGAAAAATTAATCATCAGCTACCAAAGAAGACACTGTATATAATGAAATTTTGATATTATATACACAAAGTAGAACACGATTTATTAAATTTCAGTGAACTAATTGTTTTCTGGAATATTATTTCCTTGCGATCAATGCAACCCCTCCTTGTCCACCAAAAGAGGGAGTGGAAAAGATGGAATCTATGCAATGAAAGAAATCGTCTCATTTTAAGAATACACCTGGTTTTAGAACCTGCAGTACCTGTATCCATAAGGAAGAAGGATAAGGTGTGACTGCACTTTTTCATCTTAAGGGAATGAACTCCACACACAGACATACCAAGATTCTTATGCTGGCAGAGTTTATAGAGTCAATTACTTATATATGAATCTGGAAGGTGTGTCTAAGGTAGGGCAAGATGTAATATACACATTACTTTTACTCACTAGTAAACATTCTCTTCTATAATGTGATATCAGCTCTCCATCATGTCCTTTGTATGGACCCTTGGACAATAGTTCTTTGTTATGCTGATAAGCACAGATAAGGAACAGCAAGGCATCTATGTAACTTAAAAATTAAAAACAAACATATAGCATTAGTATTTCATTCCTGTAACAACAAGTCTATTACAATTCTAAAACATTTTAAGTATATACTTAAAGTTCTACTCTCGAAAACATAATTTTAAAAAAATCATCCAACGCATTGTATGGACAAGCATACCTTATTAGTAAGAGCAAAATCAGAAGGCAGGAGATAGTTACATCTTGATAGAAATAAAACAGAAAGGAAATACGAAAAATGGGAGAAAATGCATAGCTAAAGAATTTAATAGTTCTCTTTGTTTTCTTCTGTATTTAATTTTCTAATCTCTTCCAGTTAGACTCAAAATTAGTACTGACATGAAAGCCAACATCTACTTGTTTAACACAAGATGTTCCTTTGAAAGGATTGCATTCCTTTACTTTATAATTACCAAATATCATCACACATACAAGGACTAGTCAGGTTTTTCTATGTGTAGATACATTTCTACCCACTGAGAAAATCAGAAAATACCACAGGAGATGAGATGTGAAAAGAGGGAAATGTACTTCTAATCTGGATATTTACTAGGATAAAAGAAAAGCTAAAATTCCATAATATAAAAAGCTGTTAGGCCTAAGTCTATGTGTTATATTAATACACTGTAGCTATAAATGCCATAAAGTACAAACAAGGCTTAGAAATGGGATAGAGAAAATGTTTAATATTGTTTTTATCTGAAATAATCCTTCTAATAAGTTAGAAGAAATACATACAATTGTAAAGGAACACATTTTGTATACTCTGGGTGCTGCCAATCAGCACTATTGTTTAATATATTTTATATGTTCATCTCTAAGATAAAGCCAGCTCATACTCCAAATAGTAAATGTAAAATTATTTGGAAATTAATGTACACATTTATTTCAAATCAAATTATACATTAGAAACTGTCATAAGATTATTTTAAATGTTTTTTGAAATTGTTTTTACAGGAATTTGATTTTGAGAAAATTGAAATATGAAATTTTCCTTTTAAATGATATGATGTTAATTAAAATATCACCCCTAAAATTTTTGTTTTATTTATGAAAAAGAGGGGTAATATTTTAAATGTACTTTACAGTATCAAATTACTATAGTTGGTTATTTCATGATGAAAGGCATATCTAGTTCTTTTTTTTTTCAGTCATTCTGTTTCCTGTTAAAAAGTGTCTCTAAATGACAGCTGAATCTGCCTAATAGACCTGATTTGCCTCTAAAACCATGACCTTTGCCCAATTCTCCACTAACTTGTAAAATCTTTCATTCATTCATTTGTTCCTTCCTTCCGTCCTCTCTTCCTTCTATTTTTGTGACACGGTCTCACTATGGAGCCCCAGCTGACCTGTAACTCGCTATGTAGACTGGCTGGCCTCAATATCACAGCAATATACCAGCCTCTGCCTCCAGAATGCTAGTATTAAAGGAGTATACCACAACGCCTGGCTAAATGTTTTATATTTCATCAACCTTAAATACTTGTAAATATATAAGATCAGAAATAAGATTCAGCAGTCTGGTTACCATACATTCTCACTAAAGATAAGCTCACAGAGTCTTGCAAAACCTGTTTACTTGTACCACTGTTTAGTGGTTCCTAGAAACATCTCATTTCACTACTCATAGAACTGTCAAGAACACTACTGTAACTATTCTAGTCAAAGCTTTCAACTAATAAATTTTCCTTTCTTTTGAAAAAATCTATTCATATTGGTGTATATAACCGCATAGCAAGGGCTTCATTATGACACTTTCACAAATGCATAAACCATATTATCATAACCTTCTTAAAAGATTTTAAATTTATTTTTATTTTTTATGTGTACGTATATGTGTGCCCATGTGTGTATGCCATGTGTATATGAATGCCGGCCAGAAGATGCTAGAAGAGGGTGTCAGAGTTCCAGGCAACTGCAAACGATCCAACATGGGTTCTGGTACCCAAACTCCAGTCCTCTAAAAGGGCAGCAAGTTATCTTAATGGCTGAGTCAGGTCTCTAGACCCTGTTGTAACCTTGATAATATTTTATATATAGCAACTTGTGGTAACTATTATATTTAAAACAAAAGAACTGTTTTATAATGATTTATAACAAATATGGTATAAATTCTATGCTATAAGTAGTTTTCTTCAATTACTAATATTCTTGGTGATTTCAATTTAGTGAACATTTACTGGAGTAGAACTCTATATTACTGAAAAGTTATATACAAATTAAGAAATCTATACCTAAAGGTATACCAAGTTATGCCTTAAGTCTTTTAACAACACTAAAATGAACCATAGGAGAAGTCGTCCTGTTAGTTACAAAGTGACAGTTTCACCTTTTCAATTTTTATTGAGATAAATGAATATTTTCTTTTAAAATATCATCTTGCTGTGTGGCCTAGGCTGGTCTTGAACCCTGAGTTCATGTGATCCTCCTGCCTTACTCAATACAAGAATATAGGTTTCTATTAATTTTTCTCTCCCTAGTTGTCTACTGGACTATAATAAAATTATTGTGTCTCTAGTTTCTTTCACTGTCAAGCTGCTGTGACTTTTTATCTTAGAGCCTCTGCTTGATTTTAAGATAATCGTATCATTTTTCTCACATAAACATAAATCTTACAAATACTGACAGTGAATTAGAATATTTCTATTAAATATAATACTGACTAAAATATGTCAGCATAGCCATTAATTGAAAGCTTTGTTCAAATTACAAAAGTGATTTCATATATGATATGTATATCATATATAATATATACATGAGGATTTTAATAATTTTGGGCTAAGTACTTAAATATAGTGCAAAGTGCAATATTTTCACTTTCTGTGTGACTTTGCTGATTTTGATCATTTTATTAATGATAGAGCTGTACTTTAGAAAAGAACTCCCAGCAACGAAGGAAATGTATGAGTGCTGGAGTGGGAACCAGTAACAGGTGACTCTAAGAAATGTGGCCAGTGCTACTGAGAAACTGAATGCATAGCTATAAATATTTGTCATTCACATTGGATAGTAACAGGCAGTTACAGTTAAATTCTAGAAATAATTGTCCAACTTCTTACAAAAACCAGAAAACCATAAGCGTCATTACCTCAGTGGGAGCATCAGAGTTTATAAAAAAGAAAAAAAAGAACTAATTTACTCTTTATTTTACTTCGCTGCAGTTGAAAATAGTTTCTTAAAAAACAATTGCTAGTAAAATAAGTTGATGACAAAGGTATAAATCATGAAATATATAGAGAATAAAATGTAAAGTAGTAAATAATCAGCAATAGTAAGTCCATAACTTTTTTAAGAGTTAAAATACAAATTTTATAGTCAATTTGAAATTCCTTTAAAAAATATCTTCAATTTAAATAAAAATTTTATTTAAAGTTAGTTTGTAGTCACATTACTTAAAAATAAACTTGGTGGCTATTTTGTTTTTTTCTGAGGTATGCAGTCTACTGGTGATCAAATGTAAGGCCTTGTGCATGCTAGGCAAGTTTCCACCGAAATATATTTTCATCCCAGATACACTCTTTATGGTATGAAAAGTGAGGAGGTGGGGGGTGTTAAACAAAGAGACACTGAAAGAACTATCTGTGCTTTAAGTTAGATGAGATTTGGAGAGAATATAAAAACAACTGGTGATTGCAGGTAGATGTTGGGAAATGTCACAAATCCTATGTGCTAGGCTAACCAGCTCTTCTGTTCCTGAAATTTCTGTACTTAAACCTAATCACATTTTATATTAAACTTTCAACTAACAAGGGCAGACACAAATGCCAACTCTTATGACTCTAATAGAAATTTTATTTTATGTGAAGGATATGGGATCTTGCTGTACCAAATATCCACTTTTCCATATTCTAAAATTGTTCTAAAATAAAATGTTCATTAAAAATGGACACTGTGGGGCATGAGAAATGGCTCAGTAACCAAGAGCACATACTCCTCTTGCAGAGGACCTGAATTTGGTTCCTGGCACCCACAAGGCAGTTCACAACTATCTGTGACTCCAGTTCTAAGGGATCTGACACCTTCTGACCCCCGAGGGCACCAGGCATGCACCAAATACATGTAAGCAAAACACTCATACACATAAACTTTTTTTTTTTTTTTAAAAGGTGCACTTTGTAAGTACCTTCTATTTGATGAAAACAACTGAAGAGAATTAAGGACAATATTAAGCCTTTTTTCACATTTGTCTAAATTGCCTTACCGTTCTCTCTGAAACTTTTCTAATCCGATTATGAGATACATAGTTGTTTCTCTGAATTTCTTATAATCATGATGCCACTCCTGTAAGTAAAAGTATTAAAAATGAAAAGTAAAGCTATAGTAAATTATTTATAAAACAATGCACTGTTCAAATAACTGTAAAATTAATAATTTGGTTGTTTATCATCCCATTAAAATTTTTTCAGTATAAAATTTACAACTAAATTATTACCACAGTACAGACTGGAGTGTTATTTATATCCAAAATATTTGGGATTAGAAGTATCTCCTGTAAGCCATGTTACAAATGGTTGTGTGTATACTCTATTAGACAGCACTCTCATAATGACAAATACAGATAACATATAATAACATAAATGAATCTCTAATTTCTCTCCAAAATATATGAAATGAGCACAAAGAAAAAAAATACAGCAAGCAGACTGAAATTAGTATGTTCCTTACTCCCAGCACTTGGGAAGCAGACGCAGGAGGATCTCTGTAAGACTGAGGTTAGCCTGGTCTACATAGCAAGTTCCAGACCAGCTGGGGCTACGGGAAGACCCTGTCTGAAGAATCAAGTAACAAGAAAACAAAAACAAAAGCAAAAAATGGTAAACAATGAATGCTCAACAGTGTTGGTTATTATAATAAGCACCTGGCTCTGCTGGCCAGATGTAAGTCCTGGCTACACGCACTTCAGCCAGGGTGCCGCACCTCTGTGAGCACCTCCTTTGTTCAAGTGTCAAACAGTAATAGTATTACCACCTACCTCACAATGCTATTATCTGAATTAAGTCAGATAACATGTGAAAAGTTTTTTTTATTTTATATATTTGAGTTTTTGTGCATTTCTCATGAAAAGTTTTTAAAAGAATCCTCAGTAGATGCCTACCAATCCATGCACTTTCAAAATTAATGCAGTATGCTATAGTTTTAAACTGGAAAGACTGAGAAAGTAGTTGAGGAGAAGTAATATATTTTAAGAGGACTAGACATGAACATAAAACCCCCAAAATCTTCCTTTTAAACATTGTGGCATATAGGCAATTAGATCAAAGTCATTCTAAAGTCATTTATCAAAGAATTAATAACTTGGAAATTGACCTAAAGTCTTAATTTTATTTATCATCCATAATAAACTCAAGTCTTGGCTAAGCTGAAATTAGCACCAGTGAACTACAGAATGTTTGAACCCAGAGGCCAATCTTTCCAAAGAGTGCTCACCTCATACTCCTGCAGGTTTACTTCTTCAGGTCTTAGCATTTCCAGTTTGGCTTGAGCAACTTTCATTATGTTGTGACACCTTTAAGGATAAGAAACAATTTCTAAATCAAAAGCAATATTCATAAGAACTGAAAAATGTTACATAAAACTAAACTACCAAACACATAAACATTAAATTCATTACCACTAACAATAAGGTAAGGAAATAACTCTCAAATATCTTAAATAAAATAGATCATTTTTGAACCAGTGTCAGTTACAAAGAATCAATACTTTTTATTTTTAAAATATTTATTATTTTTATTTTATGTGTACCAGTGTATTGCCTACACTTATGTGAGTACACCTGTGCCATACAATGCGCAAAGTTCAGAAGAGGGCGTTGGAGTCCCCTAGAATTGGAGTTCTTAGCTGCCATGTAGTGGGTATTGGGAATCGAACCCACGTCCTCTGCAAGAGCAGTCAGCATTGTTTACTGCTGAGCCATCTCTCCAGCCCCCCAAATCAATTACTTCTAATTCCAATTTACTGGGTAAGATTTATATGTAGCCTTAAGGTATTGTCCATTAGTACACTTTACACTGGGAAAAACAAACTGAATTTTATAAAGTTTATCTACTAAGCAAGTTCAAGAGATTATTATCTTTGTTTCCACTGATTGACAGCATTCTTAAATAGCTTAATAATAAAGTATCCAAAATATGTCTATCATTTCAGGCAGAAAAATTTTCGATTTATCATAATCTTTGCTTTAAAAATCTTCATGATGGCCAATAGAATGGCTCAGTGGCCTGACAGGCCTGACAACCCGAGTTCCTTTGATCCCATACTCCCCAAGGTGGCAGGAGAGAAATAATTCTGAAAGTTGTCCTCTGACCTGCACACATGCACCATGCCATGCAAGTACTAGTCACGCTGCCATGCACACAATTTTAAAAGTTTGAAAAGTAAATTTCTACATCACAAATTGAGATCATTATAAACAACTGTTTTCCAAGTACAAATAAAATCAGGTTCTCAAAACCGACTACTTGCGATGGCTCAGTTGATGTATAATGCTCTTACAGAGGACCTTGAGTTCAGTTCCCAGCACCCACATCAGGGGGCTCATAAATGCCTATAACTCCAGCTCCAGAATGATTCATTACCTCTGGCCTCCATAGGCACTTGCTCTCAAATGAACATACCACAGAGTGTGTGTATGTACATTTTTGAGATCTTAATAGTTATATATGTAACAAAATAAGTGACATCCATACTACCATTAAAACTAACAGGTATTACAATAACCAACACTGTTGAGCATTCATTGTTTAGCATGAAAAAACACTAGCTTTCATAAACTAGGTGGACCAAGGAGAATCAGCAACTAAACTCTAGACGCTTTTTGTCCCCTCATATTTTCCTCTGCCACATGTTTTTAAATTCAGTATTGAATTCATAAAAGGATGATCATTTCCCTCAGAATTAAAATGTAATTAAGACAATCTCTAAAACAACTTAAGTGTTTCTGTATCCTAAAATATCTCTTAACATCTTGAATTTTTATACTTCAGGTCTAAATTTTTATTAGTAGAATTCATATAAATTATAAATGTAAATTTCTAACTAGGAAAAAATACTTTTAATATTAAAAGTTTCATAGGAATTTTCTAAAAGAAAATAGTTGTAGGTGAACAAAATTATAACTATTTTAATTCTTTCCTTTGTATCAAAGAATGCTTAATTATTATTTTTCATGTACATGACTAGAAACTGTTCTCCACTGATTCTTGCAGAATGGCGAATTAACCTGTTGCCAAGGGGCTACTGGGAATATCTGAAGATGCTAAGGTTGTTCCAGTCTGAGGTACTACTGGTTTCTTACTGTAGAGGCCTACGATGCTGATAAATAATCAATAAATCACACAATAGCCTGGCAACAAAATGATCTGACCTAACATCCCCACATCACACAACTTGAAAATTCACATATTTCATCCATAGATGAGTGATTTCTTGACTCATATTTAAAACATATTAAAAATTTCAAACTATTTTCAGTTCAAACTTTAAAAAAGAAACTACAAAGCAAATATGTTAACTAAAGGTAAAATTTGCACAACATTTATTAAAATATATTTTTGTGAATGCATAAAAATTACACTTGCAATCTCAAATTGAAATAAACAGAAACCCAGGAGAGTATGAGCACGTGAACTAAATATTTTGGATTTCCATATACCTTTCATCAAAACTCAAATTTCTGTCTCCAAATTGTTCTAACAACGTTTTCTCGATGATTTTCTTTGGTGCCTGGTTCTGAATAAAATAGACCACAACATGGTGTAAACGATAATCTGTTTCGGGTGGGGTATCCTCTTGGGCCAACTTAACCAATCTTGAATACTCCAACTTAATTGCCTAGAAAATGAAATAAGAATGACAATTTTGATCAGTTGTAATTAAATTAAGGTTCAATATTATAGTTTTAATTATTTAAATATTTATTTCATCTTTTAAAATGCTGTAAACATAGTGGCACATGTAAGAAGAATCCCCCATGTTCCATACTTCAAAAGAATTTTCTGAATAACTGTTTACACAGGTCAACTGTTTACTTATCCCAGCACTGTACAAATGTTCTTTTGGTTTCCATACACAGAACTGATAAAATAGTGTGTTTGCCTTATGATGTGATTCATTTCAAAAAATGTACCGAAGCTTAGTCAAAGCCACTTCTAGTGTCATAAGATAGATGTGCTGAGTTGTTCTCCACTGTTTTACCTTTCTAGTACTGGATTAAATCCCCAAATTCTAGAAGAGCTAAATGATTCCCTAGAATATCCAAGCCTGAACAAAAATGGCTGGCTCTTGAATGCATAGTGACACTGCTACAATTACTTTTGCTAGCAGTACAATAGGGGTGAAATAGCAGACCTTCAGAGTCTAGTTACTACAAAATGAATTCTTGATTGCTCCACCAGTATTTGAATTTTACTGTTATAGTAATAATGAATATACACAGTCACAACAGTATTACCTTGTTGCTTCTTTAAAACATAAATACCTCAAAATTTAGAATTAGTGATGTAAAATAACTGTTAATACATATTTCAGTATATGAGGCAAAATCAGGAAGATATATATGTAGACACATTTATATGTATAAATGTGTGTAGATATATACCAAATACTACTTTATATTAATCACATAAAGACCATGTGACTAAAAATAACATTTGATATACTCATTTATTTTTTTTTACCTGAATTCTAGCTCTGCTAATTATAAAACATTTTTGGCTACATGCAAAATAAATTATAAAAAATTCATTCATTAAAAAGGTTTCTTTGTTCCCTTTGCTTGCTTCTAAGCATGCCTTCCTTATGTAATTCTGTTATCTATGTGACTGTATTTTATGGAAGGGAGATCTTAAAAAAAAAAAAAAGAAATGTTCTAGCTATCCTGTATCATAATTCATTAAAGAGAAGGCTAATGAGTCCTTTTTGTACAAGAAAGCATTACAAATAGCATAAAACATTTTTTATGGCTAATAAAAGTTATTCCAAAATACTCAAGGACAAAAACTGACCTTTCCCACACAGATATATATGTCGTCTTATTGCTGTGCTTTAAAATAATCATAAAAATCCAAATGCATTCTGACATATGTTATTGTCAAGGTCTACTGTGTCTAGAGCACACACAAGCTTTGCCTAGACCCCTTCTCAATCCTATTTTCCCAATTTAGGAGGAACAGAGGTATGTATACTTTTAATATTCAGTATAGACTAAATTTTAGAAAAATGCTATAATATTATACCCTCATTTTTATATGTTTGCTCCTGGTTTTGCTCAATGTTAGAGTCTCCTAATTTTCTGAAGTGGCTACTAGTCAATGATCTTCTCTATAGTTCTCTAAACCAGTGGTGAAGGAAGGGACAGACATCCTATGCTATTACACAGCCATCATTATGAGTAAAGCTGATATATACTGATATATGTCAACCTGTCTCAAACTACCTCTTCATTATCATATCCCTAATTTTGTTTTTTCAATAATTTTTGGCTGTCTACAGTGAAAAATATTTTAAGATAAATATTGTGGGTACTACATGACAAGATCACATTTATAATATGAAGTGTGATTCTCGTCATTAGGTAATAAAACATGTTAATTTTTAAAAATTTCCACCAGACATTAATACAAACCAACAGAATCTACTTAAGGAGGATAGTGCTGCCCAGTGTCTATATTCCAGTGCCAATCAATAAGAAAATCCTTGACTTCGAGTTTGACAAGATGCTCCTAGACAAGTAAGTCGATCACCACTATTTTACCATTGAGAATATGGACTACATGGTAAAACTAGACATGATGTAAGAAATGGCTATAATGAAAATGATGTGATATTCACTGGGAAACAATTTAATGATATAACCATGAGAATACATTGAAAATTATTAGAAAAATCACAGGTTTTAATAAGATAACTAGACAAAAATATATAAAATTATGTTTCTCATTATCTATCTTTATCATAACTTGCAAGTACTATATGATACAAAATTTTGTACATTTAAGAATAATTTCAAAAGTAAGATAATTATGAAGCAAAATGATAAAATCTTACAAAAAGACGTAGCAGAGGACGATAGAAGTAGTAAGGAATATCGGGCTCCTTTTAGAGAATAACTTAACAACTAAAAACCAACATCCCACTTCACCCTCAATTAATGCCTAAATACAATGCAAGTGTTATTCAGGGAGGGGTAGCAACTGATTGTAAAAATCTCCTGAAGAGAAAGATTCATCAACTCTTTATTTAATGAAAGAAAAAGAATTAGTGTTTTTTCTTCTAAAATCTCAAAATAGATCATATTTTGTGAGAAAATATGTGCACTGCTTAAAAACAAAAATATGCCAATGGAATACAAAGATAGGAACAGAAACACTTGAAGAGAATTAGTCACATGATAAAGATGGCACTTTATGCCAATATGAAATAATCAATACATCAGACAATCTGTTTGCACATTTTGGACATTTTTCTATTTGAACAAGGTTAAAATCCTATAATCTCAACAAAGGTCGAAACTATGAAGGCAATAGAATTAATAACTTGTAAATTTTAGAGATAATCATATAGCCTTATTAGATCTATGAAAACTCCCATATTTATTACTTATTTATTGCCAGATAACCATTAGTAAGACTAAAAACCAGTATATGTGAAGGAACTTGACAACATAACTGTTGTTTAACAACACTTCAAAGTTGCAGTATTCAGTCACTTCTATTCTGCTTTATTCTTGCACATATTCAATAACAGAAGAATGCTCAAAACTGGAAGGGTACCAAATGCCAGCAACAAAACTGGTAGTCAGAGACTTAATAATAGTATTTTTTAATCAAACTTTATATGATAGATACTGTCTTAACGAGTTCTATATGGATTATGTCATTTAATTATCAAGATAATGTCTCAATGAAAACACTGACTCTGATAAAACAAACTTCCTAAGGTTGCAGAATTAAGTGAGAACACTGGAATTAAATCTAAGCACTAAAGTACACATCCCTTGCTGGTAAGACAGCTTCCTAACTTAGAACAGGTGTGAGTTCTAGACGTGCTGAGATCTGGTCCCATCCGCCTACTTAGGTGTCAAAATTCCTAAGTGCAACACTGCTGGCCATACATTATCATTTTCCAGGTGTGTCGTGCTCTATGACAATGTTTCAATACATTCTGGAAATCTCAATAGGAAACAAAGAAAAAATAATGTGACAGATATATGAAGTCTGATATGAAGAACCAACCACCATACTATGAAAAAAAAAAAGTCCAAAAAGCAAATAGAAAAAATAGAAAGTATAGTTCCATTTAAGTTATAAATGAATAAAGTTATGAATAGATATGTTCTGAATATTCAAGTAAGGTTAAGTGAGTTATATCTATCTACTCAAGAGGTCAGACAAAAAACAACTGGCAGAATAGTTGCTGTGAAGTATAAGACAAGAAGTGAGGGGGCCATTTATATTCTATATTTTGATGCTTGTCATATTCGCCTAAAGGTCCTTTCTCCAAGAAGTCTTCTAGATACCAACTGTTTTCTCATTTTATGTCATAATTCATTATTTAATTTCAACTTCATCAAATCAATTGCAATTTAATTGGATGTTTACTACCTCACTGAAAAAAAAGGGTAAGGAAGAATTAGATCCATAATTATACCAACTATATGTACTGGATTTATGACCATGCCTTGCACATTGTTATGCCAATCAAGAGTAGAATGGAAACAAAAATTACATATAGTCATTGAAATACCAAAATATCAGCCAAAGTACAAGCACATCAATGACAAAGAATTTCTAAACGTAGTAGAATACGTACAGACACACCACAAAGGACCGAGAGCAAATATTTCAAGAACATACAACACAACAGGAAAACTAACAACAGAAGAGCATGGCTGCATTAGGAGAGGAGTACAGGAAAGCACACAGAGGTCAACCGGCAGCATTTCTGGACTTCTGCCCCTTGGCCTGATTGGTGCTTATGAGCAAATGTGTCTTCTGTGGTAATTCACTGCATTGTTACTTAGGAACATTGTATTTTTCAGCATCTTTAAAATTTTAATAAATGCATTTTTACATCTGAATAAAAAATGTACAGCAAGTAATAACAGTTATTTAAGAAGTAAAAAGGAGTGATTAACATGAATTTGGGATAATTACTGTGAAGTAATCAAATACATAACCAAGAAAAATGTTTCATAATACAAAAATACAATTACCTCAAGAAACCATAGAGATTGTAATAGTTAGATAAAAATTTTCAAATAATCAACTTTGATGTCTTTCAAAGAAAATTAAGAAAGCTACACTAATCCCAGAGTTAAATTACAATATGACACTTTTGCCTTCACCAATATACATATGGAAATATATATGCAACCAGTAATCTCCAAATGTTGGTTTTATCTTCCTGGCTTTCCGTTTTGCTCCTGCAGCAGTTTTATCATACTGCCTTTTCAGGAAATCTCTCTTTAAGCCAGTATCATTTAGGGATTTCTACTTAAAATGAGAACCAATGCTAGCAAATAAGATTAATTTGAGAAGGAAGCATGTAGCATATCCTAGCATCCCTATCCCTGTCTGCCTGCCTTAATATTAACTCTTTCATACTGCACACAAACCCACACATGAGAGGGCTTCTGGGGAACTCTTTTCAAATCAAAGGTGAAACCTTAGCAGGCCACTTACTCAAACTGAATTTCCATTCTGCAACTCTGTTTTTTTAATAAGGTGACACATTCATAGGTCATTTTATCACTGCAAAACATACATATCATTTAAAAACTGGTCTGGATGAAGTGCAAAAGGACTCTGCAGGTAAAAGTGCTAGTCATGCATGCCTGGTGACCTGATCTTCCATCCATAGAACCTACATAAAGGTGGGAGTAGCGAAGTGGCTCTAAAAAATTGTACTCTGATGTCCACATGTGTCATGGTGCTTGCACACATGCACACACACATACTAATAACAAAATAAAAACTGGTTTGACCGTAATGCATAAAGAAATCCATAGTTGGATAGTTGGAGAGAAGTTCAAAAGCTTTCTCTCATAGTCAAAGAGTTCTGTAAAATGAACCTGAAAAAAGCTTTCTCTGATAATGTGCAAGACACACAATAAACACCTTTTCTCCCCACATATTATCTATTAAGCAATAAAGAGACTAAAATATATGTTCCAGATAATTTAAGGGAAATAGAGAGCCAGAAGCAGCTATCAAATGCTGATCCTAGGCTTCATCTTCCAAACTCTCCTTCATGTGCTCTAGCTATTCTGACCAATGGTTTTTTAATAGAGAGCTAGCAGGTGGAGAGCACCAGGTTATTAAGGAAAGAGCATAAAATAATTAGAGATACCAGAATAAAGATTTCTAGAAAATGATAAAGGGCAAAAGTCTCACATGTTACTAGCCACCAGTGAGCTGTCGAATTACCAAATTTTTACAGAGCTTCTTGAAAATTCTTAACTAATTTCACGAAAGCCTGGTAAGTGTGTTAGTTACATGGGATTATACACTGAGAGGTGCAATATATATAACAGGTGGCCTAAAAATTCTCATCTCACAAACTTGCTTCTTTGTCTCTTTATAACCTGCTTCCTTCCTCATAACATAATCTGAAACTCAAAAAAAAGGAGAGATATATGAAGTGTAGAAAATACATAAAGTGAATTTTCAGGGTGACAATAATAGTAGACTTCATGTTACTAGCTATGTCTCTGAGGAGTAAAGAAAAATCAGTACAGCTTCAGGGATGTCTTAAGCTCTAGGAAAGACTTCTCTAAGAAGGTAAAAGTGGCAAAATGGATAAAAAGGGAATTCGGGCAAATGGTAGAGAGAAAAACTAGTAGCGCACACAAAAAACTAAGCAAAAACTTTAAAGTGTGTGTGTGTTGGAATGAAGGAAATAAAAAGAGAAAAGTGCTAATGGTTATAGCTTGGGTCAACCCTAAAGAGCACACAGAGAATCCCACAAGTGTAGGATCAATCTGCACTCCCTCCCCATTTCATCTGTCCTCATCTCATTTTAAAATATGAGATTTTCAATCTTTTTTTTTTTTTTTTTATAATTTTCATCGACTACTTTATTCAGGCAAAATATGTTGTTTTCTATGAAGATCTGTCCCAGGAGGTCATGATATGTAATCTCTTTCCAGTAAAAAGAATCGGTCTTTCTCTAGTGGTCCAAACATCTTATTTCCCCTATTTTCAATATTTCATTTTACTCCAAGTAAAAAAATTAAATGATTACATATTTTCAGGAGGAAGGAAGGTAAGAAAGGACCACCTATGAGATCTTATACGCTAATCAACTTGTCATGGAATTAGTCTGCCAGGAAGGTTGCAATGTAGCACTGCAAGCTGGGCATGTAAAAGCAAAACATACACCAGGCATGGTGGTGGTGGTGTTCTCCTTTAATCCAAGCCTTTGGGATGCAGAGGCAGGTGAATCTCTGTGAGATCAAGATGCCTCCCCCCTCAAAAAAAAAAAACAACAAACAAATAAAAGCAAAGAACAAAACCAAAATAACAAAAACTCAATGGGGTGGGGGGGGTCTATCAGCAAATTGATCACTCTGATTCCAACAAATTTAAAAGTAGCTATTGATAAGGCAAATAAGTTACATTGCTTCTGTTCTGTATGGCAGGCTGAAGAAAGCTCTGATAGGAGGGGTGACTTTCTGAAGAACAATGAAGATGAAGACAAAAATAGAAAAGCTGAGGAAAGTTTTAGAATTTTAATGTTAGAAAAGAATTGACACTAAAATTTATTAGAATGTCTTAGATTTCACCAAAAAAGTTTTTTTTTAAAGTACTTAAGAAGAAGAGAAAAAGCTTGATGAATTTGCTAAATCTAAAGATTTAGCTTTCTTCCTTCAAATAAGCAAAAGAAAAGTAACCATGTGATCAAAGCCTTGGCAGGCTCTTGTACTAGAGGTAGAAGTGACAGCAGAAGGCGCCAGTGTGAAGGGCTCTTGTTTCTTGATTTGAGTAGGATATTTAAAAAAATCAGTATAGAGAAAAAAATGTGAGAAGAAACAAAAAGATACTAAACAAGTAAATCATTTCAGAAGCAATTAATGAAATCCATCTAGCATCAAAAAATAAAATTAGAGGAAAAATACACTAATCCATAGTCAGAACACTGAGGAGGAAATAAACAACTGCTAGAAGCAACTCCGCAGCTTCTCGGATTGCTCTTCAGTAACCTTAATCTTTTCAAATTCAAAATACGGTTCAAACTTGGGTCTACAGACCAGAGGCCTATTACTATAATCAATCAAGAAAATGTTTAGAGTTTCTCAGATTATCCATGTTAAAAGTAAAGAATCTTGGCTTCATGTTCCTAAGCATCTCCCAGAACACCAGGCAGTCATGACTAAGACAGAAAAGAAGAAATTATAGCAAATCTTATTAAAAGAAATAAAATATTATACGACATTGAATTTTTTGAAAACATGAAAATGTGAATAGTACCTTAAAGAACCCTGCTTCAGGGCCACACCTGTCATACACACTCCTGGATTTACCTATCGCCATGATAATACCTTGCATACTGGGTGTCATCATGATCTGCCATAGGAATTCAAAGTAAGAGTTTCTGAATGGTTAACAGTCAAAAACTTAAAGACAAAACAATTTATTTACATGCAAGTTAAAACTTTTGTTCTCTACCATTCACAAACCAAGCAATGCTTTTATAAAACAGCAAATGTTTCCTGATGTTCAAGTAAAAGCATCTTCCAGTCACCTAGAAGTGGCACAGCTGACTTACACGATGCCTTTGTACAAAGTGCAAAAAGGCATCATCCTTCAAGCTGAGAATTGTTGAAGGACACCCCTTCTAAACAAATTAGAAAATGAACAGCTCTCTGAGAGAACTATTTGGGGGGGAAAAGACAATAAATAAATAATAAATAATAATAATAAATAAATAAATAAATAAATAAAGCACTTTTACTCAAGTCTTGATAGAGCTCAGAAAGAATCCATTTGAATCCCACTTTTGCCCCTGGTTGTAGGACCTCCCTATGCAACTATATGAGCTGTATATCACAAGCAGCAGCCTTGTATCCATACAACTTTTCTTTAAGAGTTCCACAGCACATGCACTGTTAAGCTGGGACTCTAATAAATTAAAACAACAAAACACAGAACTGCATAAGTAACAGAAGCACTTCCACAAAAGGTGGTGTTAACTGACTAATCACAATTCTTTTGGAAATGCCAAAAGGCTCACACTGAATACAAGTAACCAGTGCTTAACTAATAAAATAATAATTTTATTAAAAGACAGCAGTTTGGATAGTTTTCACAAGCAAACGTAACAATGTTGTACTAAATACTTAAGTACTTTTGTTCCCCAAATAGCTTCTTAGCCTTAGCTGTTTCCACTTTAAGGTATCTGTGGAATGAAGTTTACAAAGCTTCTTACTGAAATGGAGAGATTGCAGCCCCTACCTCTAACTCACAGAGACAACCACTGACGCTTTTCCTCTGGGTTATACAAGGAGGGCTCCAATGTACCTGACATCATTCACTGTCTGCATATGCAAACCCTCTGATCAGTTCCTATCTTTCAAAATCTATTTATTTTTTTAATGGTCATACTTTCTTACAAGGCACAATGGTATTAATGCCTTTACTATATAATAGTAATCACAACTATGAAGTAAGTTTGGGAAGAAAATGAAGATATTTGGAAAGGAATATTTAATGTACATGCAATGATCATCCAGACACAAAAACTAACTGTAGTATCCAACAAGGTCCCTCTGCCTCCAAGTCTCTATCCCACCTCGCTTCAGAAATAACAGTCTCCGCTGTTACTACTCAAAAAGGGTTTAACGCCCGTCCCCCAACACAGAAAAGAACTTTTTTAAAATTTTCAAGGGACAAACAGAAAAGCATTGAAAGCAATCTGATGGACCAGACCAATAGATCAGCTTCACCTGGATTAAGAACTTTATCATGAGGAACAAATTTTCCTCCAGATCAGAACAACTAAGCAGATGAGAATAATCAGAAGAGAGACAGGAGAGTTCAGATGAGGAGCCTGCGCAGAGACCCTGACAGGCATTCAGTAATGCCCAGTCACTCCATTTGCTGTCACAGGCAGACAGATACTGTAGTAGTAAAACTATCAAGTATCCATCCTGCAATTGTGCCATAGGCTTTCCAGTAGGCAACAGTGGACAATGTATAACATATTCAAGTAAAATGGGATAGGAATATAAAAATAAAGTGCAAAATTTTTCCTAAACAATGAAGCAAATGTCACTATAATCTTATCAACCTAAGAGTAAACTGATATTATTTCTATCAATTCCAGAAACATAATTATTCTTTTCACACATCCTCTAAGCTTTCTTCTTAATTTTTCATTTATTTTCCAAGTTCTGTTAGTAATTGGTAAGGCAGTTGCACACCACAGGAGACAAGGCTGTATGTTATGCAGCAACAGACATTAAATGTGCGGTGCAGGCATGCCTAAGGTACTTGTATGAAACAGCAAAGGGTAGCACAGATAATGTTGAGCACTGGTAAAGGTACCTCGTCATCATACCCTCCCTCCTTTGACTCAATCATAAATTTCCCTACGTGAGGAATTGCCACCTCTACAACTCGCTGGCTAGAAGGTGGTTGGCTTGTGGTATTTTCAGGTTTCTGTAGAAAAAAAAAATCATTGGTATCAACATTAGAAAAGACAGCAATGGAAACATCTGCTTTACATGTAGAGGCTCTTAATCTTTTCAAAGTGCCTATAGTTACCAGGAATAAAAGGAAACCACTTGAAACTTAACATTGGAAGCAAATTTATTAAACAAATTAGAATATAAAAATACAGTCTTTCCCTTTACATCTCAAACACAAGTATTTTTGTCACTTCAAATATTTAAAAATAACGAATACTGGAGCTGTATTTTCTATTACTTGTCCCATACAAAGTTCTGTTTTAAAGAAATCCTTTCTTGATAGTTCAATAAAAATAGATGATGAAACCCTCTACACTCAGCAGTTTGCAGCGATCTCCTTAGGGTTTCCCTTTCTATTCTTTGTAGTAATCAAAGAATTAGTAAAAGACCCAGTTAATATCTATACAGAATGTGTTTAATTACCCTACACAGCCTACAAGGTTCTGGCACAGTATATTTACATTTAAGTGTTCAATAAACTCTTGGCATACACACATTTTAAGTGTCAAATAAACTGTTATTGAAAATAAGAAAAAGCTATTGGAAACTAATAATACCTTTTAAGCAACTAAATCAAATCCATCCCCTTCTATCTTCTCTGTTAACAAATCCTATAAATTTTACTAATTCATCCTGAATGGAAGTCAATATGAACTCTAAAACTTTGTACTCATAAGCACTAATTTTTTCAAAATACTGTTCAGCTTTCACATAAGCTTGTTTAGCCAACAGATTTATAACTAGCACATCCTCCATTTACCAGTCAGTAAATGTCAAAAGTACTGCAGACAACTTGAAAGCAGCCTACTCAATTTGCACCAGAACTTGTTCTAAGCAAAGATAAACACTAGTGGTGACATGAAATATTAAGAGCAAATGAAGAGTTTTATTTCTATTTGAAGTATATACATTTTACTGATAACATTTTCCACCTCTCTAGAATTACATATTCAAACTTTTTCCCCCAGTTAATTATTTATTTAAAAACCACATACTTAGAAGAAGCATTTCATTACAACAGCATTGACATATTAATACAAATTCAAACTTTAACAAGGAAACAATGGCCAAGACTAGTACTGCCCCTTTTAAAAGAAATATTTTTTTTCCAAAGTGTTATTTTTTTCTAGGCATGGTGGTCCAAGCCTTTAATCCCAGTACTTGGGAGGCAGAAACACATGGATCTTTGTGAGACCAAGATCAGCCTGGTCTAGATAACTATATAAGGAGTTCCAGGCCATCTGGGGCTACAGGGAGGCCCTATCTCAAAAAAAAAATTATAAAAGTGTTATTTTGTAATACATTTAGGACTCTCTACTTATCTGAATTTTCAGCATCTCAAAAGAAAAGCCCCACCCTGCACTGCAGCTGTGGTCATGAGAAAATATTTAAGAATCTAGTATGTAAGTTGTTTTATAAATGACAGTTTTATAAATGTCATTACACTTACACAACTTTATTCACATTGAAAGCTGGGTGTGGTGGCATATGCCTCTAATGCCAGCACTTAAGAGGCAGAAACACATGGATCTCTGTGAGATCAAGGCCAGCCTGGTCTACATAGCAAGTTCCAGGTCAGCTGGGGCTACAGACAGATACTCTCTCAACAAAACAAAAGAAAACACCCAAATTATTCACAATGGAATAATTTTAACCCAATCTTACTATCACACTTATTCTGTTGAGATGTGTTTGTAATGAATAATTTTGAATACTTGTAGTGTTTGAGAGACATGTCTTGATTCACAACACTGAAACATAAGATAAAAAGACAGTTGGGGTTTTAGTGATGAATTATTTAGTAGCAAACCTATTAAAAACTGTACCATTTTCAAAACAAAAAATATACATTCCAGGAAAAGAGTCATGAGGTCCACACAGAACAACACACCTACTAAATGAAGGGGAAAATCATGTTAGCAGAAACATTTTAAAAGCACTTCCAGTTATGACTGAAGCTTCAAAAGCATAATACTAGCTAATTATATTGGCAACTGCTGAAAGGGAAGAAGGTCTAACTGTACAAAATAATTCAGTATCATTAATAAAATTTTAGATACATAAAAGCAGGATATTTTTTCATATGAAATTATGGGTTCAGTGGGGTAAAATAAATGCTTATTTTCATTTTCTATTATTTCAACCCTTACATAAACACATTAACAAAGGTTAAAGAAAGGCTACAAGTTAGGAAATTCCTCAGTTGCTATCAAAAAAATAATTAAAATTGCCTGAAATTCACTGACTACATGAATTTGTAAAAATAGTTTTACAGAAGTGTAGTAAAAAGGATCTAGAGTTATAATGCTTTTGGGCACTTTAATTGACGTCCCTTTTAACCTAGGAATTAAAACTATGGAGAAAACATTACAAGAAATGCTTAAAATGTGTAGAAACTTATGTATCATAGCAGCCTACTTATAATAATATAAAAGCAGAAAAAATACACAGTAGAATGGGGAAATGAGCAAAAATTATTAGTGGAATAATATTCAGCAATTCTACTCAGTTTATAACAAGAGAAAATATCTTGTAAGGTTAAGTGAATAAAAGGAGAAAGGAAGGGGCTGGAGAGACTCAGCACTTAAGAATATTTGCTGTTCTTCCAGAGGACTTGGGTTCGATTCCCAGCATCCACATGGCAGATAACAACTGTCCCTAACTTCAGTACCAGAGGATCAGACATGCTCTTCAGACCTCCACAGGTATTGCCTCCATGTGATGCACTTACCTACATTCAGGCAAAACACTCATAAAATAAAAATAATACAACACTTTTTTTAAAAGAGAAAGCAAGGCAAAACTTAGTACGTTGCAGTAATTCAACTATAAAATTCTCCAAACTACGCTTAAAAATAAGTGAAAACAAAGAAGAAAATGCAAAAAGGTAGGAATGATAGCACACTGAAAATCACCTGAAACTATGCATTATTCTTTCTTGCGGTCTATTTTTCCATATTTTTAAATATCAAAGAATTCCATTAAAAATTAAATTTTTCCAAAAGTAAGCTGTCTAAACATTTGGAGACTGTTGATGGCTTCTAGGTTCTAAGTTTTTCAGGGAATTACTTTTACTTTAAGGTTAGAACTTAATATACTGTACATCTGTGATGTCTAGAACTGAAAAGAAGTAACTAGTACCCTGACATCTGCTATTAAACAAAACAAATTAACAAAAACAATTAAAAAAATCCCTCTTCATTAGCCCCATGGTCATCTAAATTAAAAAAAAAAAATCCTGAAATTTAGAGAAGTAAACAAGTTACACTAGATTATATTGCAAGTAAGAACTAAAATCAATATTCAAAGTCCCAGAGATATTTCATCTAAAATCTGAAGACTTTCATAACTTCTATTTCTTATGTACACTGAGTTTAAATGTGAAAACACAACATGAAGTGGTTTCTAGGCTTTTAAGCAATGACCCTGAGATCAAGAGCCATCAGCCACTGCTAACAACTTCGTCAACATGCGCAGGTGACACAGACAGAAGCTAACTGACAGTACTAGTCGACAAGACAAGTAATGTGGAATATCACTTTCACTGTTTTTCTGTTATAGTCTCTCCCACCATTTTTCAAGTAGGTATGAGGCAGCACATTGCTAACTTATAAGACAATATCCACACTAAGAAAACTAAGTTATGAAAATTCAAGTGATGATTTATATGAATTTAAAGTATTTATGATTAGCTGAACTAAACACAGAAACATAATTCTACACTAAGCTAACTGATGCTTTTGGTTTTCTGATGTCAAATAAAAGAATGGTATCTATTAAGAGTAACTTGGACTTTAACAAATAAAAGTGCTAATTAGCAAAGTCCCTGAGCTAGTACTTTTTATATGGCAATAATACTTCTCTCCTGTATCTACTTCTTTGTTCCCCAGATGTTCATCTTCCCATGGCCCCCAACAGCAGAGAGTTTTCAGACTCATTAGACAAAACATTTTCAAGAAAAGCTTTAGAGTTTAGGTGTTCATCTTAAATTCATTTACAGCCTCTAAGGCATTAGCAAAATTTGAAATCATAAAACAAAATCTAATTAAAACATTTTTAATGTTAAGAAGGCAGTGCTGTATCTTCAATTTTTTAAAGCAGGAAATGAAAGTAAAAGAATTTCTAGTTATTAATACATTACAACATCCTAATAATGTCTTATTTACTGAATATTTTGGATAATTGAAGTCTTGTTATTAATGAGATTGAATTCACTTAACAAGGCAGAAAATGTCATATAAAATTATGATGTACCCAAATTATCTTTAGTTCCTAGGAGAATATTTAGTCCTAAAAGGAGCCTGCATGAGAGACATTTATGTTCACTGCTAAAATCAGAAGGGGAAAAAAAAAAAAAAAAGGCTGCAGAAACCTGATGACTTTGCAATACTCAATTTTTGAAATAGCATCTTCCAAGGGCTGGAGAGATGACTCATTAGTTAAGAGCACTGGCTGCTCTTGCAGAAGACCAGGTTTGGTTCCCAGCATCCACATGGCAGCTAATAAGTGTCCTTTACTCCAGTTTCAGGGGATCCAATGCCCTCTTCTGGTCTCGGTAGGTATTGCATGTCACAGGTGCACATATCCATGCAGGAAACACATTCACACACATACATAAATAAAGAGGAAGGAAGGGAGGGAGGGAGGGGAGGGGAGGGGAGGGAAGGAATATCTTCCCAAGTAATATTCACTGATAACATAATATCATATCACTGCACTCAATTTAGTGTTATAAAAAGACAAATCTGCAAACTGTAATATAGCAAGATAATAGTGGCAATTTCTGCCCAGTACCCTCAAACCACACACAAACTATTTTGTCACATCACAGTTATCCTTTAATTATACTCTCACTTAATGTTGAAAACATTTCATGTCTTTTAAATTCCCAACTATTCCAATATTGTCAGATTACAGATGCACAGAATGAGAAGGACAGAAGAAACCATGTTGAACTTTTTACTTCTCTTTTTAAGTTCAAGTCAAACCGACAATTTAGTCTGATCTATGTAGTCTTGCAGTTCTCTGACAGGAAGATAGAAACTAGGAGAAAAATCATTTTTAAAATCCTAAGCTAAGGAAATGGCAGCCCAGCTGCAAATGGCTTGCCCACTTTCACAGATCACAATCATGGCAGAGCCACATGTCTCCCCAGACTCCCAGAAAGGATGTTCTACATCACACTGTGGGAAACGCTGTGAACATAGCTATGTCCCGAGAGCCAAAAGAAAAGTTCTTACCGACTGCAAAATTGTCTCAGGACTTTTATCTTCATGCTCGTGTGAGGCCTTGGCAATTACTTGAATAGTTTCTTCTTTCAAGTGCTTTGAGAAATCACTTCTTGATGGCTGCTCTAGATATTCTGGTTCTCCTGCTTGTGCTTCACGAGAAAAGAATCAATTGCACATCTAATATAAATTACAAGTATCTGTACTAAGATGAAGAGGTTATTTCTGCTCTGAAATCATACAACAACCAATCTTTGTCTTGTATTTAAAGATATCCTTCAATATATTGCACTCTACCCCAAGAATTTACCAGCAAAACTAACCAAAGAACAACAAAAAAGCAGAACTAAGAGTACTCAATTACTAAAGAATAAATTAATTTTAGTTTATGGTAAGGAACTTAAGAGTAAATTTTTCTGCTGTGAAAAGTAACAAAGTCTCATTTTGGATTTTTTACCAAAAAGAGAATTTGGTTTCTACAACGATCTTGGACTGATTTTCCACAGTGAGTACAGTGTTATTTTCCCATCCACTTGACAAAATCCTAACACTGAATGAACCTCACCTTCTCTTTTATAAATAAACTCACTGTCCCTGAGTATTGTCAGAAGAAAAATAATCACAAATTGGCACATTAGTGTGAATATAAATTCAGGACTTTAAATACCATTAATGAAAAGATTTTCAAAGTATACCTTTAACTTCTACCTATTTTCTGAGCTCCAGATCATAGATCTCATAATACTCTGAATAGCCACTGACCCACAAAACTTTGTATCGCTGAACTTCTGCCTTGCGTTCCAATGCCATCTTGTGTCCTCTGATCAAAAAGGCCTCCAAACTACCGTCTCTTTATACACTGAAGAAGCCTGCCTTCTGACCTTCACAAACTACCTCCTTTTCATACTCTGAAGAAGCTTCACTTCTGACCTTCAGCTTTGAATATTCTTCCCTCTACCTGTATGCTCTCCCACTCTCCAGTAACTTGCTCATTTGCTTAAACACCATTTCTAGAGCACAGTTCTTCAGTGTCACCATTATTTAGATTTTTGTGTTGGATAATTCTGTGGTATGAAGGGCTATTTTCTGAACCTAGCATCCCCCTATTGATGTAACACTGCTGTCTCTTCCCAAGATGACAGTCAAGAATCTACAGTAGAGACAAATATCTCTTCCTCAAAGATAAAATCACTCCCAGATGAGAATATAGTAACTTAAAACTTGCCTTTTAAACACACCACAATTATAACTTAATTATGATTTTATTTGTCTACAGCCTGTATCTCCTGCAACATTATAAAGATCTCAGGAGCAGGCATGCTATTTCCCTTTTGCATTGCTAATTCTCCAAGGTCTATCATAAAATCATAACATAACTTAAGGGAACAAAGAAATTAGTGATTCAGTCAACAAATACACACAAACAAAAGATGACAAGGGGCAGTAATTCTCTATACTGTTACTGAATGAGTCCTTACCTAACCACCTCATGAAAAAAAAAAAAAAAAAAAACAAAGCTATAGGTATCCTCCTTAACATTTTACTAAATTGAGTATCTCTAAAATAAAATGCCATTCAAGAAGTAGTACTGTGACTTCAACATACATGTAGGGGCATCCATTCTGCTAACAATTTTTAATTAAAGCCCTGTGTGCCAGGCCCTGGGACTCCAGGAGTGGCAGAACAATCAGTCCCCTCTTCTCTTAAAATCAACTATGAAGAAAGTCACTAACTGAAAATTCACCGATTTAAATTATAACACTATCATGATAATATAGTCTAGGAATAAAAGGAGGGTGTTATAAGCAATTTTGTTTGTGGTATATAAGCTAAGATGACCTTTAAAAGCTGAAGGTTGTATGTGGATTTTTTGCCAGAGGGAAAAACAAAAAGCCAAGTACTAAGTGTGGATTGGATCACATACAATATAAGAGCAAATGTACAGGAGGGCAATGCAGATGAAATACAATGGCAAAATGGAACGTTTAACACAGAACAACAACAATAAAAAATGGGGGCTATAAAAAACCTTTCATAGCATGCTCAAATCCTGGAGTCTATCACTAGTACATAAATACGTGCTGTTTATGCTGTGAAGAATAGATGACAGAGGAGAGTAGAATTGGAGGTCACTGGAGGTACCAGATCCTATTTGATCAACACAAAAAGAGGTTACACTGAGGGTAACAGACAGCAATAAAGGCAGGCAGAAATGATGAGATGCAAGATGCACTTTGCAAACAAGATTGGGAGACTCAACATGAACAAGAAGAAAATTCCAAGTTCCCTACATGAGTAACTATGATAAAGGAGGTAATTTGTGCTGCAACAGAAACTAGAAGTGAAAATAAAGTGTGTGCAGCAAAGAGAGCGAAATTAAAAAATTAACTGCCTTCCTGTATAGATATTTCATGATTTGGGCTGAGGGCAATGTGGTCAGTGCCTCTACATGAAGAATAAGGTACAGACAATCCTAGGCTACTTCAAGCCAGGCAGTGTATCTGTTTCTAGGTGGTTTCTTATAGGTGGCTTAAGCTTATAAGCCTATAGGTGTATGCTTAGGGCTTAACAGAGAGAAATTTTCTATGAATCTTCATAGCAAAGATTTTCCTGTGTTTGTCACTGTTCATCCTACCACATGCACAAGAACAAGAGCTAATAGAATAATGAGCTTAACACAATGAATGCCAGGAAAATCATCCAGTCAGACATTGGTCTAACCATCAAAACAAGAGTTTATGCAAAATAAGTATCTAAGAACAAGATTACCTTAACTTGATGAATGGAGTAAAATCAACCATAAGTCACTAGGATCAAGGTTTTTTCCCTTACATGGTGTGAATCCAAAATTCATTATGCATAATATCAAATGATTTAGCCTAAATGTTACATGGAACTACTTTCTCTGACTGGAATAAAAACTTGACTCTGCATTTCAACTATGTTTATTGAATCTGTGCCATCTTTGGTAAATATTTGCATACTTCATTCAATTTAAGGAATTCTCAGTAAATTCAGGTAAGTATATATTTATTATATACTATTATAATATCTATAAATCAACTCTTGGCCTAACACATCCACTTAGGATGGTGATGGCCTGTTAAAGACTTTCTAGAAGAAATGCTAAATAATTTGTGTTTCGAAAGGCTCTGTAGAAAAGATAATTTTGAAAATGAGAAATGAATCCAGACAAAAGAAATTTCCTATGGAAAAACTACTTTATGGAACAATGAAAGATTGTAGGAGCCAGGGCTGTTCATGAACACAGGGAAGCAGAGGCTTACAGGCCACTGGAACCTTACACATGTGAACTTATAGTAATGGTGGCATTGAGCAACGGACCCATGTCAGCTCAATTAAACAAGCACCCAAAGGTGGGGGAGAGAAATAGATGGTGAGCCAGCACTAGACTGAGAACTATTCAAGACTCATTGCTGCTGGGTGTGGGAGAGTATGATTTACACACAATCACTAGATGGGCTGACTAGACTCCAGTGGACACATTTACACTGAAGGACATTTGGGTTCAAATGCCTGTATGAGTAGGACTTAACAGGTATGGCAGAATACATGAGGTTCGGTGGGGGAAGGGGAGGCATACTGGCAGAGTAGATTTAAATTTGATAAAGAATTGTTGTATGAAATTACAAAAGTGCAATAAATTTTTTTAAAGATTTGTAAAATTTCTGACATCAATTACATTGGTAAAACAGTAAAAATTATATATAGTCTAACAAGGGATACAAAAATTATGGTACTGAACACAGATTGTAGTGAAGTTGAAAGGAGTCACAAAGATTTTGAGATCTGCAGAGGATCTTAAAGAATGGATAGAAAGTTACAAATGCTGACTTTATTAGCAATGCCATAATTATAGAAATGTTTTATTTAAGAGATTTGAGGAACAGGTTTAGATGAAAACAAGGTACTCAGGTAAGTCGTGCTGGAAAAGAAGCGTGGGAGTTGGTTATACACAAGATCCTCATAAAAAGGAGGCATGTTTGTCTTCATGTTTTCAATCAAAAGAGTACAAGCCTGTTTTTAGAACAAACAAGTCAACAAAATGAGGAAATTAAAAGCTCTTTCTACCACTCAAAGATAAATAGAACTAAGATTTTCAGCACTATCTACTTCAGGACATTACCAATCTGATTTTTTTTTCACAAAGGAGGTATTTTATATACACTATTTTTAACTTTTCTCAATATGATTTTTACTGTACTGGGCTGTCTGGAATGAAAGGCTCATGCAACTAACACCTCACCATAGGAATGAATGGGGAATTTCCATATCAGTTTATGACAATAGGAAGAGAAAGTTTGGCTTTGGCCACAAAAATGTACAGAACAACTTTGCTTACTGTATAAATATGTAAAAACTACAACATTATTGATCTACATAAACAGAAAGAATTTAATAAATGGGAAAAAATAATGTTCTGTTCAGGTTCCAACTTGGAAGACAGGTAGTGATTGCTTGAGCAAGGCTTGCTATTCTTGGAAGTTCTTGATTCTTGTCATAGTTTGACTGTTGAGTATACACTTAGAGTTCGTGTGTTAAAGATTTGGTCACCAGCTGATTATGCTTTGTGGCAGTAACAGAAACTTAGGATGTAGGCTCTACTTAGAAGTAGATCATTGGGGTTATATCCTTAAAAGGTATACTGTGACCTGAGCCCCGTCTGCTTGCTCTGTCTTTCTGCTTCCTGGTTACCATGAGATGAGTTGTACTGTTCTACTATGATATTCTAGCTAGCCACCGGCCCAAAAACAATAGAGGTAATCAACTATAATCTCTGAAACTATGAGCCAAACCAAATCTTTCCATTCTTAAGTTGCACCATCTTAGATATTTTGTCTCAGCAAAGACAAAGTAACTAAAAGACAAGGTACCTAAAGATAAGGTACCTAAAAGAATTCCCTACCTCTAAATACAAACTCCTAAATGAAGTCATTTCACCAGGACTGACTGGTACTTTATGAAAGTAATAAAGTATTACAATGCATTTATTTGCTCTACGAGTAGTAGTTCACTAAGATTTTCAAGTATGTAGCCTTCACAAAGGAGATTTTCTAAGCATACTCTACATGTTGCACGATGGAGTAGCTTCAAGCACCATCTGTCTAGCCAGCATTCTGAGGATACTCTGAGCTAGTTCCTTTGGAATATCTTCATGTTGATGTAAGGGATCAATGAATATTTTTTTTCCTGTGTATTTCCTGATTATAATGGTCATTAACAGTTTTTAATAGTTTACTTATTATTTTCATTTTATGTGTATACGTGTATTGCCTGCATGTAAGTGTGCCTGTGTCGTGCAATACCCGTGGAGGACAGAAGAGGCCATTGGATTCCCTGGAACTGGAGTTACAGACAGTTGTTACCTGCCATGTGGGTGTTGGGATTCGAACCCAGGTCTTCTGCAAGAACAGTCAGTGTTCTTAATCACTGAGCCATCTCTCCAGGCCCTCATTAACATTTTAACAAGATAGTCAACTAACCCACCAACTAGCTTTTGGCTATAGCCTAAGAATCAGCTATTTTTTTTTTATAAAAGGAGCATATTAATATTTCAGACATCCTTCAGACATATTATTACCTTGACTTCCTAATAAGTGATACTTACCATATGTACACTGAAAAAGATTTATAGAGCATTGTATCCTCTGCATTCTAGAAATACAATCAAAATCAACGATTGCCTAAACATAGTCTATGGAGAGTAATGTTAGGCAGGTTGAGGAAAGACCTTGTGAAACTTTTGAGTCTTTGCATTTCTGGTACTCACTCTTAAAAAGATCGCTTTCTGTGTTATAAATAATAGAGGCTTAAAAACGAGTTTAAAATCAAGTTAATCCAGAACAGAAAGCTGTATCATCTTAACACAATTTAAAACTTAGCCCTCTATAGTAAATTACTTTGGTTATACTTAAAAATTTGGTGATCCATGTGTCCTGCCATGATCCAGTGTATATTACTGGACACCTATGGAATGATTCCAATCTATGAATCCAAACTAATTGGATTCAGTGGGTTATGAAAAGAAAGAAGGAGGAAGGAGACAGGAGTAAGGAAAAGAGGATAAAGAGTAAGAGGAAAAGAACACAATATTGGGAAGGAGGTGTGAGTGGGATGTGGGAGAAGTTGGGGAAGATGGATATGATCATAAGTACATTGTATTCATATATGAAATTATCAAAGAATAATTTTTTTAAAGAAACTGGCATTCTCCTTCACTAAAGATGAACCTCAGGAAAGTCATTATTGGAATATAGGGAAAAACTCAATCTAGAAAACCGTCAAAGGGAATCTACCATATGGCAATTAATAAACTAGATGCTGCAAATGAAAATAAGGATACCACCCTGCTATATGAGAACCTGAGAACACTGAGGATGTCTGCATTCTACCAGGTTTTATTCTTAGGGGCTAACTACTGTCCTACAACATTGGCTTATTTTTAAATTGTGGAAAAGAGCTAAAGTCAGTTTGGTCTACCACCATTACATAAATTTATAAAACAATATGGAATATATTTTGGATCAATTCTAAGCACTCTCACATTATTTTCTACCTTGAATCTTGTTTCTTTTCCTGGTTTGTTTTTTATCTAAATATGCTACATGTGTTGCAAGGACTCAAGTAATTTTTTGGATAAGGAGTAAAACAAATAAAATACTACTAAAGACATACTCTGCTTCAGAATGATCTCTGTTAGATGTAGATAGCCTGCAGACATGATGGTTAAAAGAGGTTCAGCTCAGAATGATCTCAAGATCCTTTTTTAAAAACGCATATTCTAGATCCTTCCTCCAATGATTTTTATCTCAGTAAGTCTTGAGTGGAGTGGACTGTTTACATGCAGTGAAAGATCCTACTGGTAATTCTTATACATATACCAGGTATAAAGAGCTTTTGGCCAGAAGCCTAAACAAAAGCATTTGTGTAGGTGCGCCTTTGCAATAAGTAGGGTATGAGGCAGGATGAGATACACCAGGCAGCACCTTCCCATTACTTATCAATCTTCTTAGATTCCATGGGCAATGAATGGTGCTGGACAAAATAACAATGCTAGATGTAGAAAACAACAAACAGCAACTTAATACTATATATGCCAATATATTCTTTATTGGCCCATCACTCAGAAGAAAAAACTTTAATAGCTCTACTGTACATTTACTGAGAAAACCTTGCAGGGAGGATAGAAAATTACCTTGCTGGATTATTTGAACAATGTTTCTTGTACTACTTCAACTATACACTCATAATCCTTGGACACACCAAGAGACTGAAATACAAGGTCTTTCTTAGAGCCTCAAATTATCATAACAAATTAAAATACATCACTTACTTTGGAAAACAATGAAGAGAATTAAATTTTCCCTATGATTAAGAGATAAATGGTTGTGATGAAAAATTAGCCTTCTTCAATTATGATATGTAAACACCCCTAAAATGGATAAGCTAATGAGGTATTAAATAATATTGTAATGGAGCTGGACTAACTGCTGTAAGTAATTACAGCACTTAGGAAGGTAAGGCAAGAGGATTGCTATGAGTTCTAGAACAACCTGGACTAAAGTGAAATATTACATTTCAACAATGTTTTTATTCCCCAAGTTTATATAGAGTTGGCACATTCTGCTTCTACTTAGACAAAATGCACACTTCTTATGGAGAACACAAGGCATCCTGATGGAGTATTGCTGCTTTTCTGAAGACTCAGTACAAACATCCTAACAGATGCATGAAAACTGAACATTTATATTCTTTCTATTTTTTTGTTATTTGGGCTACACTCAGAAATATAGCTATCTGCATTCTCTTCAAGTTTATTTTATATATTAAAATGAAACATGAAAATATATACCTAACAACTCATATTGATTTTTTTAAAAATTACAAAGCCCATTAAAAGAATATGAGAAAGGGGCTAGAGAGATGGCTAGGAGCACTGGCTGCTTTCGCAGATGACCTAGGTTTGATTTCCAGCACCCACATGGCAGCTAACAACCATCTGTAACTCCAGTTCCAGGGAAATCTAACACCCTCTTCTGACCTCTGCAAGCATTGCACAACATGGGTGCATTTACACCATGCAGGCAATACACTCATACACATAAAACAAAAATAATAAATATTTTTAAAAGGATACTGATTACAGAAATGACCTGAAACAAATGAACATGGTATTTTATGAAAGAAATTAAGATAACAAATGTATAAGGTTAAGAGGAGGCTAGTCCTTATGAATTAGAAAGATTAGTGGAGAATATGCATGAGTTTTACTTTGAAATAGAATGTTAGCCTGAAATTTAGAAAGACTTATTTAAAAAGAAAAGATTAAGAGAAGACTCTCTGAAATTTCTTTTTTTGTGTCACAAAATGTTGGTTAATCCAAGAATAAAGTTGTAGTACAATCAGTTAGTAAAGAGGTCACTGTACCTGAGCATTTAGGGTCTACCACCACTTAGGTCAATTATGCAGTCCTTTCTTCCAACTACACAAACATTAAGGCAAAAAGACAGTTCCATCTGGCCAAGTTCTAAGAAGTGATTGAAAGGATGTACACAAAGAACAAGATGAAATTAAGTTACAAAGGGATAGAACTGACTTAAAAATGAAAGTGATTAGACCAAGAAACCTCTTGATAGGTACTAAAAAGACAATGCTGTGAACCTCATAGAGCCTTACCTCTTCTACATGTAGCCATCAATGCATGGCAAGAAACCACAGTCCTGCACAATGGTAAAGCTCACCCACCATTAATGCTGGTATTCAAGCATACTGTATGATATTTATGCATCAAAATTCTGGATTCCACAACTGGGTATAGTGGCACATGCTTTTAAACCTATACCCGGGAAGCAGAGGCAGGCAGATCTCTGAGAGACTGAGGCCAGCTTGGTCTATGTAATGAGTTCTATCCTGTCTGAAAAAATAACAAAAACTGCTAGACTCTTAGTTGATATACTACATTGGTCTTTCAAGAATTTTGAGTATTTGCTTCTTAATATCAAAATCAATAAATTAACTGCTCAATTTATTTGAAAAGAAGTTACATGTGTGTACATACCTGCACATGCCTGAATCAATCTCAAAGCCATATAGGGTAGGATACATTTCTTACTGAAAAGTAATTCTGCTTAATGTTAAAAAAGATACAAATAAAGCCCACACAGATAATGCTACATGGAAATATCTTTGCAGAAAATGAAATTAAGATAATGAAAGTCCAAAAATGCTTCCTTTAAAATAAAAACCAAACATAAAGATCCTGGGGGAAAGGAGTAAGCTATTTGAAAAGATCCACTCAGAGTAGAGAGAGAGAAATCAAGAGAAACAAATAAGACACAGACATACATCAGTCTGAGGAAACTATGTAGGTTCACTTTCTATCTTCTCATTTTCCCATCCAATTCAGAAAACATGTACTTTTTACAGCAAGAAACATAAGGCCCTAAGACAGCTTTGCACTCCACATGATGAAATCAACCTTTACGAAAAAGAAACATATTTTATCTCAATTTTCCTAATTTATAGGTTTACTTCGAATACTTTATTAATTTCATCAAGTAATATTTTATTTTAAAAATTATATATTTTAGAATTTATACATTTTTATACTTTTGTCTATTAATTGGTCTACATACTATTTTTTACTTGGAAGGTAGTAATATTTAGTTTTTACTAATCTTATTTTGAATCTTTGTTTTTCTTGTTTAGTTTTCTTTTAATTTTTATTTTTAATTTATATTATGAGTATATTGCCTGCATGTATATGTGTACCCGTGTAATACAATGCCCATGGAGGTCAGAAGGGGGTGTTGAATTCCCTGGAACTGGAGTTACGAACAGTTGTTAGTTGTCATGTGGGTGCTGGGAATAGAATCCAGGTCCTCTGCAAGAGCAGCCAATGCTCTTAACCACTGAACCATCTCTCTAGCACCTTTATCTGTTTTTTTTTTTTTTTAATTGAGACTGAACCCAGCGTTCTAAAACTGGGTTATATTCCTAATCCTGATTTTAATTTCAAATATTTACAAAACAAAACAAAGTATTAATGGTGCTATGTCATTCTTGCTCTCTATATAGGAGTATATTATTCTTATTGATTGAAAAATCAGAGCTTTTCTTGTTTCTTACCAAGAGGAGACCAGCCCACTCAAAGCGGGGAGGGAAAGTTGAGAGAAAGTCAGAAGAATAGCAGCAATTATCTTGAAAATCCTACATGCATGCTGTGCTGTCTGTCAAGAGTAAGGAAGCTATGACCTCTGGATATGGCTGAGTGCTAGAGTTTTATGTAAGTTCATCCATTTTCTTTATACTTGAAGGCAGTTAAATCTATGTTTATTTTTTTTTCCAGGTGAGCATATCTTATTCTAAAAACAATACTAATATGATAAACCAGTAACAAAATACAACTTAGTAAAAATAGACAAACCTGCTGCCACAGAAGACTCAGCCTCCCTCAGTTTCTGAGAAGCTAAAAGCTTTTCCTGCAAGGCTTTTTGGGTGAGCTGTGTATCCCATTCTTCTAGTTCTTTTTCAAATCGCTGGTTGTCTTCCTCAACAAAATCTCTCAAATCAGGTGGTAATGTTTCTAGTCCAACAAGGGCCTGTCCAGTTTCTTTATTAAACTCCTCTGTAAATAATATTTCAAAAATTGCTATAAAATTAAGAATTAAAGGAAAAATGCAAAGCTCAAAATTTCATTTCAAATGGAATACAAACTATGTACTATTACTATATAACAAACAATATTATGTAAAAAGTCAAAAACGCTCAGAAAAACAAAGACATGAATATATGAAAATCTATTCTAAGGTATTCTGGCAGATTTCTAAAGTCTGAAGAGACACAATATGAAATCCAAATTTTTGTGACTAATACTGAAGTAGAACTTTGCTATTATAAGAAAATGTTTGACTATCCATTAAGTAATTTGTCACATATGAGAGGTTACTCATAACCTTATAAGGCTCGAAACAAAGAAAATTGTTTTTCATAGTATATGGTTAAGTATAGACATAAAAATACATATAAAATAAAAAGCTAGTCAGTACTATTTAAAACAACTGGGACTTGAGAAATGACTTAGCAGTTAAGAACATTGGTTGCTCTTCCAGAGGACCCTGGTTCAGTTCCCATCACCCATGTGGCACCTAACAACTGTCTGTGACTCTATTCAGGGGATCCAACATCCTCTTGTGGCCTTCAAGGGCACTGGACACATGTAGAGTGTGCTTACAGCCGTGCAGGCAAAATACACATACACATAAAATAAAAATAAATAAGTAAAACCATTTATTTAAAAGAGTCAATTTGTACTACATACAGACACACCAAAAAACCATTATCTTTTCAGTTATAAATGTGGTACGCCTAGTCGTTTTGTCAAATGGTTAAATGCTAAAGGAAAGTTAACTGTATCACTTCAACAAAACTTTACTGACTCTTTTCTATATGAAAATAAAAAGACTACAGCACAGTATCACAAGGAATGTGCTGTTGAGCAGAACAGAGTACAGTGTGTAAGACTAACCAATGCACAACCACAACAGCCTAACAAAAGAAATATGTTATGAGAATGCAAGAACAGGGGCTGGAAAGATGGCTCAGAAGTTAAGAAAACTGGGTGCTCTTCTAGAGGACCTAGGTTCAATTCGCAGTACCCACATAGCAGCTAACAACTGTTTGTAACTCCAGTTCCAAGGAATCCAATGCCTTCTTCTGAACCCTGGAGGCATTGCATGACATGGGTACACCTCCATACATACAGGAGAATCACTCATACACACAAAATAAAAATAAAGAATACAAGTACAAATATTTACAGAACATTCCAAAAATTTTTGCAAGAGGAGATGGTATGAAGTTCAAATGTCAGTAAAGTATATAAAGTTCATAATGAACAATGGAGATAAATGAAACTGGAGGAAATGCCCAAAGTCAGAGAAAAATCTTTTATGCTAAGTAAGGTGTTGAAATTTGAGTCAGTGTGTGTGGGTATAGTAACTAAAGAGCTTGTACTGAGGAAGAAGGTCAGCTTTACATTTATTAGTTAACTATGAGTACAACAATCTGTCTCAGCTTAGGTCACATTGCTTTTCAATTCCAGCTTCTCATATACAATCACCAAGGAACACTTCTTAATCATACCCTTAAACTTCAGAGTGAATTGCACATAATTCATCAGACTGCCAAATAGTCACAGAAAAGTCTGTATTAAAAAAATTCATTGTCTTACCTTGTATTAAGAATTGTGCCTTATCATTTATGTACATTAAACAGTATGCACTGGCATTTCTGTAACCACCAAAGGAGTCCCTCACTAGTTCTTCCCATGATGATTTGGTCACAGCAATGTCATTATACTTCATCCACCTGCTTTCACGATGGTCAAAGATATATGCCCAGTAGTGCCCAGCATTAGCCTGGCCTTCATGAACTAAAACAGCATGGAGGCGATATGGAACCTAAAATGGAAAGAAAACAAAGTTGAATTGCAGCTGTTTACTACAACACATCCTAAGAAATCCACAACCACAGGAAAGCCATAGGAGCATATATTTAAAATAAAAGTAGCTGGGATTAAAATTTTTTGGGAAAAAAAAAAAACACATATCACAAAATTAAGGGGAAAAAAATCCAGAGATGTTAAATAAACTAACACACACACACACACACACACACACACACACACACACACACACCACATATATAAAGTGAAAGAGTATAATGTTCAAAACTGAAAATATACTTCTGCATGTTACTCGACCTACTTATTTCTACTGAATCAATGACTTGCAGTGATCAGTTACTACACTACATAATTAGTGCACTGTTGTGTTTTGTAATTTCTCCCAAAATTGTCTAACTTTAAGTGGCATATATTTTCTCCCACTAGATACTTCTTTAAATTAAAATCACTTGAAAATTTTTCATAAATTTTAATTTCAAAATTATAAAGAGTAAACTAGGTACAAAATGGAGGAAATCTATTATAAAATTTGTCAGAAATTTTCTCCCATTATATTTATTATAATATTTATTACACATTATTTGTTGTAATAAAGCTTATCCAAGTTTTATGACAAAACATGCAACAAGAATTAGTGTAAGATAAGTAATAAGAAGGTGAGTGGCTAGAGATGTCTCAGCAGACAAGAAGACCTAACAAGAAAACCCAAGTGCCCAGCACCCACCTCTCACAACCACTTATAACTCCAGTCTAGAGGTATATAATACCTCTGGTCTCCAGGCACACCTTTACTCACATACATGCAACCCACACACAAAAAAAATTTAAAATAAACCTTAAAAACACACAACATAAGGTAAATTCGAGTGTGAATAATTTTGACCATAATTATCAACTCAGGTTCTCACTTACTTGGATCATGGATTTGTCAGAATACATAAGATCAATTGTTCGATGGATTCTGGATATGCTTTCCTGCAAATCTAAGGATATAAGATGCGATTTAATGAATGATAAATGTCAAGTGCATTTTTATTGAGATTAATAAGATAGACACTAATGTTCTCCTTTAATTGTATTAGAGATGTAAGAAAATTTACTCAAACTGTTCTTTAAAATAACAGTTATGTAAAATGAGAAATGGTTGTTAATAAAAGATATAGAAGAAGTTAAAACTCTTTTTCCAACACTTGGGGGCTATTATAGAGTTCCACAATTGGTCACACACAAAGAGTAAGTGTCTGAGAGATGGCCATCGCTAAGTGACATATCTATAATGGAAGCTCTAGACTTAAGCTCATAGAACATAGAAAACATGGGAGAGAGAATATTAATGCATCTCTCAATTCTCACCAGCAAAAACTTCCTCATGCAACAGAGTACAATGCAAACAGAAGGCCACAAGTGGCCAAAATGTAAAGAACAAGAGACTGCAGAGTATGTGTCCCTGGATAGGTTTCCTATATTAAACCTCACCTATCCATGGCTCAAGGACCACTGCAGAAGAGGTGCAGAAAGACTGTTAAGAGCCTGGGTCAGTGTATGATCATAAAGAAAAAAAGAGTCTTCCAGGTCTCTGAGAACTTGCTCATATGAACTTACAGCAATGGTGACAGCATGTACAAGACAGACCCATGCAAATTCAATTAGACAAAACTTAGCCAAGGAACTATTGACAGCTGATTACGGCTGGATGAAAGAAAGTTGATCTTTTTAAAAGAGAGTGACTCTAGATAGGGTGACTAGACTCCAGTGAATGAACTTGCAGAGACATCTGGGGACAAAAACTAGACTTGATAGGCCGTAACATAACAGAATGCATGAAATCTAGTGGGGGAGGGGGTGGCTGGAGAGGAAGTATAACTATGATTAAGATATTTCGTATGAAACGCACAAAAATTCGATTAAAAATATACATAAAAATACAATTCATCTAGGAAAAGTGTAGAACCAAGAAAATCAAACTACATTCCCATCTACGCAGAAGGTACCAATGAATATTAAAGCTAAAGGGAGCTAACCCTCCCTTGTGTACTGACATAATACTGGAGAAGTAAAGAATTCAAAAGAAACAAACCTTTATCGCATACCTGTATATAGATAAAAACCTAAACTCTGCTATAACAACCAAGGAAAGTAAAATATAGTTATGGAACTTCCATCACACATTATTTCCACTTTGGTAGAAAAGAATCCTAAGAATCTACTTAAAGACAAGGATGTTCTCAGCTACATTTGCATAATAACTTTAAAATCTGGATAACCTAAGTAATAAATCAATAGGTTAGAGTATGATCACAATATATTGTGAATCAGTTGAAATGAATTAGGAAGAAACCCCAAAGGACTACCAGAAAATATCTGTAACTTCAGAGTCAGGAAAGACCTATCTTAGCCTGATAGAAAATCAAGTAACCATAAAGAAAAAACAGAAGAGCATGCCCCTACAAACATCCAAATTTTGAATTAATCAACATTATAAATACAAAGCAAAAACCAGCACAAAGCCAAATGATACAGTGGGGAAAAAAAAATCTACAACATACAGTACAGGCAAGACTAATGTCTATAATACAGTAAACTTCTATTACTTCTGTTAAGCAATAAGAATCAGAAAAACTTCTAAACATAAAATATAGGCAAATACTTGTTTTACAAGTCGGTATAAGGAAAAAAACAAAAGTGTTAGACTTTCCGCATTTGGTTTTTGGAACATATTAAGTAGTCCATAAATGTTTACAAAATAGACAAATGACAGAAATAAGACATCATTTAAAATATGAATATTCAACTGTCCTCATAATTAAGGAAAAGCAAATCAAGACAATGAAATATCATTTATGGCTATCAGAATATGCCAGATTAAAAGTTACCCAAGGAGTGGGGATATTCTGGGAGCAAGCTCTCTCACACACAACGAGTAGGAACGTATATTGGTTCAAAGATTTTAAAACAGAAGTCAAAATTTTTAAGCTGCATATTTGGGGCCAGAAAGGGTACTTTAAAAATATTTCTTATTTACAAAAGTTTATTACATACTTATATAGCAGGCCAGTACCATTTGTAGTGAATACCAACATGGACAATAAATAAATTATTCCTACATGTTGGAATACAATTATTTTAAAATCAGTGTTAATAGCTAGTATCAATAGAAAAGAAAGAAAACAAATTGTCTCGGGAAATAAATCTTTCCTGATCCATAGTATCAGATATCCAAAGTCTTATGACACAAGTGTCCCTCAAGCTCCTCTAACATAAAGTGACCAAACAGTAGACTCATCATATACTTTCTTCCTCCTCAAGGTAGGGACCTATCAGCCTACCTTTATTCTATTTAGTAGTTACTTATACTACTGTGGTCTAAATAGACCATTCTCTGATTCCTCTGTCACCTCTAGTCAATGACACCCATGTGCAAGCTATGTCCAAACAGCATTTTAAGAATTTCCATTTCTTTTCTCCCTCAACACCATGACTTTGATGTCAGGCTAATTACCTTTCACCTTTCTGAATATAGTCTTATACAAACAGTCTGCTATGATGAGAAGAATTATCCAACACTTAGCATAGCATTCAGTAAACACTACATGCTTTAATTAATATTGGTCAACAAATTCTAATATTAAAAATTCCTTTATACATGACCAATATTAAAGCTAAGTCTTTAGTTACTAATGCTATTCGCTACTATTAGCTACTCTCTGCTAAACTGAGATTGCTCCTTATTCACACTTGTCTATAAGGAATCAACTTGGACACTTAAAATTTTGGTATTCTTTTTAGCAGGACTTTGGAGGATCAGAGTAGGGTACATTTTGATATAGAAAGAAAAACTACATTAAAATCTAATCTAATCCAGGACAACTGGGGCTACAGGGAGACCCTGTCTCAGAAAGACAAAAAA
>NW_008355390.1:1251155-1252345 GCF_000622305.1 Nannospalax galili
AGAAAGGCAGCAGATAACTCCTCAGCGTGTACATGCATACATTTATACATTTTGCTGCATATCAATTAAAAGTCTTTTATATTTGCAGATCATACCTATAAATCTCTATTAGAACAGATTCAAAAGTTAAAATTCTAAGGCTGGAGATGTGGCTCAGTATCTCTAGCATTCATAAGGCTCTAGGTTTAAAAATCAAGTATAAAAATGTAAACAAAAATGAAAATGTTTTTTAAATTCTTATACCTACAGAAAAGTTATGCAAATATCAGATGAAGTACAAAACTGTTAAGTAAAAGTTCTGAAGCTGTGTGACATTTCAGTAATGGAGTAGCTGTGAATGCCAGATTGATATAAATTTAGAACACTAAACTGGAAAATCGGACCATCTGCTATGTCATTAGTCAGCTAAATAATCTCTGGAAACCCTATTGGTCTCTGTGAATCTCATACTAAGAGCATAAAAATAGGAGCCAGACCAGTTTCTCATATATAATATCTTTTCTAGTAAAAAAAAAAATCACTACAGTGTTTAAATACAAAACCTAGAAGTGATTCTTCCCTCTTAATTTTGACATACAGCATCTATCTGAAGTGACAGCAGCTACACTATGGGACTCTTCTTACCTCTTGTGTCATTCTCTATTTCTGTCCTCCAGCGATGTAAACAGCCTTCCAGCACAGAAAGTTCTTCTTCTGTTATGTGCCTTGGTGCTGGATGCATTGGCAAATCTGGAGGTATCCGAGACTGAGTGAACGGTTTGTGTATCACTGACCTCGATGACAGGGTAGCACCTGATGCAGGTGATGAGCTGGGCAGTTCTGAAGGAGTTCCCTGCTGTTCTGTTGTGCTGTGTTTTCAAATCATAAATTACTTATTAAACTTTCAAACTGAAGCTTAAAACTGAAGAGGAAGACTGTACCAGATACGTGGCATTAAATTATCACATAAGTTCCAGAGGAAAAGATCTTCAGAAAGGAACACATGAAAATTTCTAATATCCTGAGATTTTTAATCATATGAAGATTAAATTATTATTATAAGGATAAAATTTTGACTTCAAAAATGTCTTGATCGTATTCATTTTTAAAAAAAAAAAAGAAATCTATTGCATGTTCTAAATAAAAATCTCTTAGTAATATGTATATCTTCGAAACACATTCTACCTAAAAGCATTAATATAGGGATCATA
>NW_008355390.1:1252393-1261680 GCF_000622305.1 Nannospalax galili
GCAACCACAGATCTACTGAAATAACGAAAAATAATCTTCTAGCTGAAACTATTTTATAGTTTTTAAAATCAAAATATGCATATTTTATAAAAGCTTGTTTAAAAGCATTACATTGCTATGTGATAGAGATCACATAATTGCCTGCTGCATAGGGAAATTTTACCTTGGTAAGGACTGTGATGAAATGGAACCACTAGGTGAGGAACTAGCATCAATATCATCAATAGGAGATGTGCAAACAGGTTTACTTGAGGCAAATTCCAATGCATACTGTAGAACATCAACCAAGGGGAATCTTTTGGGACCAGAACCGTAGCTTAAATATCTGTAAACAATAAAATATACAATGTTCTTATCTGTATTTATAGGATATTTGTTTTTTTTAAGTAAGTCTTACAAACAGGAGACAATACATCAATAACTAAGTCAGTAATAAAACTCTCTTGCTTTGAGATGAAGAAAATAAAAGTGAATATACATTCAATGCTCTTCATTTCAAACCAAAACAGTGATGTATAACACTGATGTTTCTTAAAATATAAGAAAATTTAAGAAAATCTGAACAGAAAATAAGAAAATCTCAAATAAACACTGATCTACTGAAATAATGAATACTTTTCTAACTGAATCTATTTAAATCACAATATGCACATTTTATAAAACCTTATTTAAAAGGTATTACATGTTATATTCTTCAAAGAAAAGACTCCAAAGCTGATAGATTAAAAGTATATGCATTGTGTATTCTGCTGTAACTTTAAAATGTCATTCTAAATTGTAATTTATCAGGAACACAAAATTGGCAGGATTTTCATTTTTAAATCCTGCACCTGGTCTCATGATCAAGGAAGCAACTTTTACTATTCTCCAACCTTTACCTCTAGAACACTTTCATTGCAATTACTGGAAAGAATAAAAATTATTAAAGTAAGATATATTAATTCAACATAAAAAGTTTTAGGCTATTAATTTGTATGTTAAAACTAAAAGAAAGGAAGTCAGATAAAGTTATAAGTGGAAAAATGGGCTTCCTCGAGCATATTTCAACCTGTAGACTTATCTGACTTCCAGAACACCCAAAGTCTAGATTCTGTGACTGCACCCACGTCGTGCAATGTGGGTGCTGGCAATTGAACCCAGGTCCTCTGCAAGAGCGAGCACTCAGTGCTCTTAACTGCTGAGCCATCTCTCCGGCCCCCTCTGTGGGCACTCTTTTTTTTTTGGTCTTTTTGAAGCAGGGTCTTCCTGTAGCCCTAGCTGTCCTGGAACTCACTATGTAGACCAGGCTGGCCTTGAACTCACAGAGATCCACCTGCCTCTGCCTCCCAAGTGCTGGGACTACAGGAGTGTGCCACCACGCCCGGCTGTGGGCACTTTTTAACTAACATAAAGCTCTGATTCACAAAATAGTCTGCATACGAGCCCTTCCCTTGTGTTACTGGGTGGCAGACACTCTAGTTACACCCTCCTATGCTGCTTAATTTCCCTTCACTGCCCACCTGTATTCCTGAGGCGATTCCCTTTATGAAGCTTGGCGGCCATAGAATATAATTCTGAATCCTCTCACTCAGCTGCCACTGCTCAAGCATAACATTTAATCTCACACTCTCTCCACTGAACTCATTTACTTCCACTTGCAGCACTTGATAATGATATATTTAATTTCAAATGCTGAAATAATCCTCTAAAGCCTATTAAAGATTATTTATAGTCTAAAATAACTAATCAAAATAGGAATACAGAATGATTATCTATGACTAACATTATAAATCACTTAAAGCATTATTTTAATTTAAAAATAGTCACCAAATACACAATTTCCTATAATTAAAGTTCATAAAAGTTAAAATACCTTTCTAATCTTTGTTGTAATACTGTGAGGTAATCTTTAAGTCTCTTGATCTCTTCACGTTTGATTCTTGTTATTTCTCTGTTTCTGTGCATATACCTATGAGGGAAAAAAATAACAATCACTAATTATTTCCAGATATCTTGAAAATAGATACAATGTTAAGTTTAATTATAAGTATCATTTAATTTGAAATTTTGTAAGTTATCAGATATATAACACAAAATAGTATTTTAAACAGCCTAGGGTGCAGTTATAACCACACATATTATGTGTTTATAAAACAAAATAAACATATCTACTTGATAAATAGTAAGGGTTATGTAACAAGCATAAATGAACATTAAGTGAAGAAAATTACACAAAATTTTCTCTAAACAACTATTCTTCCCTTGCAGGAAAATAACCATACCTGTCCAGATATAAAACTTGGGGAAATTCTAATTTATTGTGAATTTTTTCTGGTCTTCCCAATGCTTGATTAAATTCAAATCTTGACAACTCGAACGTTAATACCGGTGGTAGTTCCGTAAACCAATGCTGAAAGTAAGCAACAACAAAATGCTTAAAATCTCCTTTCTCCATGCTTTCTCCACAGCACTTTTAAGAACAGTACATTGATACTGACAACTTCATAAACTCACTTAAGCATACTATTTATCCGAAGAGTTAGAAATGTTTATATTCATAAATCAACAAATAGAGAAAGTAAAAGAATAGTTTTAAGTTCTTGTTTTTATGAGCCATGCCACAGACGACTGTTACAAGATACTGCAACACATACATTGCTGTGTGTTATAAATTCAAGTGCCACAAAAATGCCACCATATATCTGCCAGTAAGAGTACACTAATTGAACTCTGGATAGCTTGAAAAAAAAAAAGAAGAAGAAGAAATGTTTCAGACTTTGTAAATTGAATTTGATTAGGGTCTTCATGGTTGCTACTTTTCTTCAAGTAAAGCAAGTAAAGTAAATCATCACTCATTACTACTTATTCCAACCCAAATGTTCATGATTTGCTCCACTGAGAATTCCTAAACTGAACATGGATATGTTTTTACCCAGTTAAGATTTAAGAAACTTGTTTAAGGGCTGGAGAGATGGCTCAGCAGTTAAGAGCACAGACTGATCTTGCAGAGGACCTCAGTTCGATTCCCAGCACCCACATGGCACCTAACAACTGTCCTAACTCCATTTCCAGGGGATCTGATACCTTCTTCTGACCTCCGTGGGCACGATAAGGGATCACCTACCTACATGCAGGCAAAACACTCATACACATAAAATAAAAATAATATTTTTTTAAAAAGAAACTTGTTTAATAACAGTATTAACTACAATAAAGTTATCAAAGATCTAATATCATAAACATCTCAAGTTTTAAAATAGAAAATCTATTCACTTATTTTGAAAGCAGGTGGCATTGTCAGGAATTTCTAAGCTCTTAAAACAACCATTTATTTTTATGTATATATATATATATATGTATGTCTTTCTGTCTGTGTGTGTCTATGTATTTGTGCATACATGCAAGTGCCCAAGGGGGTCAGAAGTGGGTGTTGGATCCCTGAAACTGGACTTACAGGTGGTTATGAACCACCCAATTTGGATGTTGAGAACTGAGTTTGGGTCCTCTGAAACAACAGTACAGTCTTAGCCACTTAGCCATGTCTCCAGACCCCTAACTTCTTATCCACCAGTAAGGCTAGTTAACACTTAAAACATTATTTCAGCTGTCACACAAAGAAACTTTGTTCCCTTAGGATAATATTCCATATGTCGTTTCATGATACTCAAATATGCAACTCTAAGTGTTACTTCCAGATTTTATTACAATACTGGATAAAAAAATGCATGCTTAAAATTATCATGCTACACTTTTTTTAATTTTTTAAATTAAATTAATTAAAAAATTAAATTAAATTAACTAGTATGTGTATGAGTATATTGCCTGCATGTGTGTAAGTGCACCAGTGTTGTGCAATGCCTACAGAGGTCAGAAGAAGGTGTTGGATCCCCTGGAACTGGAGTTATGGATGGTTGTTAGCCACCATGTGGGTGCTGGGAATCGCATCTGGGTCCCCTGCAAGAGATCTTAAGCCCAGTCAGCGGTCTTAACTGCTGAACCATCTCTCCAGCCCCACAGGCTACACAGTTTAATTAATAAGAATGTATAGTGGCTAGGAAAAATAAAATGACCCGAACTATCAGAGGATCTTCTGTAGACTGTGGAAATACAGGAATCATTATTTTATACAACTTATGAAAAGTTGTTTACAAACATTATATAGTAATCTCTGTTGTAAATGCATTTCCTTCATCAGCAGGGGTAGGGTTTTTCCTACTATAAAGTGGAAAGACTTTATTTTCTCAGTCTAAAGCTCAAAAGGACAAGATGAAAAACCATACTTTTCCTAAATTCATCAAAAAAAAAAATCATCAATCATGTACCTCATTCTGAAATGTTTGTATTTTAAGTACAGTAGCATATAAACAGAATTTTATATAATACAAAACACATGAAATTCTTTTTTGAAGAAAACTTTCTTTTCAATAAAAATTATATTTACTTCTTAATTATCTAGTAGGTATGCTAGGTTAGTGAGACAGAGGCTGTTAAAGGCAAAGCTGATGTAATTTTTCATACCTCTGAGTACATAATCACTGAGATTATTAAACTATACAAAAAACAGCAGAAGGAAGAAAATTTTGTAGTTGGTAAGAAATCTGTATTATGACTGCTGACAGAATTAGTACTCTTGACTTTTCTTAGCTGCATAAACATTTTCTGGAGAAAATATATATATTTATGTGTAACTGAAGTTAGTTTATTAAAATATATTACAATATCTTGCTTTTGTAAGCTTATATAAATATAAACAAAATAAGAACAGAAGGAAAACACCTATTATTTCAAAGTCTCACAAAACAGCAAACAGAGCTAAGCTGTAAACTAAGCCTGAAAAGTAAAACTTTTCTATTCTAATTCAAAGTCCAGCTCTAGTCATTTCATTGGCTCCATTTATTTGCTTCTTCATTTTAAAGATAAAATTTCCACATAATATATAAATTTATTTAATAATGGTATATGATACTATTTTTTTCTTTTTTCCTTTCTTCCAGAACAGTAGTTTGAACCTAGAGCCTCATGAATGTCTCTAGGCAAGTATTCTGTTGAGCTATTTCACTGATCTTAAGATTTTTAAGATTTAGAAAATTCCTAGCATTCTAATATAACAGTATGATTTTTTGAGGTAATATGGTGGCACTTACATATTTAAATGATTATGTCCTACGACCCAAAATATCCACTTCTAACTGTTCTTCAACCTTAAGGGTATTTATAGAAAGACACTCTTTAAAATAATTCTCTAACTATGATTTATCAATACAAATGTATAAACAAGACTATATGATACTGAAGTGTTTTATAACATTGTTGTAAATGTGTATATTGACTTGGAGGAATGGTCATAATATGCTGGATAAAAATATAAGTGTCAGAATAGTGTGAGCAGATAAACACAATTATATCTGCAGTGCAGTAGTCTGAAAGAATGTTTGTCACATTATTAATGAATAGTCAAACCATAAGTGAAGTATTTACTATTTAAAGTTTCTTTCTCCAAAACTAATCTGTCTTTAGGTTTCCTAGAGAATGTGACTACATACTATTTAGTTAAAATAAAAAACTGATTAGGAAATGTTTTATGACATGCTTCTGTCAATGGTGGATTAAAATATGGTGGTCACAAAGAAGTGAAAAATTCTTACCACCCACTAACATCTCAGTATAATACATTGGCCATAGATTTGTAGCAATGCTGGCATAAAGAAACCTATGCTGTTAATAATGTTCCACTGTAGTGCATATAACTATGCACAGAACACAACAGATTACAGCAGTTTTAACTATTGTTTTAAAGTATACTTTCTAATTATAAAAAAAGAATGTCACTATAAAACAGCATACTATGCTGTTACAACAGCTGCCTCACATATTTCATCATTACCATGCCACTTGGCTGCTTCAAAAGGCAACAACTGATTGCCCTGTACCATGTAGGTTTCTGAAGTATATGCTATGGCAGCTACACAATGAAAACTGCCTAACCATATATTTCTCAGACTGTATCTCCTTAACAAGTGAGGCATGGTTACAGTTAAACTGCACATAATCATTTTTAATTCATTTGTTGCTTAGGATAACATTCCATAAGCAGAGTCTTACAGGCAACTGTCTTTTTGTTCATGTCGAGCAATTCTAGACATGGGAATTCTTCCTATATTGATTGGCAAGAGCTACTTCAGTCAAGAAGATACTTTGAGTGCCAAATTAAAATCAATAATTTTTAGTAAATAATAGAAGAAATATTTTAGTAGGGATTATACCAATTTAAAAATAACATCAAAATGTCACTTACTGGTCACTTGAGAAGATCAACTGGCCTTGAATAAAATAGTTATTTTAAACTACACAATAGGGGAAATGGCTTCCAGGTCAATTCCAGGTCCATTGCTCCAAATCCAGTGTCCAAAGACCCTTCAGCAGTAGGGTCTTACCTTCAAGTTCTATGAGGCAATCAAGGACTGGGCAATAGCCTGTAGAATTTGGGGAGTCTCTTGGGCCACCCTGGCCAACAACTCAAAGGAAGGTTTCTCCTGTCTGGCACTGTTTCTTGTTATGTAGCCTTCAGCTATACACATGGACTCATGTAGAGATATTGCATGTGTAATTTTTCAGTAGGTTTTTGAACTAATATGTCTCCCTCTGTTTTTTTTTGCACCAGCTAGGCATTATTTATCTCTCCTCTCTCTCTCCCTCCCACCTCCCTCCCCAGTTAAAGGACCCCCATTTTCCCTGTCTCCTATGGTCTCCCCTTTCCTGAGCTCCTTCTTTCCCTTTCCCCGCATTGTTCCTTGTATAACCAACACCCCCCTCATTTGACCCATTTCCGTTTCATTTTCCTGGGTCCTGCAGTTACAACAGGATATATACTCACATATAAGGATTTGGTGCTAGAATCCACAAATGAGGGAGAATGAACATCACTTGTTCTTCTCTCCTGTCTGGCACTGTTTCTTGTTATGTAGCCTTCAGCTATACACATGGAATCATGTAGAGATACTGTATGTGTAATTTGTCATTGGGTTGTTGAACTAATATGATTCCTTCTGGTTTTTAAAAAGTAGCTAGAGTATCTGTATTCTCTCTCTCCCTGTCTAACCCTTTTACAGTGGCTTCCCCATTTAAAGAGTCCCCATTTCCCCCATTTCTCTCTTGACAATACCAGTCTCCTATGGTCCCACCTCCCTTCAGCTCCTTCTTACCCTTCATTCCGAGGTTCAGGGAAAACATCAATCGATGGTCCAACACCAGCTTCAAGACCTAATAACCACATCAATGCCTGGCATAGCATATGACATTAGGGCAGTAGTGGCATTTTTCTTGGGGGAAAACAATAGCTACCTAATTGGACTAAAAGCCCATTTAACAGGAGGAAATTCAAGTGTGATACTGTAAATATAACCAAATACATATGGCTGGAGAGGTCATAGATCTTAGAGAATAATCTCAAGACTGTCATATCCCTAAACTAATGTAATTTCATACTATGTGCAAAATATTTACCCTTATATTTACAGACAAATATCCCAGTCACTACTCAAAGAAGTTTCTTTTGCACCAGATGGAGACTATTACCAAGTACTACAACTGGTCACACACAGACACTATCTATGAACTGCCCAGGCCTAAGTGGCACATCTACAATGCAACCTCTAAAGCTAAGGCTCATGGAACATAGAACAGGGGTAAAAAGGACCCAACTGAATCTCTAGATTCTAATAAATGAAGCTCCCTCATGCAATAAAGGGCCAGGAACACAAAAGGTCACAAATGGCCAAAGCATGGAGTCTGCAGAATGCTGGTCCTTGGACAGGACTCATATATAAAAACCTCGCCCGCCCAGGGTTCAAGGAGCACTGCGGAAGAGGGGGAAGAAGTGCCTGACCATATGGAAACAGAGTCCTACAACCTCCTGGGACCTTGCTCATATGAATCTACAGCAATGGTAGATTCAGCATACACAAGTCCCATGCAAACTCAAGCAGAAAAAACTCATCAAAGAACTGGTGAAATCAACAGCAGACCCCAATCTTAGCTGAAGAAATATTGGCAACTGATTACTGCTAGGTGAGAAAGAGCTGATCTTCCTAAAGCAAGGGACTCTAGATAGGCTGACTAGACTCAGTAGATTATCTTGGAATAAGGAATGGCTGGGGACATTACTTGACACAATAAGCCTTAGCATAAATGACAGAATATATGAATTCCAGTCGAGAGGCTATGGAAGGGTGCCAGTGGGAAGTGGGCACATAAAAATGATTAAGATCGCTAGAGATGTTCTGTATGAAATACACAAAAATTCAATAAAAACAAATTAAAAAAAAATAAAGAACACATAAAATGAGCCAATTTAAATATTAAAATATTTCAAGATATTAAACTCTAGTCATTGATTAAAGTACATTTGTTGAATTATGAAATCATTTGCTATAATACAACCAGTTTTTCAAAATTAGTAAATAAGAAAGACTACCAATGGACCACTGCATAATCACTTAAAGGTATTATGCAAATGGTAAGGCAACAGGTCATCCCTACTTTCCTGTCTCAGAACACATCTTTCTTTAAGACTTCAGGAGTGGCAGCTGATCACTGTTGGTTGAATTGATCTTCTTTAAGGGAGTGACCCTAAATAGGCTGACCAGGCTCCAGGCGACAAACTCACACCCAGGGCCACCTGAGGACACAAACTTGACTTGATAGTCCTTAATAGGTATATGACAGAATACATGAAATCCAGTAGGGGGACTATGGGGTGTGTGCAAATGGGGGAGAAGGTCTAAAAAGGATTTATTGTATGAAATGCACAAAAATTATATTTATACATAAATATATAAATTATATACACATATATACATTTTATATATACATACATACATATATACAAATAGAGACACACACACATATATAAAATACACACAAAAGAAATCTCAAAAACAGATTTTCTTGAAAAAAAGAAAAAAAAAATTCAGGAGATCCGCTTTCTTGTTCCACTATGTGATTCTGCACAAACCCCAATCTTTGGAAATCTGTTTTCCATGAAACTGAACTTAAACATTCTTTACTAGAGGCACAAATTATAAACACTTATGACCCTCATGGATCATAGCCATACCCTGGACTCTTGAGAGCTCTGATACTCGGTCAGGGCCTTGGCATCTATTGAGAATCACTCAAATAGACTACATATGATATAGATGTAAAACTACTGCTAATCCCCCCTCCCTTTTCCTCCCTTTCAAAGCAAAAGCATCAAAATTATTTTAACACTTTAAAAAATTAATAATTAAAATCATTAGTTAATATAA
>NW_008355390.1:1261873-1300300 GCF_000622305.1 Nannospalax galili
AAAGTAAAAAAATTATTCCAAATAGATATCTTTTATTTTAAATGATTTTTTTCATCATTGGGGAAGCAAAATGCTGAATGCTAAAATAAGAAAGGGTTAATGGTAAAGATCTCTCAATTTAGATAAATGTAATTTATTTACAAAAGAGCCCAGTGTTATTAAAATAAATGGATATTAGCACTTAATATTTCTTCTTTTTGGAGGTTAGTGGGGAGTCTCATAGCCCAGGCTGGCTTCAAAATCAGTATGATTCCAAGGCTACCCTTGAACTCATGATCCTCCTGCCTCAACACTCCTAGTGCTGGAATTACATACATGTACTGTCAAACCCAGCATCACTGTATTCTTAAGCACCTGTTCAATATGCAAGCCTTATAAATTTTGGGGGTAAGCACTGAAATATTTCATATGGATTACATTACTCTATTTGCAGTCACCATCCTATCCACTAAGAATGTAACAGTAAATGACACAGATAAAAATCTATATATTCTTAGGCACGGAGTTTTCACCAAGATATCCATCACCAATTGCTTCCCAGTGACTTGATTTAGAGAAAACATGATTTGTACTGTTTTCTAACTATAGCATCCACACTCCCCAATAGATAAATATACAGATTGATGAAAACAGGGTTGATGATAAAGATACAGAGAAATGGGTGGGTTTTGGAAAGTAAGACACCACTGTAGATAAGTAGGTTTATACCATGCTTTGTAATCAGATCTTTCTTGAGAAAGCAGGTTCTTCCAACTTATGTAATCGAACGGTAATTTCATAAGAAAAGGAATGTGCTTATTTTCAGGCAAATTCCAACAACATATGATATGTATTAACATGAGCCTATATAAACACTGACCCTAATATCAGTGTTTTTCTCTTTTAACTTCCAGGAATTGTATTCTGTTTGCTTAAAGACAGATTCTTAACAGAAAGGAAGGGGAAGGGAAGGGAGGGGAGGGAAGAGATTACTTTTAGATGAGAATTTAACATAGGTTTTACATCATATATTCCGTGCAAGTTTCCCAAATATCTAAATTATCATACTTATATCTAAACTTATTTTGAGCACTTTCTCCATCAGTAGCAACCTTAAACTTGCTTTATGCCATTGTAAGAAAGATTTGGGGAAGGAAAGAAGACAAAGAAAATGCTAAACCCACCTCTTGACCTGATTTTCCTGAATTATCTGAATGTAAGGATTCAATTTCTCCTTCAATCATTGCAGCTTCTAGGCACTCATGCAGATCTTTGAATGCATTGACCTGAAGTGGATACTGACCAAACATTTCAGTGTTTTCAAATTTTTTTCCTATAGGAAGGGTAGAAAAGTTAAAGCTTCTCAATACAACTTTTCAGCTACTAAAAGTATATATATGGATTCTTTCCTAAACTTAAAACAGTTAACAATGACAATACACCAAATAATCAGTTAGTATAACTTTCCTATTGGCTTACACATATAGGCATGTACATTCATAGCCAGTCATACACAACATTTACACACAACATATATGAATGTAAACACATATATAGAGAGATAGAGATATGAACTCTTTCAAAAAGCACTTCTTCAGGCTAAAATACTATGCTAACACTGGCTATGTGTTGGGTACGTGTATATATACATGTGTGGCAGTAAACTCTTAAAAGGAGTATGAATTTGAACTGACAAAACTAAGTTTTGTTTGTAAAATATCGTACACATTCATTTCATGTACTTATAATCCAACTAATGATTCATCAATACACTTGTTATAAAAAATATGGAATAAGGGGCTGGAGAGATGGCTCAGCAGTTAAGAGCACTGACTGCTCTTGCAGAGGACCCGGGTTTGATTCCCAGCACCCACATGGCAGCTACGAACTGTCCGTAACTCGAGTTCCAAGGGAATCTGAAGCCCTCTTCTGACCTCTGAGATACTGCATGGCACAGGTGCACTCACATACATGCAGGCAGTATACTCATACACATAAAAAAAAAATAAAAATAATAAATTTTTAGAAATGGAATAAAAGTGCTATGCAAGTATATAGGAAGAGCTAACATAGTGTTAGGAGATGTATAGTAGGGCAGTGGAGACTTCCAGAGCAAAACAAGAATTAAATTGAGATGTGAAATTGAATGGTGTGTGGAAGGCCTGATTGTCATGGGTGTAGAATATTCTTGGCCATAGAACAGAATAACCGCGACATTAAGGCTTCAAAGAATTTGGAATACTTAAGGAATCAAAGGAAGGTTTGAAAAGTTTGCAGACAGAGTGATGACAATGAAGTTAGGTGGGGGTCAAGAATGATAATATCTTACAGTCCTGCTTGGAATTTTCTGTCACAGTATTCAGTAAAATAGAAAGCCATGGAAGAGTCAGACCTATGAGTAGCAGAATTAGAAGCCTTCATGGATTCTGGATGAAGTAGGTGATATACTATTAAAAGACTGTTGCAGAATTCATCCCAAAATAAAATTTACATGGAATTGAGTATAAACATACATACACAGACACTCACATTAATATACACAGTGGAGCTGGGATTAACTGGCTGGCTTACAGAAAAGAGAGCAGACAGCAGTCAGAAAGATGAGAATGACACATTCCTAGATTTCTAGTGTGGACAACAGATGGTTTCTAGGGACTGAAAGCAGCACCAGTCAAGAGGAACCAAGGACATTTTGTCCCTTTGTTCTGGAGCAACAATATAAATCATTGGCAATAGCCCAAGAAATTTCCATCTAAAGACAGTGGGTACATAGTCTACACCTGGGACTGGTAGCCTGGTGAAGCAGAAGAACTGCTAGTGCAAAATCAGGTTGATGAAAGAGACTGTCCATGGATAGGAGAAAACTAAGAAACCCATGTAATGCCAGAGGACCTTCTTTATACACAAGAAAACACACGCACGCACGCACACATTCATCTCATAAGACGTACCCACACAGGTAGGAAAAAAAAGCCAAGCAAATGTGATATCCCAGAAACCAAAGAATTTTGCTTTTAATGAAAAAGCAAAATAGAGAGGTGAAGAAGAGCCAATGCCCAATGCCTTAATAAACGACAAGTGTTCAGTATGACAACTGAAAGACATTCAATGGATTTGACCATATGCAGGAAATCAATAACCTTAGAAGATGCCCTTTAGAGTTGTGGGGCCAGCAGCTAACATAGGAAATGTTGAAGAAATGAGGAGTAAGCAGGTGAAACCAACTCCTCATTACAAAGGGGCTTAACTCTGAGTAGAAATGAAGTTTAAATGCTCAAAAAAGGATTATCAGAAGGGATTTGCTTTTTAATTTTTAAGATGTGAGATGCCAGAACATGTCTAAATACTGAGGTGAAATAGAACAGAGAGGAAGAATTTAAAGACTCAGAAATGTGAGAGAATGGAGTAAGTCTGAATGAAAACAGGACACAGAATTCAACACAGAAAAATGGTCCCTTGATATGATGTTTGACAGTTCCTTTATTTCTAAAGAGAACAATGAAAAGGATGCAGTGGAGGTGTGAACAGATAAAGAAGCCTGAGGCTCCTATATGAGGGAAGTAGAATTAGATTCAGAGCCTTGGGGCAGGTTTCATTGGCTTCACAGTAAATTTATGAAATCAGAAAAGCTGTTTCTCAGAGAATGAAGAGACAAAGAATTGAACCTGAAATGAGTGGGAAAAAATGAAAATAGTCCCTAAAGAAGATATGTAGTTTGGTAGGAGAGGTTACAAGCACAGGTAGGCGACACTCACTTCTGTAGGGGCTCCTAGTAGCCCCAGCTGGCCTGGAACTCACTTTGTAGACCAGGCTGGCCTTGAACTGACAGAGATCTGCTTGCCTGTGGCTCCCAAGGACTGGGATTAAAGATGTGTACCACCAAGCCTGGCTAAGATTCTGTACTATCACCATGGACATGATCCATTACAGCTATCTAGAACTATTTATTACTCAGCAACTTTCAGGTCCTCACTATATGGAGAGCTGAGGCGAACAGGTTAATAAGAGCTGGACAACAGTCAGGAAGGAGGCACCAGAGGGAATGGAGAAGAGGCAGTTTAAGGGTGATCTTGACTGAACACCAGGAAGAAAAGCGAGTACAGAAAAGGACTGAGAGTAACAAAGAGAAGATGTCAATGCAGTAGAGGTTCTCCAAATGCTGAGAATGTTCTGACAGGAGAAAGCTTTAGTAAATAAACAGCATTGCAGATGAAAACATGACAATAAGAAAGTACTCTAAAAATCAATTCTATTCACTACAACAAACAGTTCAAGTGGAAATGTATTAAAGCTACATTGATTATCTTAACAGCTGTGAAGTAAGTGACTGACACCAAGTATAAAGATGCAGTAATTGCTGTGAAGAATCCTACTACAGACAGAAAGGCTCGGAAGGATATAATAAACAGTGCCCAGTTTCAACCTGCTTGGACCCAATTCCTGATTTCAACAATCCCACCAGATAAATCAGAACTGTCAGAAAATTTAATGCAATATACTAGGTAAAACATTTCACTTATAATGATATGTAGCATTTGAAGCAAAAAAAAAAAAAAGTACTTAACCTTATTATAAACTTCTAAATGCCTAATACTCAGTTTTGTATCTGCCTTATTTAAGGTGATTAAGGAAAAACAAATTTATAAATTTTATGCTTTGAGCAATCTGAAAAATTCATTGTGACACTTGGGGGAATTTTTTTCATATATTTATAGCTTGGGATTCAAAATATTACAGAAAATTATACTTCCTCAGTCTGGTTTCCTTCCTTTCTGAGAGAAACCAAACAGAAACTTAAGAGGCCTAAATAATTATGCTATTATGACAATAAAAACTTAGGAAGCCAAAATTTTAAGCAACTACTAAAACAGAGTATGTAATACCATTCTTAACTGGTTTTTCAAAATGAAAGTACTATCTGTTTAAAAATGAGTAAGGATTTTATAATCACACTACAATACTCAATGCTAAGTTGCTAAATTCAGTTTTTCTTTGTTTGGTCTTTTTGAGAGAGGGTCTCCCTGTGGCCCCAGCTGTCCCATAGATCAGGTTGACCTTGAACTCACAGAGATTACCTGGCTCTGCCTCCCAAGTGTTGGGATTAAAGGTGTGCGACACCATGCCCAGCAATTCAAATTTCAAAAAGTAAACACCATACCAAGACTGTCATTCAATTCCAGTGCAGGTTGAGAATCCTATATCTGAATTTCTTGAAGACTTTCCTTCCCTTTCTCCTTCTCCTGAGCACTGGGGAGAGAAACTTGTATGTTGTATATGCTAGGTAAGCACTCTACCAGCGAACTGCTTCCCCATCTGAGTTGAATAACTCTAATCTGAAAAATCTAAAATGGCAAATGCTAGAAAATTTAAAAATCCTGAGTGTCCTGTCAGCTCTCTACAATCTACTGAATCTCTGCACTGTGAAAGCTCTCAGTATTATGAAAGCCCATTCACTGGAAATAGTTTTAGGATAAAATGTAGTACAGTGTGAACACACACTCCGTACCTCCCTTTTCATTTGGTAACTTCTGTACAAATGATTGATAAAAGCAGTGAAGCAGGGGCTACTAGACAGAGCAGATCCAATTAAAATTAAAACCACCAGCACACACAGCCAGTCTCAAGATAAAAGAGCTAATGGATGTCCTTTCACTTGCAATAAAACATAAAAGTTTAACTATACCTTCAAGCACTCCCACAGCAAGGAATCTTCCATAGAACAACTCTACCATGGGATTCTTTGGCTTTTCTTCATCCCTAAAGCATGTAAAAAAGTATAAATATGCTTATAACTTTGGTACCTATAAATAATTGAGAAAACATTTAAAAGGAAGCATTAAAAGAACCAATATATGACAAGATGGTAACATTCATACGGCTATTGTACACAGGGTTCTGTTATTTATTATGTCACCTTCGGCAAGGTACTTAAACTTATTCTTCAATTTTCTAACCTGTCAACTAAGAATAATTACAGTAATTGAACTGGCATGATGGAGATGAAGGCTGGAATGAGTTACTCCATGGACCAAACTTAAGAAGAGCAGCTGACTATGCTCACAAGGTGCTCGCTCTCTATTGTTCTCGTACACCTCAGTCAGACAATTTTATGTCTGTACAATGCTAGCCTTATTGAGCAAAGGAGAAAAACACTTTTAATTTGAATAGATTTCTAAAAAAAATATTTAAGTCATTTCCCACAGAAAAGTGAATAAATGTAAAACAGCAGCTATCAGTGAAAACAGCAGCTATCAATGAAGGCCAGTCCCGAAACAGAGGTACTAAGTAGTGGCAGCCATTCTTCCCAAAGCTGATGCAGCTTGAAGAGCCAGTCACCTCTGAAACTTTCCAAACTGTTCAGCATGGGTTTTCTTGTCTATTTTCTTTGAGGGAGAAAGCAAAATCAGCAATTTTTACATCATCTTTTTAGGATTTGTACAATGTGGCTCTAAAATCAAGTTTTCTTGATCTTACTGTGTCAGTTTGCTTTATTCACAACTATATAAAGAAATTTTCTTCATTGTGTTTAAATTAATAAACTGACTTGTGAAGTTTTTTGAAAAAGAGGCAAACATCTGTCTTGCTCAACATCTTGCTCAACATGTTACACAGTCATTCTGTGATCCTTAGATCTATGGTGTTAAGTGCTTCACACAGACTTAACAGCGACTCCAACAGGCAGTGTGCTTGTCTTGAATGTTCAAAATATTTTACAGCCCTTCAGTTTTAGGTACATAATAAGATGTACAATCCTGCTCACTTTTAATTTGATTTTTAATAATGGTTTTAAAACACACAGAATTTACCATATTAACCATTTCAAGGCTACAGTTCTAAAATGTTAGGCATACTAATCTTATATAACCAATCTCTAGAACTATTCTTCTTGCAAAGATCAAATTCTATATTCATTAATCAAGTTACTTTTCCCCTCTTCCCAGCCTGATACCAACTGTTCAACTTTCTGCTTCTATGAGCTTGACAACATGCTATCTCATACATAGAAATGACCCTATGTTTGCATTTTTTTTTTGACTAGCTAAATTTCACTTAACATATTTTCCTGTTCCATCTAGATTAGGGTCAGAATTTCCATTCTTTGAAAGCTGAATAATCTCCTATTATTTGTATATATCACATTTTGCTCAATGAACATTTGGCTATTAGAATCAATGGATATTTGGCTATTAGAAATAATGTTGCTATGATCATAGGTATACAAATACTGCTTTCAAACCCTGTGGTAGTTTGAATGAGAAGTGTCCCAAGTATTTAAGTATTTGGTCCCATTTGGTGGCACTATTTGCAGAGGTTTAGGAGATGTGGCCTTGCTGGAGGAAGCATGTCACAAGAGGTGGGCTTTGAGAATTCATAGTTCCAGTTTCTCTCTACTTCCTTGGCATCCTTGAAGATGTGAGTGCTTGTCTTCCTGCTCTGGTCTCTTTCTGATTCCCCTGCCATTGGGGACCCTCCTTCCAGAACCATAAGCCAAATAATCTCTTCCTTCTTTCTATAAGATGCCTTAGTCATGATATTTTATCTCAATAACAGAAAAATAACTAATACAGACCCTGTTTTCAAATCTTTGGAAGCAAGCAAAGAGTTTCTTTTAGTACCCTGAAGCAAAAATGCAAGATCATATGGTAATCTATGTCTAATCCCTTGAAGCACCACCACACTATTTTCTATGGCTGTTGTATGTCAACATTACAAAAAAATTCAAATGTCTCCACATTATCACTATTATTATAATTATAGTATTATTGTTTTGATAGCAGTCACTTAAAGGGTATGAACTGTTCATTCACTCTACAATTAACAATGACTTGCTTTTACCAACAAAATGGGAGCAAATGTGGTATTTGGCTTTCCTGAGCAGAACCTTTGAGAGTTAGTGTGATATTTCACTGTCAGGATGATTCTGCAAGTCTATGAGGGATGACACCTCTGCTGGCCTGTAACCCTAAGTGAGCAGACAGCAGAGCACCTTGCTGACATATATGGTTTACATGTGGACATTGTGTAAGGCACTAGAGTTTGGAGGTTGTTGCCAGCCACATAATAATACAGCCCAATCAGAGAACTTAAATCTGACTATAATATTGAGGTACTCTAATAGAAGAGACTTAATCTCTATGCATCTTTATACTAAAGATTTTTCTAAACTGTGATAGTGAAAAAAACTTGAAACTGATTTAATGTCGCGAAAAGCCTTTCAGTTCAAAGACTGAAAAGTCTGAGTCTTTAGATATAAATATTAGTGGGAATACCACTCCTGTGGCCTCATTATTTCCATGTTTAAAAAATATTCAACATTCTGGTGGCAGAAGCCACTGGGTGTTGAATGGCTATACTAATTTTAAAGTTATTTTCAAATTGTCTGTGTGAATTCAGGCATGCTCTCCACTGAAATTTACCCAATAATCTTCCCTAAGGCATCAGGCAAGAACATTTCAGAAACTATCTACCTTGTTCTTTACATTTTCCTGGATATTCTTCTGAATGTCAGACAATGAACCTCAGGAATGCTCTGCAGTTACAGCAAAAGACATGGAAGAAGCACAACTGAGAAGCAGGTAAAAACACATGAAAGTCCTATGAAGAAAGAGATGCATCCGTCACCTGCATGAAAGTAGAAGAAAACTAGTCTGATATCAATGTCAAAGACAAAGAAACTAAACTCACTGAAGAAAACTTTTAAGTATAATCGCAGGAGTACAATAGCATAGAAAGGTAATTGAGACTGTTTTGGGTCAGTGTTTCCCCAGTTGTTTAGTCTTTGGTACAAAGATGATGCATGCAAAACACTGGGAGAAATGGATGTGTTTCCCATGATCAAAGAAACAGGATGAGTTCCTCCAGGTACTCATACACCAGCTTGCCTGAACAACTGGAAAGCCTTCCCTTGAGATGGGCATAGCAAGTGGTTCATATTAGCTTAGCTCCACAAAGAAAGAACAAACCAAAATCTACTGAGAAATAAATGTGAAAAAGATGTATTTCAAGTAAAATTTGATTTCAGAAAAAATGGTAAAAATTATCACTTCACATCAATCCATCACTGAGGGAAGCTGGGGCAGGGGCAGGGACTTAGGGGGAGGTAGAAACTGAAGCAGAGACCACAGAACACTGCTTACTCACTTTTCTTATATAGCTCAGGCCCACTTGCCCTTTGGATGACACCAGCCACAGTGGGCTGGGCCCTTCTACATCAACCAGCAGCCAAGAAAATGCCTCACAGACATGATCATGGAGCAATCTGTTTTCAGTAATTCTTCAGTTGAACTTCTTTCTTCTTAGGTGACTCTAGTTTGTATTAAGTGGACAAAAACTAACCAATGTAGTTACAGATAAAAGGCTTTAGACAGGACGCCCTCTAAAATGGTCACCTGATAGAAAAAATGAGGAATTTCAGGGTAAAACATTCAAAATTTTGAGAGAACTTACATGAACTTACAAGACTTAATAGTTAACAGATGGACATAAAGTGACTGTTCCACTCTGTTAATTTTATTTTCAACTACTTTGTGACATTATCTCTAGCAAATAAAGTGCAAGAAACATGAGAAACAACCACTCGGAGTGGACAGCCAGGTAATCCCATACTTGGGAATTCCACAACACTGGTGGGGCCTACCTAGTCAGAGAGGAGAAGAGACAAAAGCAAAGTGTATTTAAAGATCAACAACTTAGATATCCTAACTCAAATTTCACTAATTCTCACTATGAGGAAACAATCAGAACACAACCAGAAGAATACTTTTTTTTAAAAAAGCAAACATAAAGCCTAAAACATAGAACAGGAAGAAAATATACTCAGATCCATCAAGGAGGTCTTGCCCTGTATGAAGCAGAGACTAACAAAATGTCCAAAATCTAAGTTTCATTTCTATTGAAGCGATAAAACACCCTGACCAAAAAGAAACCAAGTGGTGAAAGGTATGTTTGACTAGCTTTCTTTACTCATACAGCTCAGGACTCAGCCCATTCAATGGAGTGATGACAGGCAACAAGTTGAAGATGCCTCCAACCTCAATTAACAATCAAGACACAGCCATACGTACAGGCCAACCTGATCTAGATAATGCCTCAATTTTGAGGTGATCTTCTCAGGTATTTCCAATGTGTGGCAAGTTGATCTTTCAAATTGGCCATCACACTTTCCCCAAAGATTAGGGGAGGGGGATATGCACACACATATACACATACACACATAATTTATGTAAGCATGTAACTTAACTCTGAAGGTAAGCATGTAACTTAACTGTGATGGAGCATCGAGAAGTATACTCAAGGCTTGTAACACTACAAAGGTAAAATCAAAATTGTCCTGCACAGGTATAACCTTCTTTATTGGACGCTAGGTCACTGGTGTCAGAAGCATCAAGAGCAGACTCAGTTCAAGAGTCTGAACAGGAAGATTTCAACATGAGACTGTGATGAAAAAAAGACAGAATCCAGCCCTGGAGGCAGGTTTCACAGGCCTAAGCAATTTATAGCAAAATAGTGCTAGAGGCACTACAGCTCCAGAACAGGTAATAAATATGAGAGCTTCCATTCAATGGAGTGCTGATGGGCAACAAGTGAGTTCAGAAGGAAAATACAACTAGAGTTTGGTGGACAGAAAAGGACACCAGATGGTCAACACCATAAACTTCTAAAGAAATCAATCAGAAAGTAGCTCTCAGATGCCCTACTCTATGATTGAGATAGTTTGCAAAAGAGAATTTCGTTCCCTCAAATAGCACAGACTTACTGATAATTTAATTTTATTTTAATCAGATGTACATTTTATTAAACATACAACTAATTTTTAAAAATTTTTTATTATTTGACCTTTTCATGCATTTGTGTGATAACTTTGAGAATTTTTCATACCCTGATTTCCCTGGCTCATCTTATTCCCTCTCTCACTGAAATTCCTCTTCCCAACCACCCATCCTAGTTTCATGGCTTCTTTTTGGTGTTATCCCCTAGGTTTAATTAGAGTTTCTTGCCAGAGCATGGGTGAAAGATTATTTATTGGTGCAATGGCAACTTATTGGTGGCTAACACCACTCCCCCCCAACAACTTTCAATTGCCAAAAGTGCCTCAGGGAGGGGTACAGTCTCATAGGCCCCATCCCAATCCAAGATAAAAAAAAAACTCATGGGTGAATCCTATGCAGATAACCACACCTGCAGTGAGATCCTGAATGCAAAGGGTACGCCATGTCCAGAAAATGCCTTTTGGTTGCACATCTCTCCACCTGTTTCTCAGATCTTTTCCTCTCTCTCTTCCATGATGTTCCCTGGATCTTGGAGGTAAGATGGCTCTCCCATTTAGGGCTGAGCACTCCATCAACACTAATTATCAACACACTGGCCAGCTTGGCCAGTTATGGGTTTCTACACTAACCACCACCCGCTGCAGTAAGAAACTTCACTGATCAAAGCTGGGCAAAGCACTATAATCACTTAATTGCTCCTAACTTAGTTTAAATTCACAAACAACTGTTTACAGCCAACTCACTCTAAATGATGAACATACATTCTGAAGAACTAAAGCCAACAGAGTTTTCTGAGCTAACTGTTTATGCTAAATTTCTGCTATTGTCTGGCAACAACGTAAGTCAGTATTGCACTGTTTGCACAATAGCACACAGGTGGACTGACAGTTAAGAGGTTAACATCTTACATTTGTTTTAATATGTCAAGGGCAAGTGGCCAGTGTTAACTCTATGTGACCTAATCATCTTCTGAAATATAAAATTAAACCATATGCAGCTCAAAACCTGAGGTGCTGAGGAAGCTACACATGCATAAGTAAAAGAACAAGAGCCACAGTTGAGGACCCCAACTCTATTCACACATGGCATAATATAAAGCCCACAGAAACTAAAAGAGCTGGGAAATTAGTTTTCTTTGTTACTTGACTTGTAACCACAAGAGAAGAGAATCTGATTTATGGGTATAACTTCTCTGGACTTTGCCTTAAGAAGATCAAAAATAGGTCATTTGGACTTTTTATTTTCTAGATTTTGACAGCAATCAAAGTTAGGGAGTATCTTTAATAGATAACTGCATTTTAAAACATTTTTAAACTTCCTTGTAAACTAAGTCATCATGACCTTTACTAGACAATGAGGCTGGGCATAATTTAACATAGAGAAAAAGAGAAAGAACTTTATTGAGCCTGGGATTTCAGCCTGTATTCTACACTATGAATGTTTGCTTTATGCTGAAGATTTCATGTCAGAGCCTTTTAGTAGCAGTCTAAATGATAGTTCAATAAAATACATAAAGGTGGAGCTAGAGAGATGGCTTAACAGTTAACAGCCCTACTGATTTTACAGAGAACCCGGGTTCAGTTTCCAGCACCCACATGTTGGCTAACAATGGCCTGTAGCTCCAATTCCAGAAGCTCCTATGCCTCAATGGGCACAAGACACACACATGGTGAACATACACACATGCAGGCAAAACACAAATACACATGAAATGAAAATACACTTTTATAAAAAAGGAAATATATATTATATATGCAAATATATTTATATATGCAAATTGTTCTTATAAGAAGAGTGCTCTCAGGAAGGTGGGACACAGCAGTCCTGAAAGTGAATTACTCTTCCAAAGAGGCAAGCTACAACATTTTTTTTTTTTTAAATAACCAAAGCATCATGCTGGGGAGATAGCCCAGTTGGTAAAGTATTTACCCCACAAGCACAAGGACCTGAGTTCTATCCCCAAAACGCATGTTAAAAAGTCAGGTGTGGTGCCCCATGTTTACAATTCCAGTGCTGAGTTGAAGAGAGGAGGATCCCCGGAGTGCCTTGGCAAGCCAGCCTAACCTAATCAGCAAACTCCAAATCAAGGAGAGATCCTGTTTTCAAAAATTAGATGAATGATCCCTGAGGAAAAATATGCACACTTGACATGATACCCATACATACGCACATACATACGCACGTACACACGCACGCACGCACGCACACACACACACACACACACACACACACACACACACACACACACATATGGTTTTGTGCTAATACCTAATGGGCTGAGAATAAGCAGCATGGAATATGAGGGAACTATCTATCCCTGTGCTCAGGTTCTCATGGAAGGAATGTAACCAAAAGTGACATACTTTATCTCCAGCTAACACATTCTCCCTCATGAAAAGCTGAATCTAGAAAAAGAGTTTGGCTGTAAGTTTAGCCCTCTCAGGAATCACTTTTTGGACTTTACTGACAAAATTTTAATCTTATAATAGAAACCAAAAGCTGTTGAGAACTTGTTCCTACAACTCAGAAGCAGCTTTTCAATACAGATAATGTTGGGATACCCAAACTCTGTCTTGCTTATTTCTCTGTACTGCACACATAACTTCCTAAAGCTCCATCATAAATATCATAGCAACTTACGTTTCCTCCTCAGCTTTCATTTGGAAGGCGTCTTCTAACCAATCTAATAATTTATGCGTAAATTCACTCACATCTTGCTGTGGAAAAAAAAGTTTTGTTAATATTTGATCCTAAGTAAAAATGCTAAAACCTATAGACAATCACTGAATATGTGCTTACCAACTCCTCACAAAAGCATCTTGTGAATGCGTTCCATAAATAAAAAAATTTTCATAATTTAACCAGGATATAAAATCAGTATTCAAAAAAGAGTATCATAATCACTGGATTTCATTTGGGAAAGCATGTGCACATGCACACACACACACACACACACACACACACACACACACTCTCTCTCTCTCTCTCATGTTAAAAAACGAGTTTGTAAAAATTAATTACTCCCCTCATAGTCTGCAATGCATCTTTATAAAATGAAATACTCATTTCACCAAATGGCTCCTTGCTTTATAAAAAATGATACCATCTTTTCTCTTAGAAAAAAGACTAGTGCTTTTTGACAATTTTATTCATCAACTCAAGCACACCTTTAAATCCATATCTAGTTTCACTTCATGCACACTTTTAAATTCGTATCTAGTTTTACTAAAATACTTCTTAGCTTCAGCACTTAGAAAGCCCAAGTAATCACTGACATCCAATTACTGAATCCACAATCCTCTGAGCCTCAAACTGAGCCTACATTCAGGACAAATACATCACCTTCTGAGAGCCTTTGTTTGTTTGTTGCTCCCCTAAGACAGGAAAAAGGAAATAGGTGGTTGCACACATAACTATAATTCTTTACACAATGTGAGTTAGAAGAGAGAGAAAAGCCACACCGTGGTGGCAAACTCCTTTAATCCCAGCACTTGAGAGAAAGAGGTAGGCAGATCTCTGTGAGTTAGAGGCTAGCCTGGTCTACATAGTGAGTTCCAGGCCAGCTGAGCAGAAAAAGAAAGAGAGGAATAGATATACAAAAAAAAAGTAAAGAAAAATAAGTCAATGGTATTAACATTTTTCATAGATAGATGAATCCATACAGATAATTTGCCTTTATTTACCAAAACAAAACAGCCTCAAGACTAAAGCAGTATCATATTTTTAAAAAAACTATTCACCTTAAAAATGTTGATATTAACGTCTTGGATACATACAAAATTCCAGCGTCACATACTCAAACAGGACTAAACTGCAAAAAGACTAGTTGCAAACATCTGTATCACCTTAGATAAAATAATGCCATCCAAAAAAAAAAAGGGAATTCACTTAGAACCTAAAAAAAGAAATCTTAAATGAATATGGGTCTTTTTAGAAGTAACTATGGTAAGATTCTCAAAGTGAATTCAGCCTATATAAAAGTAGGCCCTAACTCCAGTGTTATCTATTCCTGTTTGTTTTTTTTTTTTTAAAAAAAAAGAAAAACTGAAGACAGACAGAAATCGAAACTAGCCTCCCAGAGCAAAGCCATACCAGGAGCCTCCAAAGTGCAGAGGCAAAAAGGATGGTGTAGTCAGAGGGAACATGCTTTGCCAGCATCTTAATTTTACCCCTGAGCTTTGGACCTGTTAATAATTTTCTACTGTTGTTGAGCCATGAAGCTTAAAGTTTATAAATTTCACATTTTTAAAAGTTTTTACTTATCTTGAAATCTTTCTTTTCTAAAAAGAAATGAAAATGTTTTCTATTTATTACAAATCTTAGAAGGAATTAGTTCTTACCTTTTTAAGTAATCAATCTACAATATACAATTACACAAGAAAATTCTAGCAAAGTTCATCAGGATGAAAAAAGTGAGATCTCGGGGCTGGAGAGATGGCTCGGTGGTTAAGAGCACTTGGCTGCTCTTCCAGAGGACCCAGGTTTGAATCCTAGCACCCACACAGTAGCTAACACTTACATGCATGCATTCATAACACTCATACAAATAAATTAAAAATAACTTTTTAAAAAAAAAAAATAAAAAGTGAGGTCTTTACTATAATATTCTACTTTCAAATTGAAAGAAAAGTATTTTTAAAACTGACAGTACTACTACACATCAACGATCTTACATAAGACTCCTGAATATTTCTAAAGATGATACATTTTGAAAGAGGGTAAAACAAAATAGTAAATTACTTGAAAATAATCACAATACTCCTATCACTTATGCAGGTGTTCTACTAACTCACTAATGTGTATGTCAGAGTCAAAAGTTTGGAGAAAAGAAGACAATCACACCTCTATCAACCTAATTGATGTGCACCTACTTTTAAAGACCTCCAGAGAAAAAGAGGCAACAATGATGAAACTAGTTGGTCCATACTACCTACTCAAAGGACAGGTGTTCTCACTACAGCATTCAGGAGCACACAACAGGAAGCATAACAGAAAAGTAAACAAGAAAAGCACAGAGAAAAGGCGACACCAGAAGACAATGTTAGGGAACAGAAGCTTGTTCAAAATTAACTGTATTCTAAGAGCCGCTGCAGAAGACAGTACACCTACTGAAAAAGAGAACTCTCTAGAAATCAGCCAACAAGTCATTAAACAAATGAAATATATTTAGATCCAGGAGAGCTCTAAGGTGGGGGGGGGGTTAGAATCCCATTCTATCTGTCTACAATGAATATTATTTCTATTGGCTTGGGTTAGTATTGTTACAACAATAAAGAATAAATAACAAAGCTAAATAGATGGTAAACCTGAAAAGTATTGCACTTTTTCTTAGAAAAAGCTGTAAATGGATATAACCGGGTGTGGTGGCATAGGCCTTTAATGCCAGCACTTGGGATGCAGAAGCAGGCAGATCTTTGTGAATTCAAGGTCATCCTGGTCTACATAGCGAGTTCCAGGCCAGCAAAGGCTACATCATGGAGACCCTGTCTCAAAAAGACAAAAAAAAAAAAAAAAAAAAAAGAAAACAGGAAAAGACCACACTAGAAACTGGTGATGTCAGCACTTTGTGTCTGTTTATATTTGTCATATAGAGTAAATGAAGAAGAAAGCAGATGCGGGGAGTGGAGGAGGGGAAGAGGATCCCATCCCCTACAAAAAGACAGAAACGGAATTTTTTCTGAACCCTCTGAATTCCCACAGTGTAACTCCCAGTAATACAAAGCCTACACTGCAATGACACCCTTCTCAGGCTTATCATGGTCTACTGTGACTTCAGAGCCACCATCTTTCCAGGATATGTTAGTCTCTACAATTGTATTTGTCCCTTGTGGCTCTCTTTATTTCTCTGACTTTTCAAGAAGTGAGCTGACTTAAAGACACTGCTTGGTTTATAGGAAACCAACCCCAATACTGCCTAAAATAAAAGGGCACAATGACAGCACTATTTAAAGCAAGAAAAGCAACATTAAGTCAGCATTTTTCAAAAGCTCTTTCCAGGGTCTAGAGAGGTAACTCGGTCTTTAAGAGCACTGGCTGCTCTTGCAGAGGACCCAGGTTTGGTTCCCAGCACCCACTTGGCAACTAACAACTGGCCCTAACTCCGGTTCCTGAGGAGTCTGATGCCCTCTTTTGACCTTCGAGGGCACTGCACAACAGAGGCACTTACATACATGCAGGCAATACACTCATATGCATAAAATAAAAAATAAAATGTTTCCCAAAATAGGCCTTTCCAAGTAATTAAGGAAAAGTAGTCCCTATCAGCATAAACAGTAGAATACAAAGAATATGTTGGTATTTGAGTTTGCATAAGTTTGTTAAAAATGTTAATTATACATGAATATGCTTAATTTTGTTCATTATTTTTCCTTATTAATTTCAATTATACTATAAATGATTTCATTTACCTTAGTACCTCCAATTTGATCACTTTTTGCTTAATTTAAAACTTTTCCAAATAAAAATGCTTTCAATGGCTCTAAGATTTTGTTAATAAAGTTTAATTATGCCATCGGAAATTGTCACACACACTTGGAAAAGTAGCTTAAAAATCTGTAAGTTTAAATGTGAATGGTTAATTGCAAAGCACAGAATGCTACCTGCTGCGAGTCATTTGACTTGAAGGCATCCTTCAGAATTTCAACTGCTCTAGATGGATCAACATACTTCCTTTTGGTACCAACAAGAAGCGCAAACAGATACCTTAGTTCCCGCATAAAAGGCAAATTCCGATGTTCCTACAGGAAAATAATATATAAATAACAGCAACCTTAATGAAATTGAATTGTTTAGTAGCCAGCAGACATTCACTTTAACAGTAACCAAGGTGCTGAATCCAGAACTCTGTATCATATTGAAAGAATGTCAGCTCAAAGGAGGCAGGGACTACAACAAGGACTACAATGGAGGATCTTAGGCCAGGCTCACAATTTCTGCATAAATGTCACAAATTCATAGCAAACCATGTCATTATCCATTCAAGAATATCGTCCTCATTTAAGACTGTTTATTAAAATCTTTCTATTCAGCAAGGGTGCAACTGCTGTTGACAAAAGCAACCAAAACAGCCAATATTCAGTGAGTGCTCCCCACATACCAGGCACCACTGAGTGCATTTACCCCAACACCATTTAACAAAACTTTTAAACAAAACTTCCTTACCATCTAGGAAGTTCTCTAGACCCCTCCAAATCAACAATGCCTCCAAATTCTACATCTAAATGTCTTTTAATATGAGCCACTACCACAGTCATGTAATAACCTAAATTACTGGATTAGAATTAGGGCCCTAAGTATAATTTAATTACTTAATAAATACTAACAACTGTTCATATTTATTACATTATATTTACTATTAAAATTGCTTTGCAATTATTTACTTTGTAAACTATCAGATATATAGTATAAATTCATTGTAATTACTGTAATTGTTCCATTTAAATGTTTAATAAATACAATGTTAACCTTATCAATAATCAGATCAGATGATAGCATGATACTAATATATCACCTTCCTGGAATTCCTGGAAACCTTGATTTTTGTACTCACTAAAATTATAAGCTTCTCAAAGATAAAGATTTCAATATTTCTTCAATAATCTTTTTGAACACAAAGCAAGCATTCACTTCTTACTCATTGATTATACCAAATCCTCCAGGAATTAAAAAAAAATTATCAGTCACTATTAATTTATTTTAAAACAAGAAACATTTTAAAAAACATGTAATGTACATAATGTAGTGAAATGCTTCACAGCAGCAAATCAGAAAAGCAGCTGTTATAATATTTAGTTCTTGTAACAGCAATTATAGCATAAATTTTAAATATGGGAAAAAATTAAATTTACATAATTGGCATTACCAACATAATAAAATTGTAAGTAGTACATATATATATGTGTGTGTGTATATATATTTCTGTATAACTTCACATAAATGTGAGTAATATAATTCACATAGAAAGTTGTTCTCACTATAAATTCAAAAAGGACCCCTGCAGAGGATAGTGGTACAGATCTTTAATCCCAGCGCTTGGCAGGCAGAAGCAGGCAGAGCTTTGTGAGATCAAGGCCAACCTGGTCTACATGGTGAGTTGCAGGTCTGCTGGGGGTACAGGGAGCTCTTGTCTCAAAAAGACAACAATAATAATAAATTTAAAAAATAACTATGAAGTCTCTGAGCAGTAAAAGAGAAATGCAAATGAAGGAGGGGTGCTAGAAGGTTGAACCCAGAACTTGTGAGTGAATAGAGATAAGTCTGGGCTTCTACCCTTCCTGGTAAAGAGAACAACAAATCTTTCACGTGCATACTTTAGTACAATGAAACATCTGCTCAGCCAGTTCCTATGGCTAGAAACTTTATGGCTAGCAAAAGACAAAACATCATGCAATAAAGTTAACAGCAACTACTCCATTTGACCAAATTATGGAAATATCACCATACATAAAAATTACTTGAACAGCGCTTTTCTTTACTTTTTAAAACAGGTTTATTCTGGTATGACTACTGCACAATACATACACTATAAAATATACAATTTTTCTGAGGTTTTGGAAGGGAAGCAGGAATTAAATTGTATTTATTTGTGTGTGTACGAATGCGCATACGTGTGGGTGCATGTGCATCGTGGCACATGTGTGGCAGTCAGAGGACAACTTTCCAAGAATCTGATTTCTCCTTCTACCTTGCTGAGGCAAGGTCTCTTGTTGTGTCTGTTGTGCTATATGGTCCAGGTTGGCTGGCTCCCAAGCTTCCAGGAAATTCTCCTGTCTTCACCTCCTATCACACTGTAGGAGTGCTGGGGTTATAAATGTTAAGTTACCATATCCATCTTTTTACATGGATTTTACTGATCACACTTGGGGGGTCAGGCTTATCCAACAAGCACTTTTACCTGCTAAGCCATCTCAAGAAGCAGATTTTGCTCTCATTAATTTTCTCGAAAGGAGTTTCTGAGATCTCAGTGATCTCCACTCTGCCTGTAACTTGGGATTAATGTGGGTGTGTTTCTAATTTCTTTGCATGTAAGCTTTCATCATCTATTTTTTTCTAATAAGATGTTTGGTTGTACTAATGATCCCAGTAATCCATTTTCCACTTTGTTTTGGCTGGATTTGTTCAATATTGATGGGGCATGTTATAATTTCCATTCAGTTCAGAACATGCTAAAATTTCCCTTCTTAGTTTATAATTTTTCCCTTAGAACTTTAAAGGTATATTATGTTACAACTATCTGGAGATTTATTTTCTATTGCTGATCTGTAGTCACAAAATATATTTGAATCCTCCCAAATGTATAGAAACTCATAGATTCCATACATTACTACATGTATCATATCTAAAGGTAAAAATTCTAGAATGCCTTTTTGTAAACGTAAAAGTCTCTTCAGTTATTTGCTCCAGAATACAATACTCAATCACATTCTCTTCTTTTTCTCCATGTCTCGTTTTGGGGGGGTGCCATGTTCCTGCTATGGTGGCTCAGACTGGCCTCTTGAATTCAGGAATCTTAAGCCTCTACCTCCCAAGAGCTGGGAATATAGGAATCTACCACTTCACCAGGCTATACTCCTGATTCTCATCTCAGCATAGTTTATATGGAAATATAGCCCCTAAATCAAGATGCACATGATGACTTCTACTAAATATTATGAGTTTCTGTATCTTTGTCTTCTCACAATTCAGTGTTTTCCAGCAGTATGTAACATTTTAAATCCAAAGAGTATCTGTATGTAAGAAGAGGGGATCAATCATTATTTTTATGGTAACAATTATCCTAGACACTACACTTATCATAATTCGAATCAAAATATATAGTTCTATATATTTTATATTATAGTATATAGTTCTATATATTTTGTATTATAGTATATAGTTCTAGACTAACCAACTCCACCTAAAATGCAAACTGACTATAAACGCACCACTACTTCTTATTTAATGTAGGCACAAGATTTTAATTGCTTACAAAGATATCCCTAACAGACATCTCTGTGATATATTTAAACCAATTCCAAGTATCACAGCATATTAGTTTTCAAGTTTAATGTAGTAGTAAACATTTTATGACTTCATTTGTTCCAGTGGTATCAAATTATAGTATATTCACTGCCACCATGCCAAATCAAATAATAACTTCATTTGTAGAACCATATATAAAATTTCACGATATTCTTCTACACAAGTGTCTTTCACAAAATGGAAATGAGAGACAAAACCCTAAGCCAAGAAAAACTTAGGGATGCTGACCCTTCTACAGCAAGAAAGACACTCATCTTGGCAGGTGCCCATTACACTCCCTTAGTACGTGCTAAACATTCTCAGGGTCTCACAAGTAACTCTGAAATATAAACATGGATAATGACTATACTTTTAAAATAAGATTACAAAACTGGCTGGCCACACTCAACTTATGAAAAAATAACTTAATGCTCCATTAAAATACTGAAATACAAAATAAAGAAGATACACACAAATACATAATTCGAAAGTAATTCTAACTAGTAGCACAAATTCTATAAACATTTTGGCTGAGACATGAGAAAGGAGAAGGGTTGATATCAAAGTGTGAGAAAGAAAGGCAGCAGTCCAAAATCTCCCAGTGAAGACTGTAGCACTTGAAGAGGTTTGCTTACTTTCTCTGGCAGCATGAGGCTGTCAAATGGTCAACGTTCCCTTCTAAAAAGTAGTTGCTCTTCACACTGACACAGCCCAGAGATTTAAGCCTAAAACTTGGATGTATTTCAGCTTTCATTCCCTCTACTGTGCACTATAAATGTTTCATCTATTTGCAGAAAAAGTGACTTTAAAAATTAAACACTAAAAGAAAATGTAACTTAATAACTTATGACTGTAACAATAGGTCACACAGTTCAGTACACCACTGAAACCTAAAACTCACCTTTGTCTTTATAGTCAGTCCACTTTAGGACCTCGGGCTCTTTATGTCAAGATCAGTAAATACCTGCACTGAAGCCTGTCATCCTCCTAGAAGATGGTTTATTTTGTTTTTCCATTCGGTATGAATATATGCATAAAAATCCATCCTGTTTTTGCAAAAAGTTTTAATCTAAAACTTTCTAAAATATACCATGTAACAATAGTAGGTACCTATTCTGTGTAACTGGCACGTCTAAGAACTTAGCATGTTTTATCTCATTTAATCTCCTCAGCAACTCTATGATATGATTACTGTTATTGTCTACACTATAGATAAGGAAAGCCCAGGGAAAGATCACATGACTTGCTTTAGGTCCACAGCTAAATTCCATGCAATCAGACCCTGAAGTTTGTGCTCCTACTTCAACCTCAGACTGTTGAATACTAACTTCCAACATAGAAGGGGGAGATTTTCCTTTCCAAAAGAGCATCTATTTGTTTTGTAAAGGATTCTTCTAGATAATCAAGTGAAAAGAAATGTTGATTTTGATATTTTTTTTCAGGAGTCAAATAAGGAAAGATTCTGAATTGTATATTTTGGCCTGTAGAATGTATTACAATGTGATATAGTCCAAAGGGTAAGGAGTCCTAAACTGGACAAAAAGAATTAGCATGTTATTGTGACAAACAGATTTAAAAAATCCATATTTACAATATACATAACAGAAGACAGGAAGTTCCTATAGTAGAGATTGATGGCATGGCATTCAAATTCCAACAGTTTCAGGTTTCATGGAGCAAATAATGCTCCCAATTAAAGAAAAAAGAACGTAAAGAGCATAAATACTCTACTTCAAAATCTTTTCTGGTTTTACCTTTTGGTTTCGTGGTAAATCTTGAACATTTGATGGAGGCTTGTAATTCAGAACTAATCTTCTAAATTCCAAAAGATTGAATAATGACTGAAAAAGAACAATTTAAGATCGCTGAGAGAAAATTCTATTATTGGAACTGTGAATATTTTGAAATACTATTATCTTTTTAAATTTTTGAATGGCGGCTAAGAGCGAATAAACACAAGGCCCTGTGCATCCTAGGCAAGTGCCCTACAACTATGCTTCATTCCCAGTCCCAACATAGTATTCTTAATAAATAACAGTACTATTCTACTGCAAGGCAGCAATTATAAAGGGACAACTTTTTAAAGCCTACTGTGTACTACATCACTAAAAGCAATTTGTCAGCATGTACAAAAAGTTTCTACAAGATAAAACAAATACAACACAGGAAATTTTTAGACCCAGTCTACATCCTATACATTATCTAGAAAAATAGGGCACAAATCAACTTATTCACCAGATGTTAGGTGGTAAAGACATAATGAAATTACATGTTCTCTCAATGGCCAAGAAAACATATAGCCTAGTAGACAAATTACAATTCTAACAATAGAAATGGGACTCCAAGGTACAATTACACTAATTGTGTAAAAATATGAGAAAAACACCTATGAAAAGGCTTTCTGCAGGGGGATTTTGTTGGAGTTTTTAGTATTAGAGACTGAACCAGGGTCTTGGACTTGCTAAACCAAATTGCTAGCATTGAGCTAAATCAGCAACCACAGGAATGCTTGCTAAAAAATAGTTTGTGATCCATTATTGTCATCATTGTGAACATTTGTTTAATAATTAAGAAATAAAATAGCAAATACTAGAACATATATATTCATCTGAGTATTTTATAAAATTTTCCTTATGAACATTTTATATACTCGTGGATGTGCCACATATTTTACAATGTACTGTGTGCTTCATTCTTGAGTCAGTTTATATAATATATAAGTTGGTTTTCTTCATAAAACAGAAAAGCAGACTTACAAATTAAGGATAATAAGGTTTGTATTTTTTTTAATTATTAGGTAAGCTTTGAAAAATGGCTCACCACTTTCTAAAAAAGAATCCAGACAAATAGATGAACTGAAAAGAAAAATATGAATGTTTCTAATAGAAACTATGGAAAAATATTTGCTATTATCTGTGATTTCTTAATTGAACATTATATACAGATAAAATGATTCATTTATCCATTCTTTTCTTTCTTTCTTTCTTTGAGAAGGTATCTAACTATATTCCCCAAGAAGTCTCAAACTGCTAGGCACCAATGATCCTTCAGCCTCAGCCACCTGAGTAGAAGGGACAAAAGGTACACACCATTCTGCCCAGCTCATTTATTTATGCATTTAACAAGTATTTATGGCATGCCTACAGCATGCCAGATACTAGGAAAACAAAGAAGATAGAACTTTAAAATATTCAGTTCTCTAATGACTAGCTTTTATACTGCTGCAAGGTGCTATGCCTGCTACTGGAAAAGTAAACATCAACCCTGCACAGCTGTGAATCCTCCAGGCTATAACAACAAGTGACCTGGCACAATGTGCCCACTGGTACAATGGTGGTATGACTGCTATATGGGTAAGCAACCATTTTCTGACTGGATTTAAGGCCCTCTTCACAAGATGCAGCCCATACCTGGAACTGATAGCAGGCCTAGGAACTTGTGACTGTACAGGTCACAGGCCATAGGGGAGAACCTACGATTACTATTCTGCTACATAGACATAACATTAGATGAATATCTAATGACTTTTTGTTATACTCATAGATTAATGTGTCTCTCAACTCTCACCAGAGAAGTTTCTTCTTGAAGCAGGTGGTAGTTAATAGAGACCCACACATGGTCAACATGAAGGGAATAAAAATGTATAGAGTGCTTAGGTCTGAATAGGATACCTACATCAAACCCATGAACCAAGGCAGAAGGGCTAGAAAGAGTCTAGGAGTCAGAGGTGGTGTGTGAGTACAAGGACAATGTTTTTAGACAGCAGGGCAGTTACTCATGTGAATTCACGGCACCTGTGACAACAGGAACAAGACTTATGTAAACTCAAGCCAGACAAATCCCCAGCACAGAGGAAGGAGATCAGTAAGAAACCCCAAGCTAGCTGAGGAACTATAGGCAACCAATAGTTTTAGAGGGAAAGTCAATTTTCTTTAATGGTATGATACTAGATAGGCTGGTCAGACTCCAGGGTCTGGACCAATCCCAATGGGCATTTGGAGTCACAAATTAGACTTGATGGGCTTTAAACAATAATCATATTAAGAGTTACGAAATTAGGTGGGGAACAGATGGGGAAGATTTCGAATATGATCAAATATATTGTGTGAAATTCTCAAAAAGTCAATAAAATATTTTTAAATATCTAGTCTCTTATAAGGATTATTAACTTGTGGTTGCAGATTAAAATAATGATAACAAATGTACAAATGAGAAAGAATACCATTATAGCAACAATAGACCAAGATCAGCCTCTTAGGAAAAAGGCAGCATTTTAAAGCCAAACAAAATTTTTCCATAAGAAAAAGTGGAAAGAGTAAGGAAATCAAAAGAGGAAAAGGAATACAGAAAACCAAAGCTTCTGAATACGTGAAATATTTTTTAAAAAATCAAACATCAAAGACCTCTTACTAAACACTCACATTAAAAGACTGATGAGCAACAAAGAATCACTGGTAAACATCCAGAACAAAGAGCTCAGCAATGCTGCCACCTTTTTAATAAGGTGATAGCCAGATGGTGACTTCGTACCTTTCTGTAAAGTGGCAGAGAAACACTTGAAATAAGAACTAGAGAAATGGCATACAAGTACAGGGGAATATGAACCATCCCTAGAAGGCATTTTAAAGAGGAGAATTTGGCAAATTAGGAGAATCCTAACGCCACTATTATGCTACCAACTTCCACTGTAAAATGTTTTCCTTGTTTCTGAACAGTACAGATTTCCTTTGGCATGGGTCTGCGAAATGTTTTTTTTTCTTCATTTTGAAGGACTTTTGGCTCTGGGTGGCCAGTTAAAATTTTTCCCAGCTCTTTGAAGGCATGGCTTCTGTTGGAGAGTCAGCTTGGTTCTTTTTGCTGATTTGCAGAGGTAACATAGCCACTTTCACCTTATTTCCTATGAACTCTTCAAGCCGAGTAAGTTCTAGCCCTCAGAAAACTCTATAACTGAAATTTCACAGTACATTTCTGTCATAGCTTGAACAAATTCCAACAAACTTCACAAATCACAATAAAAGCTCTGAATGCTAATGTAATTTCTTTCTTTGTTAAGTGAAAAGGTTTCATTTATAACATCTCAGCTCATATCTGAGAAATAAATGTTGGAAAATGAAAAACTAACATTTTAATTACTGAATATAAAAAATAAAAAGTTCCTCAAAACAATGTAATACACTTACAGTTAAAAAACAAAAGTTTAAGTGAGTTTTTGACAACTTTTTCCCCACCCAGTTTTCCACAAAAGGAAGCTTTATGATTTTCCCCCAAAGCTGTCTTTATTAGGCTATAATAGCCCAAATTTTTAAGGCTAGAAGATAACCTGTTCTGGGTCTCTAGATTTCTATAAGAGAAAAATCTTAAATATCTATGCTTGCTGTCTTAATAGTTACTATCATTAGATAAATTTCAAAGCTAGTAAAATTACTATTTTTTAATAAGCAAGGAAGAAAAAGTCATATTTTTCCAGTACATTCCACCCCACTCCCAAACACACACAAAATGAAATGTAAAGCAAAAAGCATGGTCAACTAATGAACTTAGAGTGGAATGGATGTAACTGTATCCCATTTGAATTAAGATAGTGAAAAAAGTTTAATTGGTTAAAATAAAAGGATAATCCCTGCATCTATGAGTAATAATTTATCACTTCAAGCAGGACTTTCCTGTGAGTACTGGCTGAAGAAATGGAAGCATCCATTCTGGCTAACAAACACCACTCGTTTCTAAGTGTGTTCTCTTTTTGTACTTCTCAAAGACAAACTTCTGACAAATGAGTACCATTTTAATGACACAATACTGGGAATACAGGCAGCAGAACAAATTCATAAACACTCAGATCACAGCCTTAAATCTGTTCTTCATATCTCAAAATGTCTGACCTATGAAATGAATAAAATCTTACTGACAGTGCAAGTCAAGTGAGACAGCCTACAGGGAAGAGTTTCAGAAACAACTGGTAATGCCAACAGATCAAGACTGCAAATAAATATTATATATTGCTCTTGGCAATAGAATTAAATAGAATTAAGCTTACTGGAAAAGAAACCATAAATTTATATTAATTCAGATACCTCAATTTACTGTCTTAGAAATACAGATAATGCACCATATTATTTATTATTGAGTATCACAGCACAATACAGAATGAGGCATAAATCCAGAAAGCCCAATGAAATTCAATAATATGACAAGCATAAGTGTGGACGTTATAAAGTGTACTAATTTTATAGAAACAAAGTTAAAATTACAGTTTTAATTAGTCACCCAAATATGACAAGCTTAACAGAAAATGAACAAGAAAAGCAGGTGCTTCTAATACTATATAAAAGTTAAAGCCATCATAAACATAGATTTAGAAAGTTTAAAAAAATCATCTGAGTATAAAAATAAATGGCATACATGTCCAATAATATTAATTCCTCATGAATAAATAATAACCTATACTTCAACTGCCTTATAAAACTAAACACAAATTATTTAGAGAATTTTAAAATTTAATTTCTTTGTGTTTTTAGTCTTTTTGAGACAGGTCCTCCCTGTAGCCCTAAGCTGGCTTCAAACTCCTTATACAGATCAGGCTGGCCTTGATCATACAAAGATCTACCTGCCTCTGTCTCCCAAATGCTGGGAATAAATGTGTGAGCCATCACACCAGGGTCTAAATTTAAATGTTTATTATTCACATCAATAGAGAATGGTAAAAAAAAAATTATGGCAACTGTCATTATTACATAAAAAAGCTAAAATCAGAGATCAAGCTAAATATATTATCAAAAAAAATCCAAATTGAAAGGATAATTAGATATGTGTATCTACAAACATCTCCTATTTTAGATAAAGCTAACAGAACATTTCACAAGGATTTCCTAAGGTAAAAATAAAATGTGTTAATCTTGATTTATCAGTATTTATCTTTACAACATTCTCACATATGCACTGAGGTATATTTACATATCTATGTAACCCTCAAACAAAATGCCTCTTTATTAAAGAATTCTTGTGTAGTTATGAGTGTAATACTATGAATATTTTCCTTACATACAACTCTGATCTCACAAAACTTCAATTCTGAATTCCTGTCTTGGGTACAATGCTCCTCTACATTTTCAAGGAAAAACATACAAAATTATCTTCTTCCTACCTCTCTGGAATTCCATAAAACAGCAGCAATTCCTAATTGCAAGAAATCAGGAAAAATCAATTTTACATAAATGGAAGGTGTTAACTTGTGTTCTATTATTAAAGCTCCCCATTGAAGCCAGGTATTATGCTGCATGCCTGTAATCCCAGTGCTCAGGAGACCAAGGCAGGAGGATCATAAATTGACATTAATCCTTACTTAGCAAGGTATAATGATAATTCTAGCACTCAAATGTTGAGGCAAGAGATCATAAGTTCTAGGCCAGCCCAGGTTATATGTAGAGAACCTGTCTCATAAGACAGTGAAGCCAGCTACCTTTAATCCTAGCACTGGCGAGGCAGAGGCAGAGAGATCTCTGTGAGAAGGCCAGCCTGTTCTGTGTAGCCAGTTCTAGGCCAGCAGGGTTAGAGGGAGACTCTGTCTCAAAATGAAACCAAACAAACAGACAGACAAAAAAGACAATGAAGAAAAAAAAAATCACACTGAGAATGGAAGACAAGAAGGGGTAGGGGTGTTGAAATTTCCACACCACATTATGACACAAATATCAGAACCCTACCTGCACTTCGAAAGCATACAAGGAACATAGCCCAGATCACGGTCAGTGCTCCCACACCCACTAGGTAAGAGCTGGATATAGATCCTTACCTGAATGACAGCACTAAACCAGCAAGTATTACCAACATTCTTCAGCCCAACAGGAGCTTTGTCTTGTCTTTTTCTATCATAAGGGTTTCGAGAATCTCTCCAAACTTCTGTAGGTGTTCTCTTCAAACATGCTTTATTTTCTGCTATGCTGGCTTCAAGAACTCTTAAGCAATGAAGAGACAATATTGAAAAGATTTACAATATTACAGAATACTATACTCTAGGAAACAAATATACTGTGAACTTTAAGGATTTTATTACTCACGCTCTAATGTGTTCAGGGAAGTAATATTTAATGCTAACAATACTCGAGTAGAAATCAGACTTCATTAAGAACATGACAGTGCCAGTGCCAGTGAAGGAAAGCACTTTTCCTAAGAAAATTTCAATTGCAAAGCCTTAATTGGATTAGAAATAAAATAATCTTTATCTTTTTTTTTTAATTTACATTCATGTACTACAGAATGACAATTTGGTCAACAAGAGACTGCATATGCAACAGTGGTCCTAAGGGATTACAATTGTGATGAAAAATCCCTTTGCCTAGTGGCCTTAAAAGCACTGTAATCTTGTAACACAAAGCGTGTGTGTGATGATGATGGACTGTACTGCCAGTCCTTAACTTTTAGCCAAGACACTGGCTACTTTTCTTTGGGGCTAAAAGTCACAATGTCCTTGGGCTTCTTAGCAACATACTCTGCTCCAAAGGCCAAAAATGCCAAAAGTATTTTGGAGCTTTTATCTAATCCCCAAAATATTTTAGGGTTACCTCTTCAGAGGGGGTAATGTTAGAGTAGAAAAAGCAAGAAAGCAAGAAAGCAAGAAAGAGAGAGAGAGAGAGAGAGAGAGAGAGAGAGAGAGAAAGAGAGAGAGAGAGAAAGAAAGAGAACGAAAGAAGGAAAGAGAGAAAGGAAGTGAGAGCGAGAGAAAGGAAAAGAAAGGAAAGAAAGAAAGAAAGAAAGAAAGAAAGAAAGAAAGAAAGAAAGAAAGAAAGAAAGCGTACATGAAGTTGTCAGAAAAAAGTGATGGGGAGATATGGGAGGAGTCGGAAGGAAAGGAATGGGCGTGGATTTGATCAGAACACCTTATATGCATGTATGAAATTTTCAATAATTTCTTTTAAAGTTGAAAAAAAACTAGCACTTAAAATTATGCACAGTGCAGAACACTTAAAAACTATGATACTGTATTCATATATTCAATATACTATATTATTTACCACTACTTTACAGTGGACTTTCCATTTCACAAGGTTTACTGCAAAACAGAAGTGCATGCTATGTGGGCAGAAGTCTCACACTTGTCATGTTTCCTTTGTCTCCTTGATTGCATCAAGGGAGTACATCAAGGTGATAACATATCATCTAGGTTTGTGTATGCACACTGATGAAATTGCCTACTGACTTCTTTATTTTATTAATACTAATCTGCTATACAAATTTCCCTTTTTTCATATTCATATGCGGAAAAACCATTTTTTTGCATCAAGTGCACCTTCAATATTATAATCTTTCTCACATGATAGAGTATCTTGAAATACATTCTCTGAAAATAAAAGAAAACTACTTTACTTCTGATCAAAGTTGAAGTGCCATCAAGTGTTATAATTATTCAAAAGCAACTATTTATCTAAATCGTTTTTAAAAGTAAAAGACCTAATTTATAGGGTATCTCAAGTATGTCACAGATAGGCCAGGTTAAACTGTACAAATACAGTCTATGTGCTTTTGAATTTTCATTTAACATTGTCAGCATTAAATATTACTCACAACCAAAGATCAAGACAATGAATTTTAAGTCTTTACATCTCAATGCAAATACAATGTCTTACTCAGGATAGCTTTCAAAGTACCACTTAAAGGAATTAAAGGGCTAGAAAGATAGTTCAGTTAGTTGGTTAAAGCATTTCCTGCCTAAGAATTAGGACCTGAGTCTTAATTGATCCCCTGCATGCAAACCAAAAGCTAGGTACGGTGGCATGCACTTGTAATCCCAGCACTGGAGAAGTAGACAGCTCCTAAGGGATGACACTCAAGGCCAACCTCAGGTGCACACACACACACACACACACACACACACACACACATTAAAAAGCCTCACTAACAGAAAGGATTATATACCCTTGTTGAACACTTTGAGACTATTACACAATAATTTAAAGTCAGAAAAAAATATCCTATTAATATTTTAAGAAAACTGGTAGATTCCATTGTTAAAATCTGTTTTACAGTTAAAAGAACAATGGAGTCAAAAGACTCATTGCTGACCTTAGAAACTCATTTAACCTTTTGAAAGCTAAATTCATTTCAGTAAAATAGAGATACACTGCTCCCAAATAGGTGTTTACAGAACTGCAGTCAGTTATCATCCAACGATTTACATCTGCAGTGCAGTTTAAGACCACATTTATTTATTTAATCCTCAGATGGATCAAATTACTTTTAAGCGAAAAGTTTCACTTAGTCAACTGAAAAATACATCTTTGATTTATCCTGATGTTTGTGTATGAAGGTGTGTGTGTGTGTGTGTGTGTTTGTGTGTAAAACTTCAGAGCCTAGTTGAGAATCTCAAGCTCATGGGATGCATCCATCTGACCACCTATTTATGTAAACTGAGATTTACAGGAACAGTTATGCTCATTATAAGTGAGTTGTGCCTGTTTTCCACAACACAAGAATTGAGTAGTTATGGCCAACAAAGTTAAAAATTTTTATTATTGGCTCTTTACAGAAAAAGTCTGTAACCTCTGCTATAAATTACTGAAGTTGAACTGAGAGTAGAAAGAAACAACAACAAAAAAATTAAATGCATGACTAAATTTAATGCTCCATAATTTCAAAATCTTGAAAGGCTCAGAACTAAAATATGAAGTTTGATTAGATAAAACATAAAAGCAATACAGAACATTAGCAATTCATTTAGATGAAGTATATCTTACTGCCTCTTAAAATGGAATTCCATCATTATTTCTATAATTAAAAGTATTTATTTACATAAACTTTATACAAATTGGGTTTTTACCTGCTAATGGCTTGCTCTTCATCAGTTATTCCAGTTTCTCTGAATGCCCTGTTTGATTCTGCCAAACTCAAGGCAATCGCTCTCTGAAGATCATCTTTGTCATCTCCAGTGAGATCAATCACATCTGAAAAGCAAAAATATCTTTTTCAAAATTAAGTCAAACAAATGAAAAAGAATTGCTTTTATAGTGCTTTTAAGCCCAATATACCTTTCCAAACAAAAGTCAGTACCAAGTTAATTCTCTACTTCTTTCATAAGAATGAACCTTTCTAGGGCTGGAGAGATGGCTCGGCAGTTAGGAGGACTAGCACTGGCTACTCTTGCAGAGGACCCAGGTTTGAATTCCAGCACCCATCTGTAACTCCAGTTCTCTGAGATTTGGTGCCCTCTTCTTTCCACTGCGGGCACTGTACAACATGGGTGCACCCACATACATGCAGGCATGACCGTTGTACACATTCAAAATAAAAATAAAAGAATGAACCTTCTAAAAAGAATACACACATGTAACCAATTATTCTTGGCAACTTCATAGTCTCTTGTATAAAATGCAGCAAAAGTTGTAAAGGCAAATTATTTTTCAGTGCAGAAAAACCTCAGTATTAACTATGAAATCCCTTATTAAAAGCTAATAAGCAGAAAGACTGCTAAGAGAATGCTCCAAATAAAGCTACCACATATTTACACTGATGCTCTGTGAATTAAATATATATTACATTTTCTGACCAGAGGGGTGTGTGTGTGTGTGTGTGTGTGTGTGTGTGTGAGAGAGAGAGAGAGAGAGAGAGAGAGAGAGAGAGACTGGCAGAATATGCCACACAGTGAAGAGTGGTGAGCTCAAGGGAAGAAGAAAGTATAAGGAGATGTCACTTTTGCTACATACACTTTTGTTTAAAATATGTAGTTCTTTTCATTTAAAACAAGCCTTCCATTTACAAAGAGATATACAAGTGAAAATGAAAGAAACTATTCATTTCTTCTCTCACAAAAGACAGCTTGGATACTAAGCATTAATTCTTTTTTTCTAACAGATAAAAACGTCAACTATTATTACCTTCAGTAAAACCATAATTTAGTCCAATTTTCCAATATGTAGAAGTCGATTTCTTCCAAAGAGAAGATGTCAATCACAAATACTCCTGTTATTATGTAAGCAATGATGTGAAACATTTTGATGAGAAAAACAATGTATAATTGGAATTACCTTTTTGTTTTGGACATGTTTTATATTCATCTGGCTTATATTTCAAACATGTTTAAAATTTATTAATTTTCTTTGAAATGACTGAATTTTAAAAGAGAAAATCAAAAAGTACAGGATAGGGAAACCTGCCTTAATTTTCCTGTGTTTTGTGGGTTTTTTTTTTCAATTTTAATTCTTTAATAATTTCTCACAGGTATTCTCTTTACATTATATACATTATCACTGAATTATAAAAATTATATATTTATATTACTCTCAAAAGTCACAAGCTACACTGGGTGTGGTGATCCATGACTTTAATTCCAGCCCTCAGGGGGAAGAGGAATGAGATCCAGGTCAGCTTGGTCTACAAAGTGAGTTCCAGGGAAGCTGGGTCTAGGGAGACCATGCCAAAAAAAAAAAAAAAAATTAAAATAAAATTTAAAATCAAAGCTTATTGAGAAAAACTAATGCATACTGATGATTACAAAAGTCTACTTTTACTTATCTATACTTTTTAAACTTTGTTTATTTTATATATTTTTATTGAATTTTTTATGATTTTCACACAATTTTATATGATAGAATTGATTCCCTCCCCTATCCACACCTTTACCTATTGTTCCCACACCCAATTAAAGAACTTTATTATATATAAAATAAGGTCTATAGAATCTAATTTTTGTCCCCAAATAGCCTTCAGTGTGGGTCCATCCACTGGAGCCTGGTTAACCTACTAAGAGTCCCATGCTTGAAAGAGACTGTCCCTGTCCCTCCCAGAAGCCAGTAGCTGCCAAAATTTCCTTAAGTGGAGTTGGGGTTTCTTACTCACATCCCCATGTCTATGATGGGATTTTTGTCTGATTTGAGCTTGCATACGACTTGCACATGCTGTCACCATTGCTGTGAGTTCCTATGAGTAACTGACCAGCTGTCTGGAAAACACTGTTTCCTTGTGGTGGTTATCCACCACCTCTGGCTCTTACAATTTCCACCTCCTCTTTCACAATGACCCCTGAATCTTGAAAGAGAAGTTTGATATAGGTATCCTATTCAGGGATAAACACACTGCAGCCTCTTGTTCTCTGCCAATTGGACAGTTGTAAGTTTCTGTTTTAATCACCATTTGCTACATAATGACAGTTCTCTGGTGAGAGTTGATATGCATTAATCTAAGGGTGTAAAAATAAGTCATTAGAAGTCAGTTTAATACTATAACTATTTAATAGAAAACTAGTATTAGGCTGTCCCCTATGTCTTGTGACCAGTCTAGCCTCAGGTTCCTAAGTCTGATATCACTATCAGGTATGGGCTACATCCTATGAGGTAGACCATAAATCCAATTATGAGAGAGGTTGGTTACTCATATTTGTACCCCTACAGCACCAGTGGACATATCTTACCAGGCCAATTGCTACAGTCAAGAGGATACCCAGATGGGTAATACTGATAATTTTTCATCCCAGTAGCCTGCATAGCACTTTCTAGCACTATGGACACTAGTCATTAGGGATGAGATTCTAAAATCAACACCATCTTGGGTTCTCCTTATTTGTTCTACAGCTCATGTATATAATATCTTCAGCAATAGAGTCTGTATTAGTCACTTTTCTGTCGCTGTGATAGAAACAGTGACCCAAGCAATTTATAGAAGGGTTTATTTGAGCTTACGGTTCCAGCAGAATTACAGTCCGTCATGGCAGGGAGTCATGGTGTCTGGAGCAGGAGCAGCTGAAGTGAAGCTCTCACATCATCATGCAGGCACAAGAAGCAAGAGGGCAAATGGAGATCTGGCAAGGCTTAAGAACTCTCTAAGCCCAACCCCAGTGACATGCTTCCTCCAGGATAGCCACACTTTCTAAAACCTCCCAAAACAGTGCCATTATCTGGAGACAAAATGTCCCAACACTTGGAGCCTATGGGGGACATTTTCATTCAAACCACCACAGAGTCTTGGCATCAAGTTCTGATGGGTAACCAAGAGCAGGGGCAATGACCAGTAATTTTTGAGGGTGCATGGGACCCCTATCAACAGCTTCTAGAGGAGGAGTCCATTCCTGGCATTGATGATTTTTAACTTACCCTATGATGTCTAGAAGGGGCAATGGCCTCCTGTTGTTATAAGGTAACTCTCTTTTTACATTGCACATGTATATACTTTAGTAAGCTTCTGTAGTACTAGGTTTCCATATAGCTTTTTCTGGAGACTTTTAGTGTTACTGATCCCTCCCATACTATGCTTTTTATCCAACAGTAGTATACAAAAAAATTGAGAATATTAGAAAGAATACTTGTCATGAAAGGTGTTTGTGTGAAAAATGTCCTTAATACAATAAACTCCATAAAAATACAGTAAGGCCCCAAATATTCAATCATGTGTAGAAAAGGAGGTCAAACATGTAGTACACAGTCATGAATGGCACAAACAGTTAAAATGATGAAACACCTTACATATGCCAGCAAACCCAAGGTTTCACAAATCTGGCTACAAGATCCAAATCTACAAAGACCACAACTAATAAAGTATGAAGCCATCCTGTCCAGATTATATAATGAAGGAACAGGCTGGGACTACCTAGGTATGAAATACATCATAAAACAAGAGCCATCTTGAACAGGGACAATGAAGGGAGAGGAAATACATTTGAAAATCACAGAAAAGAAGAAAATAAAATTTTAGGACAGGATCAATTAACCCTACAAGAGTCCAATCCCACATTCTTGTAGTGTTTTCTTCACAAACAAAAAGTCTATCTTTCATATTCACTTGCAAGGATGATTATGAATAAAATTGGGTCACATCAATAGGATGCATAACATGAGATTCTGAAGGCAGAAGGAGCAGCCATGATCCTGCTGCTTCTGACTGTTTTGTTCCAACATGATTTAACAGGGTAGGTTGTTCTACAGCAGCATTCCCATATCCACAGTCCAATGCATAAAGTCAACTGGGAGCAGAAATGGCAACCAGACTTGCACTCCAATGCCAGCAGAGCTTGGTAATACTTACTCATCTAGCTTTCTGTTCCCTTGGCCAAAGCTACAGAAAGGATGTTCTTCATCCGAACCATCCTAGAAGCTGTCTGGTTAGTTCTGCAATGATCTGCAGTCACTTCAGAATACTGAGCTAGATAGGATAGGGAGAGATCCCTCCCTCAAGTCCCTTCAGTGATGTTTTTAATAACCCAATTCCCTGTATTAAATTCCTTCTTTAAAATTTTGCTGTTACATTCATACTGATCGTGTTAACCAGTAGGGGTAAAACAAGCACATCTTGCACCAATCAAGGGACCAGCATCAAGTTGTAATTCCTTCTATTACTTCAAAATAAGCACAAGCACCACTTTTTTAAAGTTCCAATTTCTCTTAAGAATTACAACTTTGACCAAAAAAAGTAATTTTATTAACTATCAAACCCTGACTTACAAGGTAGTTTGTTTGTGACTGAATAAAACTGCATAAAGTTTGTATATAAAAAGCAAGTTGAAAATGTCTAGCCAATGTTGGAGTTGCAAGATTAAACTAGTATTTTTTTGTTTAATTATTTTCATTTAATGTGTATGAGTGTATTGCCTGCATATACATAAGTACACCCATGTCATGCAATGCCCACAGAAAGCAGAAGAGGGTGTCAGATCCCCTGGAACTGGAGTTACCACAAGAGCAGCCAGTGCTCTTAACTGCTGAACCATCTCTCCAGCCCTTAAACTAGTATTTTTTATAGAATAACATTTTTACAGGAAAGCACAAATAAAAAAAAAACAAACCTAAATTATAAATATTTAAACTTTGGTTTGACCTGCCACTGCAGAGTATTGGTTGACAAAATTGATAGGGAATTTTCATCCAAACTCAGAACTTTTAAAAAAACATGTGCATCTATTAGCAGATTTGATATTTTAACATAGTATTCTTCCACAATATTGAAGTTTTTTTTTCAAATTACCAATGCAGTCTGACAGAATCATGCATGAGTAACAGATCTATTCATGCAGTAAGACCCTGAGAGATTTTACTGTATAACAGTGTGAAAAAACTGAGAATCATCAAACAGTACTGAAATACTGGTGGGACTCTGAATTTGCACTATGATCTTCAGAAAAGTAAGAACCAGAGAGTTTTGGTATGAAATTAAACAGAATATATATTGTTATCTGAATGATCAGTTAAAATCCTCTTCCTTTTCCTAAACTTAATCTGTATTAAGGCAGATTTTCTCCACATGGCAGAACCAAAACAACCTATTCCAACAAAATGCCAACTCAGAAGCAGATCTAAGATTCCAATTCTTCTCTATCACCGTGAGTAGACATGTACAACAAAGTACAGCAATGTACTATTTGCTAATTTCTTTAAGAAAAAAATTTTTAATTAAATTTTATTTTACATCTATGGAGTGTTATGCTGAATGTGTGTAAATGCACCCATGTTGTGCAGTACCCGCAGAGGACAGAGGAGGGCGTTGGCTCCCCTAGAGCTGGAGTTATAAACAGTTGTGAGCTGCTATGTGGGCGCTGAGATTCAAACCTGGGTCTTCTGCAAGAACAGCCAACACTCTTAACCACTGACCCATCTCTCCAGCTCCCTCAGAAAATTATTTTATATAAAATTTTTATATAAACATAGAATATATTTTATTTTAGTAAGAATTAACAAATATTCTAAGGGATCTCTAAATTTCAAGTTCTAATTCAGTAAATACTTTGTATTAACAAAAACTCTTTGCGCACCACAATAAATTTATGAATTTAAAGTAGTCCTGAGATCAAAAGCATGTCACATTAAACACAAACATTTTAAAAATATTTTTTATTATTTTTATTTTATGTGTATGAGTGTATTGCCTGCATGCAAGTAAGTACACCAGTGTCGTGCAGTGCCCACAGAGGACAGAAGAGGGTGTTGGATCCTCTGGAACTTGAGTTATGGACAGTTGTTAGCTGCCATGTAGGTGCTGGGAATCGAACCCAGGTCCTCTGCAACAGCAGTCATTGCTCTTAACCACTGAGCCAGCTCCTCCAGACCCCAACACAAATATAATTTATAAGAAATATAATTGAAGGTAGAATTTTGGTATTTATAATTTAATTTAAAATTTTTGAACTGGCCAAAAATAAATAAAACACAATCATGCCAGAGAGAGAAGAGATGCTTCTTGCTTTCTTTTCCAGAAGGAAATGAAGTAAATTTTGCTATGTGATTCCTAAGTGTCAGTAGCCACTGTGATGAAGCCAGGGCTCAAGAGAGTAGTACCCGCACTCTCCACTATGACAACACATCTATGCTGTCTAGTCATACACATTTATATTATCTGCCCTGCCCTCGTATCATGGCAAACATTTCTTACACTGGCATAAATAGAATGACCATGCTCAATGGCTCCAGCTACCCTTGTCTATCAATCTCTAATCCTTGAGGGACTGGAGAAAGGTACAACTATAACCTAGAGGGAGTCTGAGCTGCATTTCCTTGTATTGAGCAATACTACAATTTAAATAGTACAAAAGGCTGAGATCAGATAGTATCAGTCTTGCATTGACAGATTGAGAATTTCTCTTTCACACAATGGAAAAGGTTTACTTATTTGTGATTTTACTGTAAGTACAATTTTCACCATGGTGCTCCATTATTCCATAAGGCTGCTTCTTATTATTATTTTAGAACAATGTGGCTATCCTAAAAGACCA
>NW_008355390.1:1300548-1308400 GCF_000622305.1 Nannospalax galili
TTTTTTATAATGAAAGCTAGCATTTTCTTGTACGTTAATAAAAGAGCTGAGAATTAGTCTGCCTGTAAACAACTGGTAATTGGCAGAAGTAAATTTTTTTAAATAGCCTTTGTAAAAATTCTAATTAAATGTCAGCACATTGTGAATACGCCTATCCGTGTTACAGCAAGAAACTGGAAAAACATTCAAAACTTCTTTGCACTGAATCTCCTCATGGTATCACTATGAGAACAATCCAAAGGCACTTATGTAGAAGTGTTGATCAGGTACTATTGTATCAAATCCCATTACAAGATCATGTCACCAGTAACGGACATTTTTAATACTGTCTAAATTGAAAGGCTGTTCCTATAAACTCAGAAATACAAACCAAAACATAAACATCTTCATATATTGTTTACTTTCCAAGAAATTATTATGAATAAAATATAACAACCAACTACCAAATATTTCTCTGCTAACTCCAAAATATATGCAGTCATCACCTATCAATGCATTACACTTTCACTGCCTACCCTGTTCATGTTCATAATTCACTTCTCCATGAAAATACATTAAATGAGATGAGCTTGTTCACAAATGCCTATTTAGCCCTGTTCTAGTTCTGTCTATTGCTGTGCTAAAACACTGACCATAACCAACTTAGGGAAGAAAAAGTTTATTTGGCTTACACATCCTGATCACAGTTCATCTAGGGAAGTCAGGTCAGGAACTCTGAACCCGGAGACAGAAACTGAACCACAGATCATGGAGGAACATTACTTACTGGCTAGCTCCTCCTCTGGCCTATTTTCCATTCTTATAAAACTCAGGACCACCTGCCCAGGAGTGAGTGACACACCCACAGTGAGTTGGGCCTTCCTACATCACTCAGCAATCAAGTAAATGCCTCATAGACATGGCCACAGGCCAATTCAATAGAGAAAATTCCCCAATTGAGATTCCCTCTTCTCAGGTGTATCAAGTTGACAACCAAAATCAACTATGACATTCCTTCCCTTGTCAACTTTGACACACAAACACATCACTTTAAACCATAACCTTTCCTTTCTTTATCTGTCCCCAAGATCTCACATTAATATCACACAGTACGACTTTAAAAATTAGCCCCAGCACTTGGGAGGCAGAGGCAGGGGGACCTCTATGAGTTCAAGACCAGCCAGGTCTACATAGTGAGTTCCAGGCCAGCTGGGGCTACAGGGAGACCCTGTCTCAAAAAAAGAACAACAACAAAAGTCCCTTCATCTTCAAAAATTTTATCATTTAAAAGTTCAATGTCTCTTTAAAATAATCAAGGTCTCTCAACTGTGGGCTCCTATAAAGTGAAAAATAAGCTACAGACTTTATTTCAAAAGAGAATAACTAGGCACACTTAAGCAAAACCGAAGTCCAGCAGTATAGCTCAACATCCAACATCTAAGATTCACTCACAATCTTGGGTTCCAAAAGATGTGGGAGGTTCCACTTCTCTGACTCTGCCATGTCCAAAACACAGAGCTTGTTTCATAGGCTCAGGCACTATGACCACTCCACACCTGCCACTGTCCTTGGCTGCCATCCCATGGCCCTGGCATCTCCAATATTCACTACAAATGAGGCTGTATCTTCACTAGTGGCCTCCCAACTTCTCAGTGTGCCAAGCCTCAGCTTCTCTCCATGATCCCTTCAATCCTTTGGATCCTCACTGCAACTGAGGCTGCATCTTTACCAATGGCTTTTCCTGGCCTCTCATGGTTCAAGGTCTCAGCTTCTCTCTATGACCCCCTCAACTATACAACCTTAGTGTCTCTAAAAACCACTACACCACATGGGAGACTCTAAGCTATTATCAAGTTGGACTTCCAGTTTAGGATACAGCTTTGGCCCTTTCTGGACCAGTTTCTGTGTGCTGACCCTGAGGAAATACTTTGTAGACGATTTCACCTCAAGGATGCTGGTATCCTGTTAATCACAGCCGATTTCAGCCCCAGCTAACTGGCATCGATTGTCCCATTAAAATACAAATGGCTTCACTTTTACAGATTCTTGATCCAAAACATATCACACAAACTGCCCTCATATGCTTCCCTCTGAAACTTCACAAGTGAGGTCTCCATCATCTTCATTTCTCTCACGGTTCTATTTCAAACTCCCACAGAACAACTCAGTAAGATCTAAGCACTCAACAACTTTTCCAGTCCAACATTCCAAAATCTTCCACAGTCCTCCAAAAAACAACATACTGAGGTCTGTCACAGCAATACAACACAATCCTGGAACCAACTGCTGCTCAAGTTAGCTTTCTATTGCTATAATAAAACACTTTGACCAAAACCAAGTGAAGGAGTAAATGATTTGGCTTATACATCCTGATCACAGTTCATTATCCAGAGAAGCCAGAGCACAAACTCCAGGCAGAAACCTAGAGGTAGGGACTGAAGTGAAGACTAAGGAGGAAAGCTGCTTACTGGTTTGCTCCTCCTCTGACCTGTGCTCAGCCTGTTTTCTTTTATTTTTTTCTTTTTTGATGTATATAAGTGTTATGCCTCCATGAATATAACTGTACTCATGTCATGCAGTGCCAATGGAGAACAGAAGAGGGCTCCAGTTCCCCTGGAACTGGAGTTACGGACAGTTGTTAGCTGCCACGTGAGTGCTGGGATTCAAACCCAGGTCTTCTGCGAGAACAGTCAGTACTCTTATATGCTGAGCCATCTCTCCAGCCCCACAGCCTGTTTTCTTATACAACCCAAGACCACCTGCCCAGGAGTAGGACACTGGCACCACATCACTCAGCAATCAAGAAAATGCCTCACAGGGTACCTAGCCCTAAGTGACACATCTATAATGCAACCTCTACACATTAAGGCTCAGGGAAGATCTTGGAAAAGAGGGCAGACAGAGAGACAAGACACTTGCAGCTAGTTATTGTATTCTAGACACGATAAGGAATATTCACCAGTGAAATCAGTCTAAGGAGATCTGCAAACAAAACCAGTAGACATAAGGGCCTGTAGGCAATGTTATGGGGTCCCACCTCATGATGAAGAGCTACAGGCAATCAATGGATGCTGAGGGAAGGAAAATCAATTTTCTCAGGACTAGCTCCCTGAGAAGTTATCTAATTTTTCAAATGCAGAAAAACAAACAAAAACCTACACAAAAGCAGAAAGCAGGCTGAGCACATGCCAAGTTAGCAAGCTAGTAAGCAGCATTCCTCTGTGGTCTGTATTTCAGCTCCTGCCTCCAGGTTCCTGTCCTGAGTTCCTACCTTAACTTCCCTCAAAGATGGACTGTCACTTTTAAGTGTAAGATGCAATAAACCCTTTATTACAAAACAACAACAACAACAAAAAGCCCTCATAGACGTGGCCACAGGTCAATCTGATACAGTAAATTCCCTAGTTGAGGTTCCCTCATCCCAGGTGTGTTAAGTTGACAACTGAGGCCTATCATGACAAGTCCATAAACTAATTGAACTACATAAAGATTTTTATTTTGAAAGTATGAAAAGTTCTTTCATTATTTCCTTTACCTATATAAAATTATGTTTATGGGAATATTTTCTTGTTTGTTTCAAATAAACCAAGTTTATATTTGCCACCAATAAAGACTGAGGTGGGTGAAACCAGAGGCAGAAAGCCCTCCATTTGGGAAGTTAAGAAATAAAATGTTAAATAAGAATTAGAGAAGTGAAGATATAGCTCCAGGCAGAGCACTTTGCAGTATGCTCAAGGCCCTGTGTTTAATCCCCAGTCCTGAAGAAAAAGAAAAAAATGAGGAAAGGTGTAACAAGAACATGTCCCAGGTGAGGGGAAATTGAAAAGCAAATTATAATACAAGAACTAAGAAGTGTAAGCTGAATAGGTATTTGGGCAGATTAAGGGAAAAACAACCCTAAGATACCAGAAGGATGAGAACACCCTTAAGAAAGACACACAAGAATACACAGCAATGCTCAGCAGTTCAGAAGTGAGGATACCACCACAAAGCTTCACCTGCCCACTTTCAGTCAGATTGCTGTCTCATTATTCATTACATTAGCCAAAACTCTTCTGGGGCTGAGCCTGGGAGTCATTTCTTCTTGGGCTGAGCCTGAGAGTCATTTCTTCTCACACTGCCCTGTACTTCCCTCCCTCACTTCACTCAGGTATCTATACAAAGCTGACCTCACTCAAGAGGTATTCTCTGATGACAGGACCTAAAATATCCTATTTCCAACCCAAAGCCACCCATTTATGGAAGTACACCATGTACATACAATACCCAGAGGGCACAGGAAGGCACTGCATTCCCTAGAACTAGAGTCATTGATGGTTGTGCTATTAGCAGCCACATGAGTGCTGGGTCCTCTGCTATAGTAGCCAGTGCTCTTACTCATTAGGTCATATCTCAGCCCCTGATTTATTAGCATTCTTAAGATAGTCCTACCATTCCATCTTTCTGATGGTTAAATTCAGATTCTCTAAAATGGCTTAATTTAGATTCTAAGCCAAGAGGCATTATGAATTTCAATATTATTTAATTTTAATTTTGACTCCAGGTGACTATACTGAACAGCTTAGCTATAGCAAATCCACTTCTGTTTTTAATAACAGCTGCTAAATTTATAATGGTAGCATTGGTAAGGAAGGAAAGGAAAACACTAGTACTAGGAGAGTCATTTCAAAATTGTCATTAGTTTTTCTGTGTCTTTCAACTTGGACTATGAAAACAACTGAAGGTAGCATTCCATGTTAGTCAACAACTACAAGTCATGACAGCATATGGCTTTCATTCTGTCCTAAATTTAAAGAAAATTCAACACTGAAGTTGAAGTATCACTGGAGTCCAACAGCAGCCTGGGAAACATAGGTTCCTTTTGAACAAAAGAAAAGAAATTTATGAAGTTATGTTGGACATTCCATAGCCCACATCTATTAGAACACACTGAATCAGCTTGAAGCACCTAACTGCATCTAATCAATCATAAATAGCTTTCACATGATTTGGCATCTTATTTTCAACCTTAACTGTTTGTAAATGACCAGAATAGTTTCATGTAACAAAAATTTCAATGGACAAAGATGTTAGCTTTCACTGCACTGCTTTTTTTCTACCTAAAGTTACTTGTTCAAAAAATGTGAGGAATGGAAAAGAGTTCCATTAATAAAATCTTTAAGGTAAATGATTTGCCCACAGTAGAGGTAAAACTGGAAGCCTTGTACCAATTATCATCTGTGCTTTAAAGTCACTCCGGCCAAGCAGCCTAAGCATAAACAGGATGGAATTTAAGGTTTTTCTCATTTTGAATGCAATTTCAAGCTATCTTAGCAGCAGCTACAATGACTCAAATTTTTGAAGGGTCTACTACTTAAAACGCATGCCAATGTATCATACCAAATTCTCTAAAACTCAAGTCAATAACGTGGTGCTAGTTCCTGTGTTATAATTACCTACCTAAATCCCTCTTATCTTTTGATCCATATTTTGATTACTCAACTGTAGTACATCTTGCTCTGGTGGGCATATACTGTTTTTGTCCTGTTTTTAAAAAGTTCAAAAGAATTTAATAGTCATGGTATTTCATGATATAAAAAAATGTTATTACATTTCATACTGGGCAAAAACCCTTAAAAGTGTGTTGCAAGACACAAAAAGTTCAGTTTCTTTCTCTTTCACCTCTTAAGTACAACTATGATAACCAACACTTTACACTGTAATCTAGTCCAATTTTCTTGTGTGTGGGGCAGGCGGGGGGGGTTAGGGTATGGGATGTTGTATGTGTACCTGTGTGCAGAAAGCCATAAGAGGGTGTCAGGTGTCCTGCTCTATACTCTCCACCTTACTCCCTTGAGACAGGGTCTCTCAATGAACCTGGAGCTTGGCTGGCAGCCAGCAAGCTCCAGCAATCCTTCTGTCTCTACCCCCCACAGTACTGGGATTACAGGGACAGGTGGCCACATGTGGCTTTTTATGTAGGTACTGGGAATTCAATTCAGGTCTCCATGCTTGTGCAGCAAGTGCTTTTAATCAGTGAACCACATCTTCAGTCTCCGAATTCTCATTAATAGTTTTTACAACAAAGATCTCAATACAATTTTATTTCAACAAGTGAGAAGTAGGAGGCATTCATTTGAAAATTTGTTAGCTAATACGCACAGGAGATCCAATTGATGAAAAAAAAATCTAGAATTTTTGGTAATTATACTGCAAAGAATTTGACCCTTTCCCCAGAATACAAAACAGTATTAAATATCAATAGAGAATATTGCCAGAAGACACTAGGTATACTAACTCTAAAATTCCTTATATGTAGAATAAAAGCTTCCCTTGAAATTCAAGCTTCTTTCCTCAAGAGTAAAAGGTAAAAACAGACATCTTAAAAACTTGTGATAGCTCTACCATTGAAACTATTGAAAAGGTAATTCTTCAATATCAAAGGAAGGTTTTTACACTATAAGCATTCTTCAAAACACTGGCATAACTTCCAGTTGCCTTTGATATATCAGTATAGTCAGAAGTAAAAATTCAACAGAAGTCTCAAATACGGCTTTTAGAAAATATTAACTCAAACATCAAATATGTGCAGTCACTAAAATAGCATGATTTATTTTTTATAAAAGAGAATATTCGGGTGTAAATAGTTATATTCCAGCTCAAAACAACACAGTAGCATATGCATTTAGTGTTACAGAGTATTACTTCATAGTATTGATTTTAACCAGCACTGACACCAGCAGATGACAGGCTGACAGCATGACTTTGTTTACCCTTTAGCCTTGATTGTGGAGAAAAAGAAAAAAGCAGCAAATTTGAGTGAAAATAAAACCCTACCATATTTGAAACAATTAAGTTAAACTGAAGTACACTTTCAAATAACAATATACCTCATGTACAACTGAGAAAATATTCAGAGGTGAAGCTTTTTTGTGTACCTCAATCTCTTGGGAAATTCCTCACCCTGACCATTCTATCACATCATTTCTTCAGCTCTTTTTTTTTTTTTTTTCAAGAAGCCTACACTTAAATACATATTCATATGTAAAGACTTCTTGCCTTTCCTTCCACATGTAAATTCACTTCTCCCCCAAAACTAAAAATACAAAAAGACCTTCTCTTCTTTTCAATTTTACTAACTGCAAAGTAAAAGGCATTTTTAAATAATCTACTGAAAGCTTATCTCTTTGCTTTCTCAGTTTATAGCCCTACTAAGTTTGCTGAATCCAGACTATTTCCTAAAGAAAGCTATACTTCTAATAACTGTATAAAACACGGTATAGATATTGACACTAAAAGTACTGACATTCAAAGTGTGATTAATACTGCCATAACACAATCACCACATTCAACTGGATCAAGTTTGCTTCTCAATAATTGCTAGTCCCCTTAATGGGCACCCAATCCCAGTAAGCCTCCCACTTAGCACAGCACATTTTTTTAAGTTAATTAATTTATTTATTTATTTTTAATTAGAAGAAGCATTTCATTACAACAGCATTAACCTATTCAATAACATTTTTCTGAGCTAGGGTACATCTCTTTCAAAATTGGCTGTACATTTTTAGGTTACAGATGAATTATTATGCTTGTACAATCTTTTGCTCATTATAAACTCCATAAGACATAAAATTAAATGAGGTTTTAACGTTTAAAAAAGATCTCCACTTCGTTGTCAAAACACACAGTTTCATACAGAAAAATTCATTCCAAGGCAATTGACATTGAGACATTTTCACATACATTTCTAATCTCTATATACATGACTATCACTGGTCACAGTCGCCCACCTTCTGAGCTCCTCGGCATCTGAGCATGAATACAAACTCGTCAGATAGACAGCCTTCCTCTCCCACTAGAAGCTCCATACTCTGCCATCCCTGCCACTGTCCAC
>NW_008355390.1:1308483-1309663 GCF_000622305.1 Nannospalax galili
CATTGTCAGTATTCCTTTGGATAGAATTGGGGTCTGCTGTTCATTTTTCCAGTAGTGTGTTTTATAAAGAAATCACAACAGCAAACAGTACACTCAAATGAGAATCAAGAGAGATACACCAAGAAATTTCATTTTTCTACCTTTTATTCGAACTGAAAAGTCAAATGACATAATATTTTTCTAGAGTATAATCACTCAGAAAAAAACTATTTAAAATTATCACACAATGAACATGTGCCTTATGAATGCAGGCTGCCTTCTCGCTAAGGGTACCTACTAAAATTTCATCAGTGTTCCGTAACATTTTTGCTGTTCTTGTCAAAAGTTGTCAAAAGTCTTGAACAGGTGTTATCACTCGACTTAAGCAATATTTTCTCCTTTTGCAAAGCAAATAAACCTTCTTTTGCTCATGACAGTCTCACATTTCCAATTTCTCCTTTGTTTAGTGATTAAAATTACTTTCTTTCTCTACCTCTAAGTCTCAGAATCTTCAAAGAAAATTAGATGTTATTCCCAAGCACACATCCTTCTTACCTTTTTCCCTTTTCCCAATTTCTTGCAAAATCAAGCTTCACAATTTTATTCCCTTTCATGGGTCATGAAAGACATTTTCTATAACATTTTAGTATAAACAACGTTCAAGCAAACACTTTCCAAATAACAGTTCTTGTTAAAAGAAGCACACTCTGGATGCTAGAGTAATACTTGGTCCAACCAAGAGGTCAAGGAAAACATTCTACAGCAAGCAGCTGCTGAGCTAATGTTAAGACCAAAATAAATAAGACTAGAGAAGGAAAAGGTTAGAGAGGATTCCTGACCAGAACAGCAAGTACAAAGACTGTGAAAGTAAATGGCACTGGGTGTTGGAAACTTCAACTCATTCTGTATTACAGTCAGTATAAAGTGAGAGGAAAAAACAGAAGAAATGGAAGCAAGAGATGCAGATGAAGCAAAGTTATAGTCCATCTCAAATTTGACATAATAGTCTGTTTCACACATACAGAATTTCTCCTGTCATCTATTAACTGTATGGGAAAGGTAGAAGCAAATGGGCTCTTTCTGGTTGTTTCCTAGTTGTGACAAGTCCTACAAGTAAAGTTAGAAATTGCCCTCAAATACATGTTACTAATCCCATGTCTCAAATCTATAAAGCAGAAAAATGAATGCTTACATGTCTTCT